>NC_060072.1:73615833-73918863 GCF_922984935.1 Meles meles
ACTCTTTTATGTGTCTGCCTCAGCAGCGGGCCAGGTGTGGGGCTGGGCTGGGGTGGCAGGTAGGTGCTCTGAAGTGTTTGTTGTTTGAAGGACTGAGTTATCTCTGCATATTGCATTCCCACAGTGTGGGTCACAGTCCTAGAGACCCTGGTGGCAGGAAGGGGGATAAGGCAGGGGAGCTCCAGTGTGGGCCAGGAAACTGGAAATAGCTTTCCTGTGGGTTTCTCTGCTTTCCCCCAGATGTTCTAGATGTCAATGATGTAGAGGATGGAACTCTGGATCCTTAGAAGAATGGACTAGAGTGATATGTATGTGTGCACAAGTGTGTTTGATGAGTGTATGAGAATGTGTAAGTCTGGGTGTGCATGCCTGTCTGTTAATGAGTTTGTGAGAATGTGTCTTTGTGTTGCATACACGTGAGAATGTTTGTGATGTGTGGGTGTGTATATGTGTGTAATTTGAGGGTATGTGTCTGTGTGTTTGCATGAGTGTGAGCATCTGTGTATTTGCATGTGTGTGTGTGTGTGTGCATGTATATGTTTCCCTGGGGGAGCCTCAAGACTCAGCTGAAGATGTCTTTGATCTGATTTGAGGAAATTTCCAGCTGGTTCCAGGCTTTGCTATGGCGTGGGGGAGGGAGGAGGCCAAGGTCCTCCGCTGGGCCCCTGTGAGCCATCACCTCTGGGAGCAGGGATGTCACCTGCTCTCCAACCATAAAGGAAATGCCAGGTGGTTTGTGCCAGCAGCCCCAGGGCTGAGGACCAGAAAAGGAAAGGGGGCTGGAGCAGGGGATGGCATTTCAGGGGCTGAAGGGAATAAGGCATGCCAGTGGGAAGGGTGGCGGGAGGGGATTCCTGTGTTCAGAAATTCCTGTGATCTTGCAAGAGCCCCAGACCCTCCAGCCCAGGCAGCCCAGCTCTGTCTCAGTGCCCAGGGTCCAGGGCTGGCTCTGCAGGGAGCACTGATCTCTGCTGCCCTCTTGTGGCCGCTGAGCCTTTCGCAGGTCTCTGTTGAGAAGCTTCCCCTCAAGTCCTCAGGGCCTTGTCCCTTGTCCCTGGTGGAAATTGCATTTATCAGGAAAAGAGATCTTTGGTCTCCCAAGTCCATCTTTCACCCAATCTCCTCTGGTTTCTGGAGGCATCAGCATCTCCTGAAGGCTGGGGACGTCTTCCTGACATTTCACCCTCTTTGCCATTGCCCAAAGTGTTAAGTTGTGATTTGGGGGATGGGCGGTGGAGACAAAGGGTTGAGATGAAGAGATTGAGCAGAGAGAGCAATTTCTCTTCCCTTGGGCTCCATCTACAAACTTAAAGCCCAGGGTCGTCGGGAGTTTTCAAAGAAAGTGGCAGGGGTATGACAGTCCTTGAGAAAATGGGCCGGGAGCAGACCAGCCATTATGATTCTAGGCTTTTGTGAGTTCACACTTGATCTCAGTCCATCAGCCTCAGCAGGGGATTTACTGGCAGGAGCCTTACTCCTAACTATTGAACTGCACTGCCTTCCTGTGAAGGAAGCTTTTAGAATCTCTTCCCCTTGAACTTGCGGACTATTTCTTGTCAGTTGGGTGACTTAGAGCAGTCATGGGAAGTACAGGGCTTGTGGGTAAGAATCGCCAGAAGGAGAGGATCTAAAGTTGGGAAATGTCCCCAGGTATCATCATTATGTCCCCATTTGTCCCTCAAAGTGAGAAAATCTGACTTAGGATATCCTACCTGGATTATAGGCCTGGGCATGATGCCTACAAAAAAGTAGGGATTCTCTAACTGGGTGTGGGTGGTTGGTTGCCCATAATCCCCAGGAGCCTAATATTTTTAAACAGGTGTTCTCAAAGGCAAATGATTCTTTACCACCAGTGTGAGTCATACATGGATGATGAATGATGGAGAGTCAAGGCTTTATCACAGTTGGTTTTCCCTTCACACTATCCATTTTGCTCACCTTCCACAAGGAAGGTAATACCACATATGTCTCTACATGAGCCTGAATCATCAGGATTGCTTGGCTACAATGTATGTATCTAAATGTACAGTATATAGGAATTCTGGATTATGGTCTCTGTCAGATTTCTCTTCTCAGCATGGTCATTTGTTCAACAAATAATTACCAAGTACCTTCCTCACAGTCTGAGGGAGGAGACCAACAGGTGACCTTGAATTTGGATACAGTAGGATCAGTGACACATGGGGGAAGCCGGGTGCTAGAAGAGCGCATAGGAAAGGCAGCATAAGGATCAAGGAAGCCTTCCTGAGGAAGCAACAGCTGAGCTGTGAACTGAAAGAGAAGTAGGGGTTAGCTAAGTGAAGGGGCCAAGAAAGCTTTGAGCTTGTACTAAAACACTTGTGACTCCCTATGAATTTTTCACAAGGAGTTACTTTTAACTCATTCAAACTGTTGTCTGAATGTTTGTTCCCTTGCCTACAGCAAGGGAACAATGTGAGCATCAAATTTCACAGCTGGAGCAGGAACTGGGCAGGGGATGAGGCTGTAGGAATAAGCACAGATCATATTATGAACAAAGGAAAGACTATGAAAGAAGGGCAGTGTGGAAGCACAGAAAGGTTTGAAGCCCGGTGGTGGGTTGGGAAAACCTCAGATATTTAAAAAGTTTCCATGAGTTAAGAATTGACACTTGTTATCTATCTCCTGTGCTCATTTGTAAATCATAGCACTAGAACTGGTGAGTGGCAAATAAGGAGTCTAGATGGATTTATAGACAGAAGTTCTGGCCCAAACCCAAAGATTCTCTTTCATCACCTATAGAGCAGACCTTCCAATTTTGACTGATATTTCTGTCTTTAAAAACTTCTGAGAACATCTTCTAAAATTCTCTTAAGATTGAAGCATGAGGGGCACCTGGGTGGCTCAGTTGGTTGGGCAGCAGCCTTCGGCTTGGGTCATGGTCCTGGAGTCCTGGGATCGAGTCCCACATCAGGCTCCCAGCTCCATGGGGAGTCTGCTTCTTCCTCTGACCTCCCCTCTCATGCTCTCTCACTCTGTCTCTCTCTCAAATAAATAAATTAATAATTAAAAAAAAAGACTGAAGCATGAGTAGGGTGGACAGTGAGGGCTGCATGGACTTTGTTTTCTCTGTTCTCCACTTCTCATTTCCTGGGCATAGCTGTGAATTATTGATCCAGATCCTAGCTCCCCTTGTGGAGGGAGCCATCTGAAGAGAAGTAGGGAAGGAGGAGTAAGAGGGAATCACACACAGGAGTCCTTCATTAAGAAAACATTCAGACAACAGTTTGAATGAGTTAAAAGTAACTCCTTGTGAAAAATTCATAGGGAGTCACAAGTGTTTTAGTACAAGCTCAAAGAGCAGGGCAGGTTCTCCAAACCCCTGGCAGCTGACACCCCAGATGGCACAGGGTGTGAGGGTAAAGAGCACAGTGTAACCAGTGAGGAGGCTGTCTGCAGAAATAAGTTCACCTTCTCTCCTGGAACCCAGAGAAGGAGGAAACAGAAGGATCTTTCTTGGTTGAGAGCAACTGAAGTAAGTGACTCATTTCTTTTCTCCCTACCTATCACAGTGTCATACTGTGAACATAAAAAAGGTAGTGAATTTTTGTCTGGTTGTTTTGGGTAAGGTTTATTGAACATCAAAAATCATAATATAGCCTCTCTGGCTCCTGTCACTTCTCAGTCATGGATCATGGGTTGGCTGTTGCTCCCATTTCTACAGTGTTTTCTTCCCAGACAGTCTGGTCCTCTCCTTCTTGCATGTGGTTAGGAGGTCCTGCCCCTTTTTCCCTCCTCCTATATGTTTAGCACCTCTGTGGGGCAAGTTGGTAAAGGGAAGGAGTGGACTGTACATTCTTGGCTATCAGTACAGCTAAAGGATGATGCAGAATGAGGAAAAGGGGGCCAAAGTGATTCTAACCTTGGGTAGCAGATTTGGGGGCTGAGAGTTTTAAGACAGAGAGACTAATATTTGTATCTAAAATCTGAGGATACATAGAGAATGGGTCTGTAATTGCAAAGAGGCATCTAGTCCATGAATTAATGTGTCATAACTCATGCTCAAGCAGTGGGCATATGTCCCGCATGTGAATTCTTGCACAATACATTCATACCCTGTTGTGTCTTACCACCTAATTAACACAGGAAGATGTGTGACTCATGAAATCACATGGGATTGTTATCTGGTATGTAGAAAAGGAAAATGTTGGGGTGCTTGAGTGGCTCAGTTGGTTGAGACTCCAACACTTGATATCAGCTCAGGTCTTGATCTCAGAGTTGTAAGTTCAGGCCCCATGTAGGGCACCATGTTGGGAATGGAGCCCACTGAAAAATAAATTAAAAAAAAAAAAGAACAGAATGTTAGGGGTATTTGGTACTTTTTCTGGAGGGAAAGAATAATTAATCTTCTGTGGTGTTTTTTGGTGTCAGTTTCTGTGATACTTGGGCTTCAACAAGTTACATGCAGCCTTTGATTATTAGTTGATTGGTTGAACACCATTGTTCAGTAAATATTTATTGTTTCCATAGGCATTCTGGAAGGATAGCATGTACCAGAAGAATCTTGGAACACTGAAAAAAGAAAATAAAACATAAGAAACATTAAAAATAACCAACAAAATTTTAAAAAGAAAAAAAAAGAAGAAATATGAAGCAGCAGCTCTGAAGCCTGAGCAAAGGACCCTGGCAGTCCCCACCCAGCTTGGCTTAACTCAGCCTCACTTAACCAGATCCAGTACTCTTGGCTGCCTGGGCTTGCTCCAGTTCCCTTATCCTTAGACTCTTCTTCAATTCCAGCTAGAATGCTGCGTCAGGCACTTCACAGGTTTCTTCAAAAGCTGGTAAGCAGACGTCCACTAGAGAAAGAAGTGGATGAGATAAAATCTGGCATAAAACTGAGCACTTTGGATTTAGTGGCCCTGGGTATGGACCGCACAGTGGGTGTTGGTGTGTACTTCCTGGCTAATGAGGTGGCCAGTAATCAAGCAAGACCATCCATTGTGATCTGCTTTTTGGTGGCAGGTCTAACATCACTGTTGGCTGGACTGTGCTATGCGGAGTTTAGTGCCCGGGTTTCCCATTCTGGCTCGGCGTATCTCTACAGCTACAGCACTGTAGGTGAATTCTGGGCTTTCATCACTGGCTGGAATCTCATCCTCTCCTTTGTTGTTGATGCATTTGT
Source organism: Meles meles (assembly GCF_922984935.1). Taxonomy (NCBI): domain Eukaryota; kingdom Metazoa; phylum Chordata; class Mammalia; order Carnivora; family Mustelidae; genus Meles; species Meles meles. The sequence goes on from NC_060072.1 coordinate 73,620,974, forward strand.
TGTGGTCCAGGCCTGGATCTTATCTTTTGACATCTTCTTTGGGGACTGGATCTCTGTGATTCTGCATAAGATCATCTCACAGTATGTTCCCCAAGTCATTGCAGACAGTCTACGCTACTTTTTTGTCATCTTTCTGTTTTTATTAATGGAACTGCAATATATAGGTTGGCATGGGTTCTTCAGAGTTTTTGAAGTGGTCACATTGATAAAACTGTTGGCTCTCAGTTTTTTCATCATCTCTGGCTTCATTAAGGGGGACCTGCACAACTGGAAGCTCACAGAAGAGGACTACATACAGGCCGGACTCAATGATCCCTCTAGCCTAGATCGTCTGGGCTCTGAAGGATTCGTGCCTTTTGGCGTTGAGGGCATTCTCGTGGATCAGCTACCTGTTTCTATGCATTTATAGGTTTTAGCGTTATTGTTACCAGAGTGAAAGAATCCCACAATCCCCAGCGTTCCATCCCCAAGGGCATTGTGATTTCACTGCTCATCTGCTTTTTGTTGTAATTTGGTGTCTCTACAGCACTTACACTTATGGTTCCTTACTACCAGCTTCCACCTGGGAGCGCCTTGCCTGAGGCATTTCTCCATGTTGGCTGGCTCCCTGCCTACTATGCTGTAGCTTTTATAATGTTCTTTAGTATTTCTGTCGGCACCTATTGGAGCTTTACATTCCCCATACAGCGGATGATAGCCATGATGGCAGAGGATGGCCTCCTGTTTCCTTTTCTTGCCAGTTTTGTTTTCAGAACATATTTCTGTGTTGTGTTCACTGTGATCTTTACCATCATTGCAGGAATAATGGTATTTTACTTTAGACTCAATGATCTTTTGGATCTCAGGTCAGTTGGCACCCTTATATCTTATTCCTTGGTAGCTTTTTGTGTTCTCATCATCAGGTATCAGCCTGAAAGGAGGAAGGAGGAAAATGAAAAAGAGTTGCAGGAGGAAAATGGGGGAAATGTTGCGTAGATGCAGGAGGAGACTGCACCTGCAGCAGAGAAGCTGACTCTACAAGAACTATTTTTTCCAGGCAGCCCCACCCCCACTCCACTCTCTGGCCGGGTTGTCTATGTGTGCTCCTTACTGCTTGTTCTGCTGATGACCCTCCTCTGCCTGGTGCTGGCCCACTGGCCAGGTCTGCTTTCTGGAGACCCAGTGCCGATTACAGCAGCTGTGCTGCTCCTGGTGCTCATCACTGGGATCACTGGCATCATCTGGAGACAGCCACAGAGTTCCTCTCCCCTTCCCTTTAAGGTCCCTGCTCTGCCTCTCCTCCCAATCTTGAGCATCTTTGTGAATGTTTGCCTTATGATGCAGATGTCAGCTGGCACCTGGCTAAAGTTTGGTGTCTGGATGCTGATTGGGTTTGCTTTCCACTTCAGCTATGGGATCCAGCAAAGCCTGTCTAGATCTTGAGTTCAGCAGTACCAGTACGTATTTGGCTTGACATCATCACACCTGAATGCAGCCAGGTTCCCTACACAATACACAATAAGGGGAAGTCTCCTGAGCACATGGAAATATGGGGGATATGAGATATTGGGGGAGCACTAATAGAGCTTCTTATTTATGGTATAGTGAAGGATGTGTTTTGCCCTTCCTTTTTTTTTTTTTTTTTTTTTTTTTTTTTTTTTTACTTTCTGTTCTTCAAGTGTGTCTATAGCTCCTTACTGGCTTTTACAAAATTAGTATTAAGAGAAACTTGAAAAAAGTGTTTTCTTTTCCTTTGGTTAAATATCCACTGGTGTAGGGAGTACCTAGCTGGCTCAGTCAGGAGAGCAAAACTCTTGCTCTCGAGCTGGTGAGCTTGAGATCCTCATTGGCTGTTGAGATCACTTTAAAAATATACAGTAGCAGAATTACTGGATCATATGGTAGTTCTTTTTTAAATCTCTTAAGGAATCTCCATACCATTTTCTGTAATGCCTGCATCAGTTGACATGGCCACCGACAGTGCATGAAGATTCCTTTTTCTCCATATTTTTGTCAACACTAGTTACTCTTGTCTTTTTTTATTTTACCCATCCTGACAGTATAAAGTCACATCTGATTGCATTTTTTATTTTATTTTACTTTATTTTTTCAATTTTCACCAAGATTCATTGTTTATGCATCACACCCAGTGCTCCATGCAATACATGCCCTCCTTAATACTCACCTCCAGGCTCATCCAATCCCCCCATACCTCTCTGCTCCAAAACCCTCAGTTTGCTTCCCAGAGTCCACAGTCTCTGATTTCCCCCATCTCACTTCTCCTCTCCTTCATCTAATGTCCTCCATGTTATTCTTTATAGTCCACAAGTAAGCAAAACCATATGATAATTGGCTCCCTCTGCTTCACTTATTTCACTCAGCATAATCTCCTCCAGTCCTGTCCATGTTGATACAAAATCAAAGTACAGAAATCAGTTGCTTTCTTATACATTAATAATAAAACATAGAAAGGGAAATGAGAGAATCAAATCAATTCCATTTACTATAGCACCAAGAACCATGAGATACATTGGAATAAACCTAACCAAAGAGGGAAAGGATCTGTACTCAAGAACACTCAAGAACACTCATGAAAGAAATTGAAGAAGACACAAAAAGATGGAAAAGCAGTTCATTCTCATGGATTGAAAGAATAAACATTGTTAAAATGTCTATACTGCCTAGAGCAATCTATACTTTCAATGCCATCCTGATCAAAATTCCACCAGCATTTTTCAAAGAGCTGGAGCACACAATCCTAAAATTTGTATGGAACCAGAAGAGACCCCAAATTGCTAAGGAAATATTGAAAAAAAAAATGGGGACATCATATTGTCTGATTTCAAGATTAACTACAAAGCTGTTGTTGAGCTTTTAAAAAAGTTTAATATGTTTAATTTTTTTAATGTTCAGTTAACCAACATATAGTAATCATTTGTATTTCCCTGATGATTAGTAATACTAAGCATCTTTTTATGTGTCTGTTGGCCATCAGTATGTCTTCTTTGGAAAATATCTATTCAAATCCTCTGTTCATTTTTTTAAATTTATTTATTTTTTCAGTGTAACAGTATTCATTGTTTTTGCACAACACCCAGTGCTCCATGCAAAACATGCCCTCCCTATTACCCACCACTTGTTCCCCCAAACTCCCACCCCTGACCCTTCAAAACCCTCAGGTTGTTTTTCAGAGTGCATAGTCTCTTATGGTTCACCTCCCCTTCCAATTTTTTTTTTTTATAAACATATAATGTATTTTTATACCCAGGGTACAGGTCTGTGAATTGCCAGGTTTACACACTTCACAGCACCCACGATAGCACATACCCTATCCAATGTCCATAACCCCCCCCAATCCCACCTCCCCCCAGCAACCCCCAGTTTGTTTTGTGAGATTAAGAGTCATTTATGGTTTGTCTCCCTCCCAATCCCATCTTGTTTCATTTATTCTTCTCCTATCCCCCTAACCCCCCATGTTGCTTCTCCATGTCCTCATATCAGGGAGATCATATGATAGTTGTCTTTCTCTGATTGACTTATTTCACTAAGCATGATACCCTCTAGTTCCATCCACGTCATCACAAATGGCAAGATTTCATTTCTTTTGATGGCTGCATAGTATTCCATTGTGTATATGTACCACATCTTCTTGATCCATTCATCTGTTGATGGACATCTAGGTTCTTTCCATAGTTTGGCTATTGTAGACATTGCTGCCATAAACATTCGGGTACACGTGCCCCTTCGGATCACTATGTTTGTATCTTTAGGGTAAATACCCAGTAGTGCAATTGCTGGGTCATAGGGTAGTTCTATTTTCAACATTTTGAAGAACCTCCATGCTGTTTTCCAGAGTGCATTCCCACCAGCAGTGGAGGAGGGTTCCCCTTTCTCCGCATCCTCGCCAGCATCTGTCATTTCCTGACTTGTTAATTTTAGCCATTCTGACTGGTGTGAGGTGATATCTCATTGTGGTTTTGATTTGTATTTCCCTGATGCCGAGTGACATGGAGCACTTTTTCATGTGTCTGTTGGCCATCTGGATGTCTTCTTTGCAGAAATGTCTGTTCATGTCCTCTGCCCATTTCTTGATTGGACTGTTTGTTCTTTGGGTGTTGAGTTGCTAAGTTCCTTATAGATTTTGGATACTAGCCCTTTATCTGATATGTCGTTTGCAAATATCTTCTCCCATTCTGTCAGTTGTCTTTGGTTTTGTTAACTGTTTCCTTTGCTGTGCAAAAGCTTTTGATCTTGATGAAATCCCAATAGTTCATTTTTGCCCTTGCTTCCTTTGCCTTTGCCGTTGTTCCTAGGAAGATGTTGCTGCGGCTTAGGTCGAAGAGGTTGCTGCCTGCGTTCTCCTCAAGGATTTTGATGGATTCCTTTCTCACATTGAGGTCCTTCATCCATTTGGAGTCTATTTTCATGTGTGGTGTAAGGAAGTGGTCCAATTTCATTTTTCTGCATATGGCTGTCTAATTTTCCCAGCACCATTTATTGAAGAGGCTGTCTTTTTTCCATTGGACATTCTTTCCTGCTTTGTCGAAGATTAGTTGTCCATAGAGTTGAGGGTCTATTTCTGGGCTCTCTATTCTGTTCCACTGATCTATGTGTCTGTTTTTGTGCCAGTACCATGCTGTCTTGATGATGACAGCTTTGTAATAGAGCTTGAAGTCCGGAATTGTGATGCCACCAACTTTGGCTTTCTTTTTCAATATTCCTTTGGCTATTCGAGGTCTTTTCTGGTTCCATATAAATTTGAGGATTATTTGCTCCATTTCTTTGAAAAAAAATGGATGGTATTTTGATAGGGATTGCATTAAATGTGTAGATTGCTTTAGGTAGCATAGACATTTTCACAATATTTATTCTTCCAATCCAGGAGCATGGAACATTTTTCCATTTCTTTGTGTCTTCCTCAATTTCTTTCATGAGTACTTTATAATTTTCTGTGTATAGATTCTTAGCCTCTTTGGTTAGGTTTATTCCTAGGTATCTTATAGTTTTGGGTGCAATTGTAAATGGGATTGACTCCTTAATTTCTCTTTCTTCTGTCTTGTTGTTGGTGTACAGAAATGCAACTGATTTCTGTGCATTGATTTTATATCCTGACACTTTACTGAATTCCTGTACAAGTTCTAGCAGTTTTGAAGTAGAGTCTTTTGGGTTTTCCACATATAGTATCATATCATCTGCGAAGAGTGATAGTTTGACTTCTTTGCCAATTTGGATGCCTTTAATTTCTTTTTGTTGTCTGATTGCTGAGGCTAGGACTTCTAATACTATGTTGAATAGCAGTGGTGATAATGGACATCCCTGCCGTGTTCCTGATCTTAGCAGAAAAGCTTTCAGTTTTTCTCCATTGAGAATGATATTTGTGGTGGGTTTTTCATAGATGGCTTTGATAATATTGAGGTATGTGCCCTCTATCCCTACACTTTGAAGAGTTTTGATCAGGAAGGGATGCTGTACTTTGTCAAATGCTTTTTCAGCATCTATTGAGAGTATCATATGGTCCTTGTTCTTTCTTTTATTAATGTGTTCTATCACATTGATTGATTTGCGGATGTTGAACCAACCCTGCAGCCCTGGAATAAATCCCACTTGATCGTGGTGAATAATCCTTTTAATGTACTGTTGAATCCTATTGGCTAGTATTTTGGCGAGAATTTTTGCATCTGTGTTCATCAAGGATATTGGTCTGTAGTTCTCTTTTTTGGTGGGATCCTTGTCTGGTTTTGGGATCAAGGTAATGCTGGCCTCATAAAATGAGTTTGGAAGTTTTCCTTCCATTTCTATTTTTGGGAACAGTTTCAGGAGAATAGGAATTAGTTCTTCTTTAAATGTTTGGTAGAATTCCCCTGGGAAGCCGTCTGGCCCTGGGCTTTTGTTTGTTTGGAGATTTTTGATGACTGTTTCAATCTCCTTACTGGTTATGGGCCTGTTCAGGTTTTCTATTTCTTCCTGGTTCAGTTGTGGTAGTTTATATGTCTCTAGGAATGCATCCATTTCTTCCAGATTGTCCAATTTGTTGGCGTAGAGTTGCTCATAGTATGTTCTTATAATTGTCTGTATTTCTTTGATGTTAGTTGTGATATCTCCTCTGTCATTCATGATTTTATTCATTTGGTTCCTTTCTCTTTTCTTTTTGATGAGTCTAGCCAGGGGTTTATCAATCATTGATTCTTTCAAAGAACCAGCTCCTAGTTTCATTGATTTTTTCTATTGTTTTTTTTTTGTTTGTTTGTTTTTTTTTGGTTTCTATTTCATTGATTTCTGCTCTGATCTTTATGATTTCTCTTCTCCTGCTGAGTTTAGGGTTTTTTTCTTGTTCTTTCTCCAGCTCCTTTAGGTGTAGGGTTAGGTTGTGTACTTGAGACCTTTCTTGTTTCTTGAGAAAGGCTTGTACCGCTATATATTTTCCTCTCAGGACTGCCTTTGCTGTGTCCCACAGATTTTGAACTGTTGTGTTTTCATTATCATTTGTTTCCATGAATTTTTTCAATTCTTCTTTAATTTCCTGGTTGACCCATTCCTTCTTTAGAAGGATGCTGTTTAGTCTCCATGTATTTGGGTTCTTTCCAGCTTTCCTCTTGTGATTGAGTTCTAGCTTCAGAGCATTGTTTTCTGAAAATATGCAGGGAATGATCCTAATCTTTTGATACCGGTTGAGACCTGATTTGTGACCCAGGATGTGATCTATTCTGGAGAAGGTTCCATGTGCACTAGAGAAGAATGTGTATTCTGTTGCTTTGGGATGAAATGTTGTGAATATATCTGTGATGTCCATCTGGTCCAGTGTGTCATTTAAGGCCTTTATTTCCTTGTTGATCTTTGGCTTGGATGATCTGTCCATTTCAGTGAGGGGAGTATTAAAGTCCCCTACTATTATTGTATTATTATTGATGTGTTTCTTTGATTTTGTTATTAATTGGTTGCTATAGTTGGCTGCTCCCACGTTAGGGGCATAGATATTTAAAATTGTTAGATCTTCTTGTTGGACAGACCCTTTGAGTAGGATATAGTGTCCTTCCTCATCTCTTATTATAGTCTTTGGCTTAAAATCTAATTGATCTGATAGATGGATTGCCACCCCAGCTTTCTTCTGATGCCCATTAGCATGGTAAATTGTTTTCCATCCCCTCACTTTAAATCTGGAGGTGTCTTTGCATCTAAAATGAGTTTCTTGTAGGCAACATATAGATGGGTTTTGTTTTTTTATCCATTCTGATACCCTGTGTCTTTTGATTGGGCATTTAGCCCATTAACATTCAGGGTAACTATTGAGAGATATGAATTTAGTGCCATTATTAGCCTGTAAGGTGACTGTTACTGTATATTGTCTCTGTACCTTTCTGATCTACTACTTTTAGGCTCTCTCTTTGCTTAGAGGACCCCTTTCAATATTTCCTGTAGAGCTGGTTTGGTGTTTGCAAATTCTTTCAGTTTTTGTTTGTCCTGGAAGCTTTTGATCTCTCCTTCTATTTTCAATGATAGCCTAGCTGGATAGAGTATTCTTGGCTGCATGTTTTTCTCGTTTAGTGCTCTGAATATATCATGCCAGCTCTTTCTGGCCTGCCAGGTCTCTGTGGATAAGTCTGTTGCCAATCTAATATTTTTACCATTGTATGTTACAGACTTCTTTTCTCGAGTTGCTTTCAGGATTTTCTCTTTGTCACTAAGACTTGTAAATTTTACTATTAGGTGACGGGGTGTGGACCTATTCTTGTTGACTTTGAGGGGGGTTCTCTGCATCTCCTGGATTTTGATGCTTGTTCCCTTTGCCATATTAGGGAAATTCTCTCCAATCATTCTCTCCAATAGACCTTCTGCACCCCTCTCTCTTTCTTCTTCTTCTGGAATCCCAATTATTCTAATGTTGTTTCATCTTATGGTGTCACTTATCTCTCGAATTCTCCCTTCGTGGTCCAGTAGTGGTTTGTCCCTCTTTTGCTCGGCTTCTTTATTCTCTGTCATTTGGTCTTCTATATCACTAATTCTTTCTTCTGCCTCATTTATCCTAGCAGTGAGAGCCTCCATTTTTGATTGCACCTCATTAATAGCTTTTTTGATTTCAACTTGGTTAGATTTTAGTTCTTTAATTTCTCCAGAAAGGGCTTTAATATCTCCAGAGAGGGTTTCTCTAATATCTTCCATGCCTTTTTCGAGCCCGGCTAGAATGTTCAGAATCGTCATTCTGAACTCTAGATCTGACATATTACCAATGTCTGTGTTGATTAGGTCCCTAGCCTTCGTTACTGGCTCTTGTTCTTTTGTTTGTGGTGATTTTTTCCGCTTTGTCATTTTGTCCAGATAAGAGGATATGAAGGATCAAATAAATTACTAAAAGGGTGGCAAAGACCCCAGAAAAATGCGCTATAACCAAATCAGAAGAGATCCCAAATTGGGGGGGGGGGAGAAAGGGGATAAAAAGAGGTTCAGAAAAAAAAAAGAAAAAAATTTAAAAAATAAAACAAATAAAGAAAAAATATAAAAAAGAAAGAAAAAATATATATATTTAGATAAACTAGTCAAAAAACGTTAAAAAAGGAAAGGGTAAAAGTTTTAAAAAATTTAGCAGAAGAAGAAAAAAAGAAAAAAAGAAAAAAAATTGAAAAAAGAAAAAAAAATTGAATTAGCCGCAAGACTAAAGAATCATGGGGAGAAAGCCATGAGTTCCGTGCTTTGCTTTCTCCTCCTCTGGAATTGTACTGCTGTCTTAGGAATTGAACCTGCTTTCCTTGATAGATGAACTTCGTCCTGGCTGGATATTTTGTTGATCTTCTGGGGGAGGGGCCTGTTGTAGTGACTCTCAAGTGTCTTTGCCTGAGGCGGGATTGCACCGCCCTTACCGGCGGCTGGACTAAGTAATTGGCTCGGGTTCGCTTTTGGGAGCTTCTGTCCCCTGAACGCTTTCCGTAGAGTTCCGGAGGATGGGAATGAAAATGGCGGCCTCCTAGTCCCCACCTGGAGGAGCTGAGAGCCTGGGGCCCCACTCCTCAGTGTGTGCCCAGAGGACAGCACCCAATCACTCCCGTAACCCCAGCCTCTAGCTGCGCTCCGAGCTCACCCAGCCTGCGACCAGTTCAAGGTAACCCTGAGCTGAGAGTTCAGTCCTCGGCTCTGTCTCTGTAGCCGGCTTCTCTGTTCTAATACCTGCGAGCTCTGCAACACTCCGACACCCCCGATCCTTCTGTGACCCTGTGGGACCTGGGGCCATGCTGACCCCGCATGGGCTTCACCCCGGTTTAGCCTCTGGAGCAATGTCCCTCAGTGGAACAGACTTTTAAAATTCCTGATTTTGTGCTCTGTTGCTCCGCCGCTTGCCGGGAGCCGGCCCCTCCCCCCGCGGTCTTTCTTCCCGTCGTTTTAGATTCACTTCTCCGCCAGTCCTACCTTTCAGAAAGTGGTTGATTTTCTGTTTCTAGAATTGCTGTTCTTCTTCTCTTCGATCTCCCGTTGGATTTGTAGGTGTTTGCAATGTTTAGATAAGCTATCGAGCTGATCTCCTGCTACCTGATGTAGTCTCGGCCTGCTACTTCTCCGCCATCTTGACTCCTCCGCCATCTTGACTCCTCCCCCCTCTGCTCATTTTTTAATTGCATTTTTGTTTTCTTGGTATTTAGTTGTATAAGTTCTTTATGTATCTTGAGTATTAACCCCTTATTGACATATAACTGCAATTATCTTCTATCTAGAATATTGCCTTTCTTTGTTATTGATGGTTTCCTTTTCTGTACAAAAGTGTTTTTGTTTCATGAACTTGAAAAGATATATTCACCCCTATGTTTATTGCACCATTAATTACAATAGTCAGGATATGGAAGCCACCCAAATGTGCATCAACAGATGAATGATTAAAGAAGATGTGGTCTATGTGTATATCCAATGGGCTATTACTCAGCCATAAAGAAGAATGGAATCGTGCCATTTGTAACCACAGGGGTGAACTGGGTGGGTATAACACTAATTGAAGTGTGTCAGTCTGAGAAAAACAAATGCCATATGTTTTCACTGTAATATAGTGTTAAAGAAATAAAAAAAATTTTAAATGAAAAAAAGAAAAAAGAAAGACAAAAAGCAATACCAAAAATAAAATAAAATAAAGCCAAAGCACAGCACCCTGGACCACTAAATAAAGGGAACAAACTCGTGGTTACCAAAGGAGAGATGGGTAGGGGAATGGGTGATAAAGAAAGGGACATAAGTGTACACTAATCTTGATGAGCACTGAGAATATGTAGAATTATTGAATCATTGTATTGCACACCAGTGAGTAATATATCAACTCTGCATGTTCATTATACTTACATAAAAACATAAAAGAAACTAGGAAAAGACCAAAAAAAGAATAGATGAAATATGGCCTCTGCACTTAAGGAGCTTATATTCTAATACAAAGGGAGTGTTGTCATAAGTAACATACAAATAAAGAACAACACCAGGAAAAGGAAGCCATGTTCCGAGCACACGGAGCAGGCTGTATAGCTTGAGCCTTGGCTGTGTGAGGAGACAACAGAGCATGCACAGGTGAATTGGAGCCAGAGCTTTCTCCTCAAAGCAAAGCACTTTAGCTTTGAAGCCACTGCCCATGCTGAAAATCCCTGGGTTGGAATTTCTCATCAAAATCTTCATTCTTGGACTTTAAAATTTCTCTACTGTTTGTACATTGGTCCACCTGCTGAGAAAGTGCACAGCTGAGAGCCACATGTCCTGGGTTCTCTTCCTGTTTCCACCAATAAGTACCACTATATAAGTACCTTGAACAAGGTGCTCAGTTGCTTCTGTGCTCTGCTTATTTATGTGTAGCAGGAGAGGTCACAACTGGTCATTTCTCTAGTTCCATTTCCTTAAAAAATTCTGGTTTTTCTGTCCTGTTATTCTCTTAACTAGGTCTCTCTACTTCACACAACCTGAACCTGAATCCTGTCTACTTTTCACTACAACCCATTGTCAGAGCTGTAGCGGTCCAATAATTAACACACCATTTCCCCCTCCTGTTTTTGGAACCTATTGATTATCATGACATAGAGATAGATGATTAAACTATCAGCTGTAGATCTGCAGCCTACTCAGCTTGCTAATCCTGCATGACTAAATTAGACAGATTTCCTCTTCATCACATGTAATGCTGAGTGTCCCTGGCCTACCACCACAGGAGAAAGGCTTCTTTAATTACTTGTTCTCCTGTATGAGCAGGTTGGATTGCATGTGTCCAATGGGCAGTTTTGTTCTGGACAAAAAAAGAAAACCTACAAAACACTGTAAGATGCTAACTGCGTATCCTTAGTGTTTTGTCTTCACTTTATTAATCTAGGTCCCAATGAGAGAGGGCCCTGTGGACAGTGGCCAGGAATAGTATTCTGCTCAGTGTTGCTCAATCCTCAGGGGGTGCCATGACACCTGGAGGGCTTGTGGAAACAGATTGCTGGGCCCTGTCCCCAGTGTTTGGAATTCAGGGGGTCTGTGTGGGGCCCAGAACTTGTACTTATATCAAGGTCCCAGGTGATGTTGATGCTGTTGGTCCAGGTACCACACTTTGAACACCAAAGCTCCAGCTGAAGCCTCTTCATGCATAAAGTTGAAGTGAGAGAAACAAAGGCGCCCTTTGTACTCTCACCTTCATTTGATGAAACATGTAGATTAAAGTACCATCATTAGTGCTTTCTAGAGGACAAATCATAATGAATATTTCACAATTATATGCATAACTAATTAATGCTATGTACAATTTAAGTATCTTACAACTCTACATGTCAACTGTATAATAATTCCGATTTCTAAAAAAATGGCATAGCAGTTATCTGTATCTTTCTTTTCCTTTTTTTTTTCTTTTTTGCTCCTGATATAGACCATAGGTAAGTAGTGTATCCTGTTCACTCCTAGAGAGCATCAGCTGGGGACAGGCATATAATGACCATTTAATAAACTCATGTTGAATTGAATTGAGCCTTACACATTTCATTGGTACAGAGAATTCTTCTTCCTTTCAGGCTAGCAGGGTGCTGCTCCTTTAAAACTGTCCTCTGGGAAACCCTTAACACACATTTGTCTCCATCCAGAACTGTCCATGCCCAGCATCTAGAACTGTGCCTAGTCACCTTTGGTTTTGCCTTTATGTGGCTATGCCTGATTTCTGGTGTTTGTCCTGTCTGTTCCATACATGTGGAGTTTTGCTCAGACCAAGGAGTAGGTTCTACATTTTCTGTAGATCCAACAGTAAGAATAGACTTGTTCATTCAAAGAGCAACAGGGAAAATACAGTCCTGAGGCAAGAGAATGCCTGATGTGACATCCCCTGGTCCTGCTCCATCTCTTCCCATGGGATGTGGGGAGGTGTTAGAATGAGTGAAATTAATAGCAGACCCAACCAATTCTACCTGAATCCAGGGAATCCTTGAAGATGGAACTGGCATCACTGAGGGCACAACAGGCATCCTTATTAATACGGTCAGTTTTATGCTTTGGTATAGGAGGGCCAATGTTTTTCTATTACACTAATACATGGGGTCTGCCCTGGGGTGGAGGGAGGAAAGACACTTTATTACTTGCTGAATTTCTCAACTTCTCACCAGCAATCAGGTGACTCAAGGGAAGCCTGCCAGAGGCAAAATTACCCATATATTTACCTACTCCTTTAGATGCTTCTCTGAGGGACTGGTGCAATAACTTTCTGAAAGAGGAGGAAGCAAGATGGAGGAGGAGTAGGAGACTCAAATGTCATCAGGTCCCAGGAGTTCAGCTAGATAGTTATCTATCTAGCTCTGAATACCTATGAACTCAACAGGAGATGGAATAGAAGGAGAGCAACAATTCCAGGAACAGATAATGACCATTTTCTGGAAGGTAGGACATGCGGAGAAGTGACTCCAAAGTGATGGGAAGAGAGACCAAAGGGGGAGGGGCCAGCTCCTGGCAAGCAGTAGAACAGCAGAGCATAAAATCAGAACTTTTAGAGGTCTATTCCACTGAGGGATGTCGCTCCAGAGGCTAAGCAGGGGGTGGAGCCCTCACAGGGACAGTGTGGTCTCAGGACCCATGGTGTCACAAAAAGTCCAGGGTGGACAGGTCAAGATGGCGGGGAAGTAGGAGGAGGAACCATTTCAACATGTACCCTAAAGTGAGCTGATTACCTACCAAAGAACTCCGACCACCCATGAAATCAGCCTGAGATCAGAATTATACATGTCTGGATCTCTACAGGAGAGAAGACGCCAGTGCCAGGTAAAGCAGACTGGGAGCGTCGGACTGATATCAGAAGATAAACAAAAGGGGGAGGGAGCCACCAGAGGTCACTGATTGGAAAGTAATACCCCAACACGAGAGTGCTCTACGTCTGGGGACCAGCATTAACTTGGATTCTGGTTGAAAGCACTCAAAAAACAAAGAGCAAAAAGTCCAGGGTGTCTGAGAGTGGCAGAGCTCCCAGGTTTCAGAGCAGGGAGGTCAGCTACAGAGACAGAAATGAGGAGGGGGTTCCCAGCTTGGGGTTACCTTAAACCATGATCCAAATCATGGTCAGGCCACTCCATTTGAGCAGGGACCCCATAATTGGTAAATCCGGGGAGACCGCCTCCTTCCTCCTCCAGGAGGAGCAGTGCAGGAGCATATTGCAGGAATCTGCTGGGTTTGGAGACTCCAAACAGGGCCATGCACCAGAGAAAGAAATGCTCCGTCACAAGCTGGGTGATCTCAGAGTGCTGTCAGAGACCAGCAGACAGGAGGGATTGACTGCTTTTCTCTGAGGGCTAACTGAGGACTGGGGCCCTGAGCTCTTGTTCCGGGAGACTGGGAGGCCACCATGTTCATTCTGGTCCTCCAAAGTTGTACAAAAAAATTCAGGGAACAAAAGTTATTGAGAGTGAACCCCAGCAAATTGCTGACCTGGCCCCTGACAGGGGCAGTGCAATTCTGCCTCAAGCAAAGACATTTGAGAATCACTGCAACAGGTCCTTCCCCAGCAGATCAGCAAGAATATCCAGTCAAGGCCAAGTTCACCAATCAATGAGAACTGTAGAACTCCAGAGCTAGGGGAAAGTAACACATAGAGTTCATGGCTTTTTTCCCATGATCCTTAAGTCTCTGAAAATTAAATTTTTAAATTTTTTTTTCTTATTCTACTTCTTTAAACATTTCCTCTTTCCTATTTTAACATTTTTAAACTTTTATCTTATCAATACCTTTTTTAAAAATATTTTTAAATTTTCATTGCTATAGTCATATTTTATCCCTTTACTATATTTAACCTTATTTTTTGTACACATCGAGGTGTTTTTTCTCTAAAATTTTGGGATACAATTTTTCATAAAAGGTGATAATATACCCTAAATCCTGTGCATGGCTTTGTTTTCGTCTCTAGCCTGATCACATTCTCTCCTCTTTTTTTTTTTTTTCTTTTTCCAACCAACTTCTTACCTTATCAATTTATCTTTTAGAATCTTTTCAAATTTTCACCTTTACAGTCATATTCCATGCCTTCTTCATGTTTACCCTTATTTTTTAATGTGTGTGTGTATATATGTGTGTGTGTATATATATATATATATATATACATATATATATATATATATATGTTTTTTTTCTTTAAAATTTTGGGAGGTAGTTTCCTTTAAGAGACCAGAACACACCCAAAATCGAGTGGGTGGTTCTGTTCTATTCACCAGTCTAATATATATATATATATATATATTTTTTTTTTTTTTTAATTTTCCCTCTTTCTTCTGCTCTTCTGTTTTGGATCTCTTCTGATTTGGTTAGCATATATTTTTCTGGGGTTTTGGCCACCCTTTTAGTATTTTGTCTCCTCATTCATCTATTCATATCTGGATAAAATGGCAAGGTGGAAATACACAACATGAAAAAAAGAACAAGAGGCAGTATCAATGGGGGCGCCTGGGTGGCTCTGTGGGTTAAGCCGCTGCCTTCAGCTTAGGTTATGATCTCGGGGTCCTGGGATCGAGTCCCGCATTGGGCTCTCTGCTCAGCAGGGAGCCTGCTTCCCTCTCTCTCTCTCTGCCTGCCTCTCTATCTATTTGTGATCTCTCTCTGTCAAATAAATAAATAAAATCTTAAAAAAAAAGAGGCAGTATCAATGACTAGTGACCTAATAAATACTAGTGACCTAATCAGTGACAGCAGTAATATGTCAGAACTAGATTTCAGGATGACAATTATCAAGGTGCTAGCTGGGCTAAAAAAAAGCATGGAAGATGGTAGAGAATCCCTTTCTGGAGAAATAAAATCTCTTTCTGGAGAAGTAAAAGAACTAACATCTAACCAAATTGAAATTAAAAAACCTACTAATGAGGTGCAATAAAAAATGGAAACTTGTACTGCTAGGATAAATGAGGCAGAAAATAGAATTAGTGATATAGAAGACCAAATGACAGAGAATAAAGAAGCTGAGCAAAAGAGAGACAAACAATCACTGGATCACGAGGGGAGAATTTAAGAGATAAGTGATACCTTAAGATGAAACAATATTAGAATAATTGAGATTCCAGAAGAATAAGAAAGAGAGAGGTGCAGAAGATATATTGGAACAAATTATAGTCAAGAATTTCCCTAATATGGAAAAAAAAAAAAACAACAAGCATCCAAATCCAGAAGGCAAAGAATCCCCTCAAAAATCAATAAAAATAGGTCCACACCCTGTCAACTAAGGGTAAAACTTACAAGTCTTAGTGACAAAGAGAAAATCCTGAAAATAGCTCAGGACATGAGGTCTGTAACATACAATCATAGAAATATTAGATTGGAAGCAAACTTATTCACAGAGACCTGGCAGGCCAGAAAGAACTAGCATGATATATTCAAAGCACTAAATGAGAAAAATATGCAGCTAAGAACACTATATCCAGCTAGGTTACCATTGAAAATAGAAGGAGAGATAAAAAGCTTCCAGGACAAACAGAAACTAAAAGAATTTGTACACCAAACCAGCCCTCAAGGAAATATTCAAGGGGTCCTCTAAGCAAAGAGAGAGCCTAAAAGTAACATAGACCAGAAAGGAAGACAGACAATAGATAGTAACAGTCACATTACAGGCAATGCAATGGCACTAAATTCATATCTTTCAATAGTTACCCTGAATATAAATGGACTAAATGCCCCAATCAAAAGACACAGAGTTTCAGAATGGATTAAAAAAAATATACCCATCAACATGCTGTCTACAAGAAACTCATTTTAGACCCAAACACACCTCCAGATTGAAAGTGAGGGAGTGGAAAACAATTTACCATGCTAATGGACATCCAAAGAAAGCTGGGGTGGCAATCCTTATATCAGACACATTAGATTTTAAGCCAAAGACTATCACAAGAGATGAGGAAAGACACTATATCATAGATAAAGCTTCTTCTGTCCAACAAGAAGATCTAATAATTTTAAATATCTATGCCCCTATCATGGGAGCAGACAATTATATAAACCAATTAGCAACAAAATCAAGGAAACACATTGACAATAATACAAAAATAGTAGGGGACTTTAACACCCCCCTCACTGAAATGAACAGATCATCTAAGCAAAAGATCAACAGGAAATAAAAGCTTTAGATGACTCACTGGATCAGATGGACATTAAAGATACATTCAGAAGATTCCATTCCAAAGCAACAGAATACACATTCTTCTCTAGTGCACATGGAACATTTTCCAGAATAGATCACATCCTGGGTCACAAATCAGATCTCAACTGGTACTAAAAGTTTGGGATCATTCCATGCATATTTTCTGACCACAATGTTCTGAAACTAGTACTTAATCACAAGGGAAAAGTTGGAAAGAACTCCAATACATGGAGGCAAAGAGCATCCTACTAAAGAAGGAATGGGTCAACCAGGTAATTTAAGAGGAATTAAAAAAAAATTCATGGAAACAAATGAAAATGAAAACACAACTTTTCAAAATCTTTTGGATGAAGCAAAGGCAGTCCTGATAGGAAAGTACATAGGAACACAAAACTTTCTGAAGAAACAAGAAAGATCTCAAGTACACAACCTAACCCTACACCTAAAGGAACTGGAGAAGGAACAGCAAAGAAAGCTAAACACAGCAGGAGAAGAGAAATAATAAAGATCAGAACAGAAATCAGTGAAATAGAAACCAAAAGAGAGTAGAAGAAATAAATGAACCTGGGAGCTGGTTTGTTGAAAGAACTGATAAGATTGATAACTCCCTGGCCAGACTTATTAAAAATAAAAGAGAAAGGACCCAAATTAATAAAATCCTGAATGAAAGGGGAGAGATCACAACCAACACCAAAGAAATACAAACGATAATAATAAAATAATACATATTTTATTAAATTATCATTTAAGAATTTAAATATTATAATTATATAATAATATATATTATTAAATATATCATATATGAGCAACTATATGCCAGCAAATTTGACAATCTGGAAGAAATGGGTGCATTCCTAGAGATATATAAACTACCAAAGCTGAACCAGAAGAACTGAAAAGACCCATATCCAGTAAGGAGGTTGAAGCAGTCATCAAAAACTCCAAAAAACAGGAGCCCAGCCAGACGGCTTCCCTGGGAAATTCCAAGAAGAATTAATACCTATTCTTCCGAAAGCACATGATATTCTCAATAGATGCTGAAAAAGCATTTGACAAAGTACAGCATAATTTCTTGTTCAAAATCCTTCAAAGTGTAGGGATAGAGGGTACATAACTCAATATCATCAAAACCATCTATGAGAAACTCACAATGAATATCATTCTCAAAGCAGAAAAACTGAGATCTTTTCCCCTAAGGTCAGGAACATGGCAGGGATGTCCACTATCACCACTGTTATTCAACATAGCCTAGAAGTCCTAGACTCAGCAATCAGACAACAAAGAAAAATAAAAGGCATCCGAACCAGCAAAGAAGAAGTCAAACACTCACTCTTTGAAGATGATATGATACTTCATGTGGAAAACCCAAAAGACTCTACTCCAAAACTCCTAGAACTCAAACAGGAATTCAGAAAAGTATCAGGATATAAAATCAATGCACTGAAATCAATTGCACTTCTGTACACAAACAGCAAGATGGAAGAACAAGAAATTAAGGAGTCAATCTCGTTTACAATTGCACCCAAAACCATAAGATTTGGTTAGGCATAAACCCAACCAAAGAGGCAAAGACTCTGAATTCAGAAAACTATAAAAGTACTCATGAAGTAAAATCTATCTATGAAAGACCCACAGCAAATATCATCCTCAATGGGAAAAAGCTTGCAGCCTTCCCATTGAGATCAGGAACACGACAAGGATGCCCACTCTCACCACTCTTGTTCAACATAGTATTAGAAGTTCTAGCAACGGCAATCAGACAACAAAGAGAAATAAAAGGTATCCAAATTGGCAAGGAAGAAGTCAAACTCTCTCTCTTCGCAGATGACATGATTCTTTATATGGAAAACCCCAAAGACTCCACCCCCAAACTACTAGAACTCATACAGCAATTCAGTAACGTGGCAGGATACAAAGTCAATGTACAGAAATCAGTGGCTTTCTTATACACTAACAATGAAAATACAGAAAGGGAAATTAGAGAATCGATTCCATTTACTATAGCACCAAGAACCATAAGATACCTGGGCATAAACCTAACCAAAGTAGTAAAGGACCTGTACTCGAGGAACTACAGAACACTCATGAAAGAAATTGAAGAAGACACAAAAAGATGGAAGACTGTTCCATGCTCTTGGATTGGAAGAATAAACATTGTTAAAATGTCTATACTGCCTAGAGCAATCTATACTTTTAATGCCATTCTGATCAAAATTCCACCGATATTTTTCAAAGAGCTGGAGCAAATAATCCTAAAATTTGTATGGAGTCAGAAGAGACCCCGAATTGCTAAGGAAATGTTGAAAAACAAAAACAAAACTGGCGGCATCACGTTACCTGATTTCAAGCTTTACTACAAAGCTGTGATCACCAAGACAGCGTGGTACTGGCATAAAAACAGACACATAGGGGCGCCTGGGTGGCTCAGTGGTTTAAGCCACTGCCTTCGGCTCAGGTCATGATCTCAGGGTCCTGGGATCGAGTCCCGCATCGGGCTCTCTGCTCAGTAGGGAGCCTGCTTCCCTCTCACTCTCTCTGCCTGCCTCTCTGCCTACTTGTGATCTCTCTCTGTCATAAATAAATAAAATCTTAAAAAAAAAAAAAACAGACACATAGACCAGTGGAACAGAGTGGAGAGCCCAGATATGGACCCTCAACTCTATGGTCAAATAATCTTCGACAAAACAGGAAAAAATATTCAATGGAAAAAAGACAGTCTCTTCAATAAATGGTGCTGGGAAAACTGGACAGCGATATGTAGAAGAATGAAACTCGACCATTCTCTTACACCGTACACAAAGATAAACTCGAAATGGATAAAAGACCTCAATGTGAGACAGGAATCTATCAGAATCCTAGAGGAGAACATAGGCAGTAACCTCTTCGATATCAGCCACAGCAACTTCTTTCAAGATATGTCTCCAAAGGCCAAGGAAACAAAAGCAAAAATGAACTTTTGGGACTTCATCAAGATCAAAAGCTTCTGCACAGCAAAGGAAACAGTCAACAAAACAAAGAGGCAACCCTTGGTCTGGGAGAAGATATTCACAAATGACATTACAAACAAAGGGCTGATATCCAAGATCTATAAAGAACTCTTCAAACTCAACACACACAAAACAGATAATATCAAAAAATGGGCAGAAGACATGAACAGACACTTCTCCAACGAAGACATACAAATGGCTATCAGACACATGAAAAAATGTTCATCATCACTAGCCATCAGGGAGATTCAAATTAAAACAACATTGAGATACCACCTAACACCAGTTAGAATGGCCAAAATTAGCAAGACAGGAAACAACGTGTGTTGGAGATGATGTGGAGAAAGGGGAACCCTCTTCCACTGTTGGTGGGAATGCAAGTTAGTGCAGCCACTTTGGAGAACAGTGTGGAGATTCCTGAAGAAATTAAAAATAGAGCTTCCCTATGACCCTGCAATTGCACTGCTGGGTATTTACCCCAAAGATACAGATGTAGTGAAAAGAAGGGCCATCTGTACCCCAATGTTTATTGCAGCAATGGCTACTGTCGCCAAACTGTGGAAAGAACCAAGATGCCCTTCAATGGATGAATGGATAAGGAAGATGTGGTCCATATACACAATGGAGTATTATGCCTCCATCAGAAAGGACGAATACCCAACTTTTGTAGCAACATGGACAGGACTGGAAGAAATTATGCTGAGCGAAATAAGTCAAGCAGAGAGAGTCAAGTATCATATGGTCTCACTTATTTGTGGAGCATAACAAATAACATGGAGGACATGGGGAGATGGAGAGGAGAGGGAGTTGAGGGAAACTGGAAGGGGAGATGAACCATGAGAGACTATGGACTCTGAAAAACAACCAGAGGGTTATGAAGGGGTGGCGGGGGGGTGGGGGGGTGGGGTGGGAGGTTGAGGAACCATGTGGTGGGTAATAGGGAGGGCACGTACTGCATGGAGCACTGGGTGTGATGCCAAAACAATGAACACTGTTATACTGTAAATAAACAAATAAAAATTAAAAAAAGTACTCATGAAGAAATTGAGGAAGACACAAAGAAATGGAAAAATTTTCCATGCTCATGGATTGGAAGAACAAAATATTGAAAATGTCTATGCTACCTAAAGCAATCTACACATTTAATTCGGTCCCTATCAATATTCAATCATTTTTTTCAAAGAAATGGAAAAATAATCCTAAAATTTATATGAAACCAGAAAAGACCCTGAATAGCCAAAGGAATATTGAAAAAGAAAACCAAAGTTGGTGACATCACAATTCCAGACTTCAAGCTCAATTACAAAGCTGTAATCATCATTATGATACACAAGTAAGTGAAATCATATGATAATTGACTCTCTCTGCTTGACTTATTTCACTCAGCATAATCTTCTCCAGTCCTGTCCATGCTCATACAAAAGTTGGGTTTTCATCCTTTCTGATGGAGGCATAATAATCCATTGTATTTATGGACCATATCCTCTTTATCCATTCATCTGTTGAAGGGCATCTTGGCTCTTTCCACAGTTTGGGGACTGTGGCCATTGCTGCTATAAACATTGGGGTACAGAGGACCCTTCTTTTCACTACATCTGTATCTTTGGTGTAAATACCAGTAGTGCAATTGCAGGGTCATAAGGTAGCTCTATTTTTAATTTCTTAAGGAATCTCCACACTGTTTTCCAAAGTGGTTGCACCAACTTGCATTCCCACCAACAGTGGAAGAGGGTTCCCCTTTCTCCACATCCTCTCTAACGTTGTTTCCTGTCTTGTTAATTTTGGCCATTCTAACTCATGTAAGGTGGTATCTCAATGTGATTTTGATTTGAATCTCTCTGATGGCTAATGATGATGAACATTCTTTCATGTGTCTGTTAGCCATTTGTATGTCTTCTTTGGAGAAGTGTCTGTTCATGTCTTCTGCCCATTTTTTGATATTATCTGTTTTGTGTGTGTTGAGTTTGAAGAGTTCTTTATAGATCTTGGATATCAGCCCTTTGTTTGTAATGTCATTTGTGAATATCTTCTCCCAGACCAAGGGTTGCCTCTTTGTTTTGTTGACTGTTTTCTTTGCTGTGCAGATGCTTTTGATAGGAGAAGGAAAGGAAAAATGAATTAAGAGAAATTGGATGGGGAGAGAAACTGTTAGAGATTGCAGACTCTGAGAAACAAACTGAGGGTTTTGGAGGGGAGAGGGGAGGGGGTTAAGTGAGCCTGGTGATGGGTATTAAGGAGAGCATGTATTGTATGGAGCACTGGGTATGGTTCATAAACAATGATTTTCGAATACTGAAAAAATAAAATAAAGTAAAAATATAGTTGTAATCATCAAGACAGTATGGTACTGGCACAAAAACAGACACATAGATCAATCATCAGAATAGAGTGCCCAGAAATAGTCCCTCTATTCTCTGGTCAACTAATCCCGACAAAGGAGAAAAGAATGTCCAATGGAAAAAAGACAGCCTCTTCAACAAATGGTGTTGGGAAAATTGGACAGCCGCATACAGAAGAATGAAACTAGGCCATTTCCTTACACCACGCACACAAAATAGACTCAAAATGGATGAACTACCTCAATGTGAGACAAGAATCCATCCAAATCCTTGAGGAGAATTCAGGCAGGAACCTCTTCCACCTCAGCCACAACCATTTCTTCCTAGAAACATCGTGAAAGGCAAGGGAAGCAAGGGCAAAAATGAACTATTGGTACTTCATTGAGATCAAAAACTTTTGCACAGCAAAGGAAACAGCAAAACCAAAAGACAATTGACAGAATGAGCGAAGATATTCACAAATAATATATCAGATTAAGTGGTAGTATCCAAAATGTATAAAGGACTCATCAAACTCAACACCCAAAGAATATATAATCCAATAAGGAAATGGGTAGAAGACATGAACAGACATTTCTGCAAAGATATCCAGATAGCCAACAGACGCATGAAAAAGTGCTCCACGTCACTCAGCATCAGGGAAATGGAAGTCAAAACCAGAGTGAGATACCACCTCATACCAGTCAGAATGGCTAAAATTAATAAGTCTGTGGGTGCCTGGGTGGCTCAGTGGGTTAAAGCCTCTGCCTTCAGCTCAGGTCATGATCCCAGGGTCTTGGGATCGAGCCCCGCATTGGGCTCTCTACTGAGTGGGGACTTTTACTTCCCTTCCTTTCTCTCTGCCTGCCTCTCTGGCTCCTTGTGATCTCTGTCAAATGAATAAAATAATTAAAAATAAATAAATAAATAAATAAAATTAACAAGTCTGGAAAGGACAGGTGTTGGCGAGGATGCAGAGAAAGGGGAACCCTCCTACACGGTTGGTGGGAATGCAAGATGGAGCAGCCACTCTAGAAAACAGTACAGAGGTTCCTCAAAAAGTTGAAAATAGATGATGATTCAGCAATCACACTACTTGGTATTTACCCTAAAGATACAAATGTAGTGATCTGAAGGGGCACGTGCCCCTGGAATGTTTATAGCAACAATGTCCACAATAGCCATACTATGGAAAAAACCTAGATGTCCATCAACAGATGAATGGATAAAGGAAATGTGAGATATCTATCTATCTATCATCTATCTATCTATCTATCTATCTCACATCATACACACACACACACACACACACACACACAGGAATACTATGCAGCTATAAAAAGAAACAAAATCTTGCCATTTGCAATGACATGGATGGAACTACAAGGTATTATGTTGAGTGAAATAAGTCAATGAGAGAAAGACAATTATCATATGATCTGAAGAATTAGAGAGGCAGGGTGGGGTGTTGAGGGGAGTAGGGAAGGAAAAACTGAAACAAGATGGGATTGGGAAGGTGACAAAGCTTAAGAGACTCTTAATCTCATGAAAAAAACTGAGGGTTGCTGGGGGCTAGAGGATAGGGATAGGGTGGTTGGGTTATGGACATTGGGGAGGGTATGTGCTATGGTGAGTGCTATGAAATGTGTAAGCCTGATGATTCACAGACCAGTACCCCTGGAGCAAATAACACATTATATGTTAATTTAAAAAAAAAACACCTCTGAAAACACCTACAATTCTTTGAGGAGAGAGAATTAATACCCCTACATGGGGAGAAAAATGGACTGAAACTAATAACTGTATAGGGATTGAGGCATCGTTATTCTGGAAGGGAAGGTTGAATTGAAACTGAGAAAGAGGTATTTGTCACAAAACACTTCCTGGAGAAGGTTGTCTAAGGAACAATTTGGGAAATAAAAGTCAAGGGAGTTGGAAAAGAAATGGGACAGTAATTCTGGGCTACATGGACCTTTAGGAGTCATGAAAGAATGAAACTCTTATGAGGGATGTGTTTTTTTCACATTTGAAGGAAGTATTTTTAAAAGATTTTATTTATTTATTTGACAGAGAGAGAGATCACAAGTAGGCAGAGAGGCAGGCAGCAGAAGGTGGGAGGAAGCAGACTCCCCACTGAGCATAGAGCCCAAAGCAGGGCTCAATCCCAGGACCCTGAGATCATGACCTGAGCTGAAGGCAGAGGCTTAACCCACTGAGCCACCCAGATGCCCCATATTTGAAGGAAATTTATGAGTCACGTTTGTATTGTGTATTGTGTATTTTGCTATGGAGTAACATTCTTGAATCAGGAATTATTGTCACTGGAGGGTAGACAGAAGGAAGGGTGTGGACAGATGTACTCTTCCTGGAAGATAGTTGTAGCAACTGCTGAAGTCATCTAGATCCTGCTCTTCAATGTGTGGGCCACGGACCTGCAGCCAGGGTGTCCCCCGGGGAGCTTCTTAGAAATATAGAATCTCAGGTTCCAGTGTGGACCTGCTGAATCAGAATCTGCATTTTTAATAGGCTCCCAAGTGATTTGTAAGGTCTTTTTGGTTTGAGAAGCACTGGCCTTAGATGTGGGATGACAGGTGTCTGGCCTCAGATGGGCACTATGGAAGGTGTGAAAGCTTTAGAACTGAGGACACAAGAGGAGGGGCCTAGGTTAGGGAATTGAATTTGGGGAAGAGGGAGAAATGTGGCATCTGATTGCCTGCCTGTCTCCAGGATTTGCATATCAGTCACTATGGCAGGGTGTAGCACTCTGCCCATGGTGGAAAAGAAGCCTGTGGGGCCCTCCTTCAAGTCTTCTTGGTCCTCAGGGGCCCTTGAGGGCAAGCAATGGGTCGGTGGTGACTGCTGCCAATTTCATTTCCCCTCCTGCATATGATGGTCTTAGAGGAACTGGGAAAGTAATAATAGTAATGTCCCAACTCAGGATTGTACTGCACCTTAATCAAATGAGTAATAATCTGATGATACTAATGGAGGAGACTATGGAGGTTGGGGGATGAGATAGGAATTCTTAACTATCTGTCCTGGAAATTAGGCAACTTTCATCTTTCAAATGTCTTCAGGAGAGACAAGATGTCTACATAAGTGGTTTTACCCAACCCGACAGAGAACAAATTATGCTTTTTAAGGGATCTTTGATGATTATTAAATGGTTAATAATGAACTGTATGAGACCTATAATTCCAGACATCTATACTGATGGGCAATGGAACAATGTTACCAGGTGGGCATTGGAGAATTTTCTTGCCCTTAAAAAAATATATATATATATATATTTTTTTGGATAGAGAGAGGAAAAACAAGCTGGGAGTAGAGTCAGAGAGGGAGAAGTAGACCTCCCACCAAGCAAGAAGCCCAGGATCCTGAGACCACAACCCAAGCCAAAGGCAGATACCCAATCAAAGAAGCCACCCAGGTGCCCCCATTGGAGAATTTTCTTAGCTTTTCAAGGATTTGTGTACCTCATTCCTTATAAGAATAGATGATAAATAAGGGCCAATATTAAAAGAAAATAGATGGAGATTGAACACAAGGAAGAATTTTCTGAGATCAGGAGGTGATGGGGGAGATGGGTGGGGGCAGGCTCTTTGTCCGTGTGCGTGGCTGTCTCACTTGGGTGAGGAATGCCTCCGATGGGTTCCTGCACAGAAACAGGGAAATGTACACAATGAACGCTCAAAATCTTTGTTATCCCATGAATTCTCCAGTCAACTTCCTAAATGAGGGGCTGAGGTGGATGTGTGGCTATGCAGATGGTGAGGCATGGGAATGATGAATGACAGAAGAAGAAAAAACTCAATCTTGAAGAGACTGTCTTTTTTCCCACTGTATGTTTTTTCCTGTTTTGTCAAAGATTATTTGACCATAGAGTTGAGGGTCCATATCTGGGATCTCTACTCTGTTCCACTGGTCTGTGTGTCTGTTTCTATGCCAGTACCATGCTCTCTTAGTTATCACAGCTTTGTAGTAAAGCTTGAAATCAGGTAACGTGATGCCACCAGCTTTATTTTTGTTTTTCAACATTTCCTTAGCAATTCGGGGTCTCTTCTGATTCTATACAAATTTTAGGATTATTTATAAGCTTCAGCTCTTTGAAAAATACTGGTGGAATTTTGATCAGAATGGCATTAAAAGTATAGATTGCTCTAGGCAGTATAGACATTTTAACAATGTTTATTGTTCTGATCCAAGGGCATGGAATGGTCTTCCTTCTTTTTGTGTCTTCTTCAATTTCTTTCATGAGTGTTCTGTAGTTCCTCAAGAACAGATCCTTTACCTCTTTGGTTAGGTTTATTCCCAGGTATCTTATAATTCTTGGTGCTATAGCAAATGGAATCAATTCTCAAATTTTCCTTTCTGTATTTTCATTGTTAGTATATTAGAAAGCCACTGATTTCCATACATAGACTTTGTATCCTGCCACGTTACTGAATTGCTGTATGAGTTCTAGTAGTTTGGGGTTGGAGTCTTTGGGGGTTTCCATATAAAGAATCATGTCATCTGCGAAGAGAGAGAGTTTGACTTCTTCATTGCCAATCTGGATACCCTTTATTTCTCTTTGGTGTCTGATTGCTGTTGCTAGGACTTCTAATACTATGTTGAACAAGAGTAGTGAGAGTGGGCATCCTTGTCTTGTTCCTGATCTCAACGGGAAGGCTGCAAGCTTTTTCCCATTGAGGATGATATTTGCTGTGGGTCTTTCATAGATAGATTTTATGGAGTTCAGGAATGTTCCCTCTACCCCTATACTTTGAAGCATTTTAATCAGGAACGGATGCTGGATTTTGTCAAATGCTTTTTATGCATCAATTGAGAGGACCATGTGGTTCTTCTCTCTTCTCTTATTGATTTGTTCTATCACACTGATTGATTTGTGAATGTTGAACCATCCTTGTAACCCAGGGATGAATCCCACCTGGTAATGGTAGATAATATTTTTAATGTACTGTTGAATCCTGTTTGCTAGGATCTTGTTGAGAATCTTAGCATCCATATTAATCAGTGATATTGGTCTGAAATTCTCCTTTTTGGTAGGATCTTTGCCTGGTTTGGGGATTAGGGTAATGCTGGCTTCATAAAAAGAGTCTGGAAGTTTTCCTTCTGCTTCAATAAATGGTGCAGGGAAAACTGGACAGCTATATTTAGAAGAATGTAACTCGACCATTCTCTTACACTATACACAAGGATAAACTCAAAATGGATAAAAGACCTCAACCTGAGACAGGAATCCATCAGAATCCTAGAGGAGAACATAGGCAGTAACCTCTTCGATATCAGCCACAGCAACTTCTTTCAAGATATGTCTCCAAAGGCAAAGGAAACAAAAGCGAAAATGAACTTTTGGGATTTCATCAAGATCAAAACTTCTGCACAGCAAAGGAAACAGTCAACAAAACAAATAGACAACCCACGGAATGGGAAAAGATATTTGCAAATGACAGTACAGAAAAAAGGTTGATATCCAGGATCTATAAAGAACTCCTCAAACTCAACACACACAAAACAGATAATCATTTAAAAAAAATGGGCAGAACAGGGGCACCTGGGTGGCTCTGCCTTCGGCTCAGATCATGATACCAGGGTCCTGGGATCGAGCCCCACATCGGGCTCTCTGCTCCGCGGGGAGCCTGCTTCCTCCTCTCTCTCTGCCTGCCTCTCTGCCTAGTTGTGATTTCTCTCTGTCAAATAAATATTTAAAAGAAAAAAAATGGGCAGAAGATATGGACAGACACTTCTCCAATGAAGACATACAAATGGCTATCAGACACATGAAAAAATGTTCATCATCACTAGCCATCAGGGAGATTCAAATTAAAACCACATTGAGATACCACTTCACACCAGTTAGAATGGCCAAAATTAGCAAGACAGGAAACAACATGTGTTGGAGAGGATGTGGAGAAAGGGGCACCCTCTTCCACTGTTGGTGGGAATGCAAGTTGGTGCGGTCACTTTGGAGAACAGTGTGGAGATTCCTGAAGAAATTAAAAATAGAGCTTCCCTATGATCCTGCAATTGCACTACTGGGTATTTACCCCAAAGATACAGATGTAGTGAAAAGATGGGCTATCTGTTCCCCAATGTTTATAGCAGTAATGGCCATGGTCATCAATCTGTGGAAAGAACCAAGATGCCCTTCAATGGACGAATGGATAAGGAAGATGAGGTCCATATACACTATGGAGTATTATGCCTCCATTAGAAAGGATGAATACCCAACTTTTGTAGCAACATGGATGTGACTGGAAGAGATTATGCTGAGTGAAATAAGCAGAGAGAGTCAATTATCATATGGTTTCACTTATTTGTGGAGCATAACAAATAACATGGCGGGCATGGGGAGATGGAGTGGAGAAGGGAGCTGAGGGAAATTGGAAGGGGAGGTGAACCATGAGAGACTATGGACTCTGAAAAGCAACCTGAGGGTCTGAAGGGGCGGGGGGTGGGAGGTTGGGGGGACCAGGTAGTGGGTATTGGGGAAGGCACGTATTGCATGCAGCACTGGGTGTGGTGCAAAAACAATGAATATTGTTACACTTAAAAGAAATTTTAAAAAATAATAATAAAAGGGAAAAAAAAAGATGAGGAATATGATGTGAGGCAAACTGTGGAGTCTCTTTGCCCTAGAGTAGGTTTAGTGGAGGATGAATAAGGTTGGCCTCAGCTGTAAAGAAACAGCAAAATAAAATAGGAGCCCATGGCCTGTTACCTTGCTGAGAGAAATTAGCTATTTTGGTATTTGTAGTGAACATTCATTTTTATCTCTCCTCCATTTCCAGGAGGGACAGCCCCATGATTCTCTCCTCTACCCTCCTACTCCCACCATCCCCCTCCACACAAAAGTATATATTTTATTTTTTTTTAAAGATTTATTTATTTATTTATTTGACCGACAGAGACCACAAGCAGGCAGAGAGGCAGGCAGAGAGAGAGGGGGAAGCAGGCTCCCCACTGAGCAGAGAGCCCGACACGGGGCTCGATCCCAGGACCCCAGGACCACGACCCGAGCCGAAGGCAGAGGCCTCAAACCACCGAGCCACCCAGGCAGTGGTTATGCAGCCATTCATGCCAGAATATTCCTGGTTGAGAAACTGTATAACTCCTTGGACTTCTTATGTGGATGTAGAATCTTTCTTTCATCCCAGTTGCCCAGGGAAGTGAGATGATGAGAGGTATTTTTTGCCTCATAGAAACATGAGGATCTGTTTCTCTCTAGCTCTATTTCAGACACTTCTGGCAGTCCTTCCTGAGGCACCTGGGGTTTGGGACTGGATTCACCTATTTAATTCTGCCTAAATTAAATGTAAGTGCCTGATTCACATGGTTTCTGTCCCTTTTCTAAAGGTCTACTTATCTGTGTCTTTGCAGTCCACAATTTCACCAAGTTCCAGAAAAAAAGCGCTGTCTATCTCCATGTCAGCTGTTGATTATCCACAATACCGGTCGAAATAACCTAAAATAGTGAATGATACTAAAATGACTTTTGTATGGTTTTCAAGTGATGGAGTCCTATCTGGAGATAATCTAGATTATGAGAAGCTTCAGTTAAGACAATTGGTCATTGTCTTATGAAAAAATTTGAAAATTGGTATACAACATGTGAATTTTTTCCGAGGGTTTTTCTAGGGCTTCCATTATACCTACAGTTACAGGCATAGTCCTCACAGTGATTCTCAGATCCTCTGTGAAGGATCTGGTTCCCTGTTATCTCACTGACTTCACCCCCTACTGCTTTCCCATCACTCACTGTGTCCTCACCCTCCAGGACTCCTTGTTATTTCTCAAAACCAGTCAAGTGCCACTTCACTCCCGACAGGATGACTATTAATAAAAGTGAGGATAATGCCTGTTGGGCGGAAGTGAAGAAAATGGGATGTTTCTGTATTGCTGGTGGGAATGATTAAAATGGACAGGCACTGTTGAAAAACAGGAAGGTGACTTCTCAAAAAATTACATACAAATTACCATGTGATCTGCAATCCCACTTCTGTGTATATATCCCAAGGATTTGAAAGCAGAGCCTCAAAAAGGTATTTGTATATCATATTGATAACAGCATTATTCATAAAAGCCAGTAGTTAAAATAACCAGCTTGCCCATCAGTGGATAAACAGATAACCTGGATGTGAGGTATACACACCATAGAATATTATTCTGCCTTAAAGAAGAAGGATATTTTGATATCTGCTACAATATGGCTGAACCTTGAAGACTTTATGCTCATTAAAATGAGCCTGTCACAAAAAGATGATATTGTATGATTCCACTTACATGAGGTACCTTGATTAGTCAAATTCATAGGGACTCAAAATAGAATGGTGGTTGAAAGGGGCTGTGAAGAGGGAAGAATGGGGAACTGCTGCTCAATAGTACAGAGTTTCAGCTGCAGAAGATGAATAAGTTTTGGAGATGACTGGTGGTGAAAGTTGTACAACAACGTGAAGGGGAGTCTGTCTTGCACCACCCATTTTAAAGTCACAGGACCCACTGTGAGCACATCCGAAAATTTGCTTGCTTTCTTTTTCTCTGCAGCACTGATTACCAATCTAATAACACAATATATAAACCTGTTACTAATGTTTGTTTGTTTTTTTGTTACTTCTTACTGCAAAAATATAAGCAACATGTGTGGAGGAGGTTTTGATTTTCCTTACTT
The DNA here is from genome assembly GCF_922984935.1 of Meles meles. NCBI lineage: Eukaryota > Metazoa > Chordata > Mammalia > Carnivora > Mustelidae > Meles > Meles meles. The sequence continues at coordinate 73,651,502 of NC_060072.1, forward strand.
TATCCACAGTACTAAATAAAGAGGGAGCAGTTTATTTGTTGAATTAATAAATGAGAGACCATTTTTGGATACACTCATCTAGAGAAGGCACAAACAAAGAGAGAAAATGGGAAAATTGCATATTTCATTTGATTGTGTAAACTATTTGTTTACCTTGAACAGGAGACTCAGGTCCAGTTTCCATGGTGGGTTTCATTCTGTGTACTGTTTCCTATGTTTTTCTGAACTGTATCCATGATGGAAGTGCTGGTTACACATGCACCACACTTAGCATTATTTCAAACTCTTGCCTGAATGCAAAACCTCTATTCTTGTATTCCTGATCATCCCATACCAGAATCCAGGGCTGCTTGGGTTAGGACATCAGAAACTCTGAGAAATGCCAGCTATCCAAAAGACTTCATATTTTTTGTTTTGGAGCCACTGGTTTGGATGGCTCTGGAGCTTCTTGAAATTTTAAGGAGGATGAGACCATTTATACACTTTAGGAGTAAGAAATACCTGTGCTTGGATATAGAGGATTAATATAATCTTTGGAGATGCTGCATTTATAAGTCCATATCTCTTGAACTTTGAGAACTTGAAAACAATTATTTAATAGCCTTCCTCTCAAGTCTTCATAATCATTAGCCTTCCTCTCAAGTCTTCACCACACTTCTTTCAAAGCGATTGATACCCACACTATCTTTGAAGCTATTCAGTAGAGGCCCCAGGCCAACATCCTGATTGGCTGGTGTATTAACTCCCTACCATAGAAACCAGAGGCAGTTAATGCCTTGGAAAAATGTTTTGAAAAGGAAAGGACCAGAGTGAGGTCAGTACCATTCTTAGAGACAGAGGAGGGAACATAATGATCTCCAAGACTAAGGAGAGTGGGTTGTGCTGGCTGGGAAAGCAAGAGAGCCTGCACTTCAGGGAGTGGATTGTTGGACTTGAGAGAAGTTCTTCCGGGAAACATGGGATGGAACTTTGATTTTGGAGTTGGAAGGAGTTCAGAGACTGAGAGAAACCCAAAGAGGAGGTGGGAGGAAAGGGGGAGCCAGGGCATTATGGAATCCATACAAGCTGCTTCATGTTCCCTGGCCCGTGCCTGCATTCCCTTAAGCCATTCCAGTGAGCAAACACCTCTTTTGGGAGAGACTGTTTCCCATGAAACTGAGATTCACAGACCCAGGTCCCTCATTAGGAAATGTCCTCAGGAGATACGCGCTGGTGCATGTTCTATTCTCTCTCTTACACCTCTCTTTGGGCCTTTAGCACTTCCCAAAAACAAAACAAGACAAAACACACTTCTTCAAGGAATCTCAAGTTATAGTAGTTATTCAATACATCTATATATTCATTTTCTCTGTTCCAAATGCCTCTTTTGGCAGCTTGTTACAATTATGAGCAGATCCTTGTCCTATGTAGGGAGGGTTGGAGATAGGAGTGTGGAATACAGAAGGAGGAGGTACTTAGATCCTGGCCCTGTCCTCTGGAAGCTCTTAGACTATAAAGGAATGTAAGGACTATGCTCAGGTCACCAGCTGGCAGATAGGGAAAATTAGTTTCAGCTGGCCATAGGATGGGCAGTATCAGCTAGTGGGAAGGGGAGGAAGGCTGGAGATGGGATCAGTCAGGGTGGCTTAGGAAAGGCTTCCTAGATGCAGGAAAGTTTGTAGAATAGGGCAGATAGAGGCTGCAGGGTCAAGACTGGGCAGAAAAGAGTGAGTAGGGAATCCCTGGCAGGGCAGGTCACTTACCCAGGACACAGGCTCATCCCAGGAAGGGTAAGTCAGAACGTGAGGAGCTGAGTTAGGAAGGAGGTGATGTATCTGAAGGTAGCGGGAGAATTAGGGTGGAGCTCTGACAGTTGGGTCAGAGTGTTTGGACTGAATATAAGCCATTGGAATAACTGTAGATTATTGCATGAGAATGGGGATCTCTGAACATGGCATTTGAGGATGATGTTTCTCTGTGTTGTTAGAAACTGGATTTGTGGTAGGCTCTCTCAGGCTTTCCAATCATGGCTGTCCTTTCTTTTGTTGGTTTAGTTTGTTGAGTTGTTATTTGTTTGTTTCACCTGCACCTGTTGGAGTCATAAAACATGATTTTTTAATTCCCAGATGTTTTGTACTTTGGGTTGCTTCTCTGGTATCTTAATACTTTGTCTGTAGGCCCACTTTCCCTCATCTTCAGAAAAAGTGGAAGGAGCACAGAGACCAACCTGCACAGCACAACTGAAAGAAATATAAATTATCAAGCATTATCTCCCTCTTACCCTGCCATTCAGATGGTCCTACTCTTGGATTACTGCTCGGTGTCCAAGAATACCCATCGGAAGGGTGTATGATATATTTTTTTTTTTTTTTGAAGTGAGCAACCTCAGAAGGGTACATGATTCAATGAATCTTGAGAACCACTGTTGTGTCTTTGATGCATGGTAGGTGACTAATGTTGGTTCCCAAGAGAGAAAAACATGGCAGAAACATCCTTAGTGCCAATTCCAAGTGCCTACAAAGACAGTTGAAGGGGCTGGAAGAGAGAGGAATGGGGTTCAGTGAATCTATTAGAGGTGGAGCCCCATCTTTCCTGTTCTTCACCCTCTTTCTAGCAGGTATTTCTTCTTTGTATTCTCCATATCCTGGCAATTACAGGATTCCACTTCCATTTTCAATTTCAATCAACTGAATGTCTCTCATTTACCAGGTTCTATACCAGGTGCTCTAACAACATTGTCTCCTGCAATCTTGTGTTGAACCTGCAGTGCATAGAATGGAGTCACTATCTCTCTCAGTCATGGTATGTTTGCACCATCGCTTCCTTTAAGGCCTCTTTTCTTTTTTTTCTTAATTTTTAAAAATTTTTTATTATGTCCAGTTAGCCCATTTTCAATGCATTTTATTATCCTGTTTCATCCTTATCTCTATTCACATTTCCCCTCCTCACTAGAGGCACTTTCTTTAATTATTTAACAAATGCTATTCCAGACCATGTTCTTTGTTTGTTTTAGATACATTTACCCACTCAATCACTACAGTGTCCAACTGTATATGCATTCTGAATTCCACTAAAATTGTGCTTCAGATGGTGCCTCGGTGACACTGCCACCTGCAGCGTGTATTAGTTTGCATCTTCTTATGGAATTCTCATGTTGATCCAGTAGGGAGGTTAAGTAAGGTTCCTAGTGGATGAGAAGACTGAAGCATGGAGCTATTAGGGAAATTACCTGAGCTCATGTCATCACGAGGAAGGGCCAGGGCTCACATCTAACTTCTCTGACCAAGTGTTCATTGTTCTTATCTCTATAGTACTCAGCACTGCTTGTTCCAGTTGAGGCATCTGTAGACAAAGATACTATTATTATTATTATTGTATGGAGGCTTGCATTTCTAGATGCCTGGTCCAACTCAGTGAGCCTAGGACACTCATGTGTCAGCACCAGCATGGATGGAGCTGTCTAATTAGAGTCCTTAGCATTTAAAGGTGAATCATATGGAATAAGACTGATTTCATTGTCAGAGGAGTCAAGATGGCGGAGAAGTAGCAGGCTGAGACTACATCAGGTAGCAGGAGATCAGCTCGATAGCTTATCTAAACATTGCAAACACCTACAAATCCAACGGGAGATCGAAGAGAAGAAGAACAGCAATTCTAGAAACAGAAAATCAACCACTTTCTGAAAGGTAAGAGTGGCAGAGAAGTGAATCTAAAACGACGGGAATATAGACCGCGGGGGGAGGGGCTGGCTCCCAGCAAGTGGCAGAGCAATGGAGCACAAAATCAGGACTTTTAAAAGTCTGATCCACTGAGGGACATTGCTCCAGAGGCTGAACCAGGGTGTAGCTCACACGGGGTCAGAGTGGCCCCAGGTCCCACAGGGTCACAGAAGGATCAGGGGTGTCGGAGTGTCGCAGAGCTCGCAGGTGTTAGAACGGAGAAGCTGGCTACAGAGACAGAGCCGAGGACTGAACTCTCAGCTCGGGGTTACCTTGAACTGGTCGTGGGCTGGGTGTGCTCGGAACGCAGCTGGAGGCTGGGGATACGGGAGTGATTGGGTGCTGTCCTCTGGGGGCGCACTGAGGAGTGGGGCCCCGGGCTCTTGGCTCCTCTGGGCCGGAGACTAGGAGGCTGTCATTTTCTTTCCCATCTTCTGGAACTCTACGGAAAGCGTTCAGGGGACAGAAGCTCCCAAAAGCAAACCCGAGCCGATTACTTAGTCCAGCCACAGGTAAGGGCGGTGCAATCCCGCCTTGGGCAAGGACACTTGAGAGTCACTACAACAGGCCCCTACCCCAGAAGATCAACAGAATATCCAGCCAGAACGAATTTCATCTATCAAGGAAAGCAGGTTCAATACCTAAGACAGCGGCGGAATTCCAGAGGAGGAGAAAGCAAAGCACGGTACTCATGGCTTTCTCCCCATGATTCTTTAGTCTTGCAGTTAATTCAATTTTTTTTTCAATTTTTTTTCTTTCTTTTTTCTTCTTCTGCTAAATTTTTTAAAAATTTTACCCCTTTCTTTTTTAACGTTTTTTGACAAGTTTATCCAAAATATATATTTTTTCTTTCTTTTTTATATTTTTTCTTTATTTGTTTTATTTTTTAAATTTTTTTCTTTTTTTTTCTGAACCTCTTTTTATTCCCTTTCTCCCCCCCCCCCCCCGCACAATTTGGGATCTATTCTGATTTGGTTATAGCACATTTTTCTGGGGTCTTTGCCACCCTTTTAGTAATTTATTTGATCCTTCATATCCTCTTATCTGGACAAAATGACAAGGCAGAAAAAAACACCACAAACAAAAGAACAAGAGGCAGTACCAAAGGCTAGGGACCTAATCAACACAGACATTGGTAATATGTCAGATCAAGAGTTCAGAATGATGATTCTGAACGTTCTAGACAGGTTCAAAAAAGGCATGAAAGATATTAGAGAAACCCTCTCTGGAGATATAAAAGCCCTTTCTGGAGAAATTAAAGAACTAAAATCTAACCAAGTTGAAATCAAAAAAGCTATTAATGAGGTGCAGTCAAAAATGGAGGCTCTCACTGCTAGGATAAATGAGGCAGAAGAAAGAATTAGTGATATAGAAGACCAAATGACAGAGAATAAAGAAGCCGAGCAAAAGAGGGACAAACAACTACTGGACCATGAAGGGAGAATTCGAGAGATAATTGGCACCATAAGATGAAACAACATTAGAATAATTGGGATTCCAGAAGAAGAAGAAAGAGAGAGGGGAGCAGAAGGTCTATTGGAGAGAATTATTGGAGAGACTTTTCCTAATATGGCAAAGGGAACAAGCATCAACATCCAGGAGGTGCAGAGAACCCCCCTCAAAGTCAATAAGAATAGGTCCACACCCCATCACCTAATAATAAAATTTACAATCTTAGTGACAAAGAGAAAATCCTAATAACAGCCCGGGAAAAGAAGTCTGTAACATACAATTGTAAAAATATTAGATTGGCAGCAGACTTATCCACAGAGACCTGGCAGGCCAGAAAGAGCTGGCATGATATATTCAGAGCACTAAATGAGAAAAACATGCAGCCAAGAATACTCTATCCAGCTAGGCTATCATTGAAAATAGAAAGAGAGATCAAAAGCTTCCAGGACAAACAAAAACTGAAAGAATTTGCAAACACCAAACCAGCTCTACAGGAAATATTGAAAGGGGTCCTCTAAGCAAAGAGAGAGCCTAAAAGTAGTAGATCAATAAGGTATAGAGAAAATATACAGTAGCAGTCACCTTACAGGCTAATGATGGCACTAAATTCATATCTCTCAATAGTTACCCTGAATGTTAATGGGCTAAATGCCCCAATCAAAAGACACAGGGTATCAGAATGGATAAAAAACCAAAACCCATCAATATGTTGCCTACAAGAAACTCATTTTAGACGCGAAGACACCTCCAGATTTTTTTTTTTTAAGATTTATTTATTTGACAGATAGAGATTACAAGTAGGCAGAGAGGCAGGCAGAAAGAGAGAGAGGAGGAAGCAGGCTCCCAGCCAAGCAGAGAGCCCGATGCGGGGCTCGATCCCAGGACCCTGGGATCATGACCTGAGCTGAAGGCAGAGGCTTTAACCCGCTGAGCCACCCAGGTGCCCCGACACCTCCAGATTTTATAAGAACATACTTTGAGCAACTCTATGCCAACAAATTTGACAATCTGGAAGAAATGGATGCATTCCTAGAGACATATAAACTGCCACAACTGAACCAGGAAGAAATAGAAAACCTGAACAGGCCCATAACCAGTAAGGAGATTGAAACAGTCATCAAAAATCTCCAAACAGGGGCGCCTGGGTGGCTCAGTGGATTAAGCCGCTGCCTTCGGCTCAGGTCATGATCTCAGGGTCCTGGGATCGAGCCCCGCATCGGGCTCTCTGCTCCGCAGGGAGCCTGCTTCCTCCTCTCTCTCTGCCTGCCTCTCTGCCTACTTGTGATCTCTCTCTCTGTCAAATAAATAAATAAAATCTTTAAAAAAAAAAAATCTCCAAACAAACAAAAGCCCAGGGCCAGACGGCTTACCAGGGGAATTCTACCAAACATTTAAAGAAGAAATAATTCCTATTCTCCTGAAATTGTTCCAAAAAATAGAAATGGAAGGAAAACTTCCAAACTCATTTTATGAGGCCAGCATCACCTTGATCCCAAAAGCAGACAAGGATCCCACCAAAAAAGAGAACTACAGACCAATATCCTTGATGAACACAGATGCAAAAATTCTCACCAAAATACTAGCCAATAGGATTCAACAGTACATTAAAAGGATTATTCACTGTCTTCTGTTCACATCAGCCACACTGTGGATGCCTTTGGATGATATCAACATCTTAATATGAAAAAGAGCAAGTCCAGAAACAAAGCATGCATTGGTTCTTTGGCAAGTCTGGTGGGGGTCAGACAATCAGAGAGTTCTACGAGGGCTGACACCACCCCATGCATGAACAGAGACTGTCTCTCATTTGACAGCTGGAGTCTTCCCCTGGTTTCTGAAAGGGAATTCTATTGTAAAAAATAAAAATAGTGCATGTACAAAAAAAAAAAAAATGATTAGTCACCACGATCAAGTGGGATTTATTCCAGGGCTGCAAGGTTGGTTCAACATCCACAAATCAATCAATGTGATACAACACATTAATAAAAGAAAGAACAAGAACCATATGATACTCTCAATAGATGCTGAAAAAGCATTTGACAAAGTACAGCATCCCTTCCTGATCAAAACTCTTCAAAGTGTAGGGATAGAGGGCACATACCTCAATATTATCAAAGCCATCTCTGAAAAACCCACCGCAACTATCATTCTTAATGGAGAAAAACTGAAAGCTTTTCCATTAAGGTCAGGAACATGGCAGGGATGTCCATTATCACCACTGCTATTCAACATAGTACTAGAAGTCCTAGCCTCAGCAATCAGACAACAAAAGGAAATTAAAGGCATCCAAATCGGCAAAGAAGACAAACTATCACAATTCACAGATGATATAATACTATAGGTGGAAAACCCAAAAGACTCCACTCTAAAACTGCTAGAACTTGTACAGGAATTCAGTAAAGTGTCAGGATATAAAATCAATGCACAGAAATCAGTTGCATTTCAGTACACCAACAATAAGACAGAAGAAAGAGAAATTAAGGAGTCAATCCCATTTACAATTGCACCCAAAACTATAAGATACCTAGGAATTAACCTAACCAAAGAGGCTAAGAATCTATATGCAAAAAACTATAAAGTGCTCATGAAAGAAATTGAGGAAGACACAAAGAAATGGAAAAATGTTCCATGCTCCTGGATTGGAAGAATAAATATTGTGAAAATGTCTATGCTACCTAAAGAAATCTACACATTTAATGCAATCCCCATCAAAATACCATCCATTTTTTTTTCAAAGAAATGGAACAAATAATCCTCAAATTTATATGGAACCAGAAAAGACCTCGAATAGCCAAAGGAATATTGAAAAAGAAAGTCAAAGTGGGTGGCATCACAATTCTGGACTTCAAGCTCTATTACAAAGCTGTCATCATGAAGACAGCATGGTACTGGCACAAAAACAGACACATAGATCAATGGAACAGAATAGAGAGCCCAGAAATAGACCCTTAACTCTATGGTCAACTAATCTTTGACAACACAGGAAAGAATGTCCAATGGAAAAAAGACAGCCTCTTCAATAAATGGTGCTGGGAAAATTGGACAGCCACATGCAGAAACATGAAATTGGACCACTTCCTTACACCACACATGAAAATAGACTCCAAATGGATGAAGGACCTCAATGTGAGAAAGGAATCCATCAAAATCCTTGAGGAGAACGCAGGCAGCAACCTCTTCGATGTCAGCTGCAGCAACATCTTCCTAGGAACATTGGCAAAGGCAAGGGAAGCAAGGGCAAAAATGAACTATTGGGATTTCATCAAGATCAAAAGCTTTTGCACAGCAAAGGAAACAGTTAACAAAACCAAAAGACAACTGACAGAATGGGAGAAGATATTTGCAAGCAACATATCAGATAAAGGGCTAGTGTCCAAAATCTATAAGGAACTTATCAAACTCAACACCCAAAGAACAAACAATCCAATCAAGAAATGGGCAGAGGAAATGAACAGACATTTCTGCAAAGAAGACATCCAGATGGCCAACAGACACATGAAAAAGTGCTCCACGTCACTCGACATCAGGGATATACAAATCAAAACCACAATGAGACATCACCTCACACCAGTCAAAATGGCTAAATTAACAAGTCAGGAAATGACAGATGCTGGCGAGGATGCGGAGAAAGGGGAACCCTCCTCCACTGTTGGTGGGAATGCAAGCTGGTGCAACCACTCTGGAAAACAGCATGGAGGTTCCTCAAAATGTTGAAAATAGAACTACCCTATGACCCAGCAATTGAACTACTGGGTATTTACCCTAAAGATACAAACATAGTGATCCGAAGGGGCACATGTACCCGAATGTTTATAGCAGCAATGTCTACAATAGCCAGACTATGGAAAGAACCTAGATGTCCATCAACAGATGAGTGGATAAAGAAGATGTGGTATATATACACAATGGAATACTATGCAGCCATCAAAAGAAATGAAATCTTGCCATTTGTGATGACGTGGATGGAACTAGAGGGTATCATGCTTAGTGAAATAAGTCAATTGGAGAACAACAACTATCATATGATCTCCCTGATATGAGGACGTGGAGATGCAACATGGGGGGTTAGGGGGATAGGAGAAGAATAAATGAAACAAGATGGGATTGGGAGGGAGACAAACCATAAATGACTCTTAATCTCACAAAACAAACTGGGGGTTGCTGGGGGGAGGTGGGGTTGGGAGAGGTGGAGGGGTTATGGACATTGGGGAGGGTATGTGCTATCGTGAGTGATGTGAAGTGTGTAAACCTGGTGATTCACAGACCTGTACCCCTGGGGATAAAAATACATTATATGTTTATAAAAAAAAAAAAAGAAAGAGAGGATGAATCCCCAACTTTTGTAGCAACATGGACGGGACTGGAAGTGATTATGCTGAGTGAAATAAGTCAAGCAGAGAGAGTCAAGTATCATATGGTTTCACTTATTTGTGGAGCATATCAAATGACATGGAGGACATTGGGAGATGGAGAGGAGAAGGAAGTTGAGGGAAATTGGAGGGGGAGGCGAACCATAAGAGACTATGGACTCTGAAAAACAACCTGGGGGTTCTGAAGGGGCGGGGTGGTGGTTGGGGGAACCAGGTGGTGGGTAACAGGGAGGGCACGTATTGCATGGGGCACTGGGTGTTGTGCAAAAACAATGAATACTGTTACGATGAAAAAATAAATTAATTAATTAAAAAAATATTCTTCAAAAAAAACTGTTTTCATCGTCTCATGAGGGAGAACAAAGAAGCTCAAGCTTTTGTGGATGATTTTGACCCTGCACATTTATAAAAACTGGCTGATTTTCAGTGTTGGCTTACTTTGGACCATTTTCAATTTTAAATACTTGGTAGATGATATTAAGTCCATATTATTTGCAAGGCCCTGAGCTGTGTACTTATGGACATCATTTCACTTACTCCTCACAGCTGGCCTGTGAGGTACTTATTTTTACTCCAATTTGACTGTTGTAGAAACTAAAGCCCTGAGAGGTAAACTAATTTCACCACAGTCACTGGGTGTGAGACTGAGGTGTGATTTGAACCTGAACAGTCTACCTACAGAGCCTTACTCCTAACTATTGAACTGCACTGCCTTCATGTGAAGGAAGCTTTTAGAATATTTTCCCCTTGAACTTGAGGAGAATTTCTTGTCAGTTGGGTGACTTAGAGCAGTTATGGGAATCTCCAGAGGGAGAGGATCTAAAGTTGGGAAATGTCCCTAGGTATCTTCATTATGTCCACGTCTGTCCCTCAAAGTGAGAAACTCTGACTTAGGATATCCTACCTGGATTATAGTCCTGAGCATGATGCCTTCAAAAATGTAGGGCTTCTCTAACTGAGTGTGGGTGGTTGGTTGCCCATAATCCCCAGGAGCCTACTATTTTTAAACAAGATTCCTCAAAGGCAAATGATTCTTTATCACCCAGTGTGAGTCATACCTGGATGATGAATGATGGGCAATCAAGGTTTTATCACAGTTGGTTTTCCCTTCACACTATCCATTTTGCTCACCCTTCCACAAGGAAAGTAATACCACATATGTCTCTACATGAGCCTAAATTATAAGGATTTCTTGGCTACAATGTATGTATCTAAATGTCCAGTATATAGGAATTCTGGATTATGGCCTCTGTCAGGTTTCTTTTCTCAACATGGTCATTTGTTCAACAAATACTTACTGAGTACCTTCCTCACAGTTGGATGGAGGAGACCAACAGGTGACCTTGAATTTGGATACATTAGGATCAATGACACGCGGAGGAAGCCAGGTGCTAGGAGAGCACATAGGTAGGGCAGCGTAAGGGTCAGGAGAGGCTTCCTGATGAAGCAACTGCTGAGCAGTGAACTGAAAGAGAAGTGGGGGTTAGCTAAGTGAAGGGGCCAAGAAAGCAGTACAGGCAAGGTAACATGTGAGTATTGAATTTCACAGATGGAGCAGGAACTGGGATAGGGATGAGGCTGTAGGAATAAGCACAGATCATATTATGAACAAAGGAAATACTATGAAGGAAGGGGAGTGTGGAAGCATGGAAAGGTTTGAAGCCTGGTGGTGGGTTGGGAAAACCTCAGATAGTGTAAAAATTTTCCATGAGTTAAGAATTGATACTTGTTATCTATCTCCTGTGCTTTTGTGTAAATCATAGCATTGGAACTGGTGAGTGGCAAATAAGGAGTCTAGATGGATTTGTAGACAGAAGGTCTGGCCCATAACCCAAGGGTTCTCTTTCATCATCTGTAGAGTAGACTTTCCAATTTTGACTGATATTTCTGTCTTTAAAAACTTCTGAGAACATTTTCTAAAATTCTCTTAAGACCAAAACAAGAGTAGGGAGGGTAGCAATGTAGTGGGGGCTGCATGACTTTGTTTACTCTGTTCTCCACTTCTCATTTCCTGGGCATTGCTGTGAATTGTCCATCCAGAGCCTTGCTCCCCTTGTGGAGGGAGCCATCTGAAAAGAAGTAGAGGAAGAGGAGTAAGAGGGAATCACACACAGGAGTCCTTCATTAAGAAAACTTTCAGACAACAGTTTGAATGAGTTAAAATAACTCCTTGTGAAAAATTCGTAGGGAGTCACAAGTGTTTTAGTACAAGCTCAAAGGGCAGGGCAGGTTCTCCAGGCCCCTGTCAACTGACACCCCTGATGGCACACAGTGTACGTGTATAGAGCACAGTGTAGCCAGTGAGGAGAGTGTCTGCAGAAATAAGTTCACCTTCTTTCCTGGAACCCAGAGAAGGGGGAAGCAGAAGGAATATTTTTGGTTCAGAGCAACTGAAGTAAGTGACTCATTTCTTTTCTCCCTACCTATCACACTGTCATATTGTGAACATAAAAAAGGTAGTGAATTTTTGTCCTGTTGTTTTGGGTTAGGTTTATTGAATGTCAGAAATCACAATAGAGTCTCTCTGGCTCCTGTCCCTTCTCAGTCATGGATCATGGTTGGCTATTGCTCCCATTTCTACAGTGTTTGCTTCCAAAACAGTCTAGGCCTCTCCTTCTTGCAGGTGGTTATCAAGGTCCTGCCCCTTTCTCCCTCCTCCTATATGTTCATAGCCCCACTGTGGGCCAAGTGGGTAAAGGGAAGGGATGGACTATACATTCTTGGCTATCACTGCAGAGAAAGGATGATGCAGAATGAGGAAAAGGGGGCCAAAGTGATTCTAACCTTGGGTAGCAGATTTTGAGGCTGAGAGTTTTAAGACAGAGAGACAAATATTTGTATCTAAAATCTGATGATAATAAAGAATGGGTCTGTAATTGCAAAGAGACATCTAGTCCATGAATTAATGTGTCATAACTCATGCTCAAGCAGTGGGCATACATCCCGCATGTGAATCTGCACCATACATCAATACCCTGTTGTGCCTTATCATCTTATTAACACAGGAAGGTATGTGACTCATGAATTCACATGGGATTATGTTAGGTGGATTGTCAAAATGTTGGGGTGCTTGGGTGGCTCAGTTGGTTGAGACTCCAACACTTGATATTGGCTCAGGTCTTGATCTCAGAGTTGTAAGTTCAGGCCCCATGTATGGCACGGTGATGGGCATGGAGCCCACTGAAAAATAAATTCAAAACAAGACAAAACAAAACAGAATGTCAGGAAGTATTTGGTACTTTTTCTTGAGGGAAAACAGAATTAATCTTCTGTGGTGTTTTTTGGTGTCAGTTTTTGTGATACTTGGGCTTCAAGTATCATGTTACACTCAGCCTTTGATTCTCAGTTGATTGGTTGAACTCCAATGTTCAGTAAATATTTATTGTTTCCATAGGCATTCTGGAAGTATAGCACGTACCAGAAGAAACTTGGAACACTGAAAAAAGAAAATAAAATATAATAAACATAAAAAATAACCAATAAAATTTTAAAAAGAAAGAAAAAAGAAGAAATATAAAGCAGCAGCCCTGAAGCCTGAGCAAAGGACCCTGGATGTCCCCACCCAACTTGGCTTAACTCAGCCTCACTTAACCAGATCCAGCACGCTTGACTTCCTGGGTTTGCTCCAGTTCCCTTATCCTTAGACTGTACTTCAATTCCAGCTAGAATGCTGTATGCATCAGACACTTCACAGGTTTCATCAAAAGCTGATAAGCAGACGTCCACTGGAGAAAGAAGTGTATGAGTTTAAATCTGAGTTTAAAACTGAACACTCTGGATTTAGTGGCCCTGGGTGTGGTCCGCACAGTGGGTATTGGTGTGTATTTCCTGGCTAATGAGGTGGCTGGGAATCAAGCAGGACCATCCATTGTGATCTGCTTTTTGGTGGCAGGTCTAACATTATTGTTGGCTGGGCTGTGCTATGCAGATCTTAGTGCCTGGGTTCCCCATTCTGGCTCGGCATATCTCTACAGCTATGTCACTGTGGATGAACTCTGGGCTTTCATCACTGTCTGGAATCTCATCATCTCCTTTGCTGTTGATGATTTCTTTGTGGTCCAGGCCTGGATCTTATCTTTTGACATCTTCATTGGAGACTGGATCTCTGTGATTCTGCATAAGATCATCTCACAGTATGTTCCCTCAAGTCATTGCAGATGGTCTACACTACTTTTTTGTCATCTTTCTATTTTTTATTAATGGAACTGCAATATATAGGTTTGCATGGGTTCTTCAGAGTTTTTGAAGTGGTCACATTGATAAAACTTTTGGTTCTCAGCTTTTTCATCATCTCTGCCTTCATTAAGGGGGACCTGCACAATGGAAGCTCACAGAAGAGGATTACATACAGGCCAGACTCAATGACACCTCTCGCTTGGGCCCTCTGGGCTCTGGAGGCTATGTGCCTTTTGGCTTCCAGGGGATTCTCCATGGATCAGCTACCTGTTTCTATGCACTCATAGGTTTCAGCGTTATTGTTACCAGAGTCAAAAATCACACAATCCCCAGCATTCAATCCCCATGGGCATTGTGATTTCACTGCTCATCTGCTTTTTGTTGTATTTTGGTATCTCTGCCATACTTACACTCATGGTTCCTTACTACCAGCTTCAACCTGGGAGCACCTTGCCTGAGGCATTTCTCCATGTTGGCTGGCTCCCTGCCTGCTAGGTTGTAGCTTTTATAATGTTCTTTAGTATTTTTGTCAGCACCAATTGGAGCTTTACATTCCCTATACAGTGGGTGATAGCCATGATGGCAGAGGATGGCCTCCTGTTCCCTTTTCTTGCCAGTTTTGTTTTCAGAACGTATTCCATGTTGTGTTCACTGTGATCTTTACCATCATTGCAGCAATCATGGTATTTTACTTTAGACTCAATGATCTTTTGGATCTCAGGTCAGTTAGCACCCTGATATCTTATTCCTTGGTAGCTTTTTGTGTTCTCATCATCAGGTATCAGCCTGAAAGAGGAAGGAGGAAAATGAAAAAGAGTTGCAGGAGGAGAATGGGGGAAATGTGTTGCAGATGCAGGAGGAGACTGCACCTGCAGCAGAGAAGCTAACTTTAAGGAGAACTACTTTTTCCAGGCATCCCCACCCCCACTCTCCTCTCCGGCCAGGTTGTCTATGTGTACGCCTCACTGCTTGTTCTGCTGCTGACTGTCCTCTGCCGAGTTCTGGCCCACTGGCCATGTCTGCTTTCTGGAGACCCAGTGCCCATCAGAGTGGTTGTGCTGCTCCTGGTGGTCATCACTGGGATGGATCACTGTGGTCATCTGGAGACAGCCACAGAGCTCCTCTCCCCTTCCCTTTAAGGTCCCTGCTCTGTCCTCCCACTCTTGAGCATCTTTGTGAATGTTTGCCTTATGATGCAGATGTCAGCTGGCACTTGGCTGAGATTTGGTGTCTGGACGCTGATTGGGTTTGCTATTTACTTCAACTATGGGATCCAGCAAAGCCGGGTAACTTAACCCTACTTAGGTTACTCTACTCTACTCTAGACCTTGAACTCAGCTGTGCCAGTATGTATTTGGCTTGACACCACCTCACCTGAATGCAGTCTGGTCCCCTACACAATAATGGGGAGTACTCCTGAGCACATAGAAATATAAGCTCCTATAAGATATTGGTGGGGGAACACTAATAGAGCTTCATACTTATGGTACCGTGAAGGATGTGTCTTTGCCCTTCTTTTTTTTTTTAACTTTCTATTCTTCAACTGTATCTATAGCTGCTTACTGGCTTTTACAAAATTAGTATTAAGAGAAACTTGAGAAAAGTGTTTTCTTTTCCTTTGATTAAATATCCACTGGTGTAGGGGGTACATAGCTGGCTCAGTCAGTAGTGCATGACTCTTGCTCTCAGGCTAGTGAGTTTGAGCTCCTCATTGGCTGTTGAGATCACTTAAAGAATATTCAGTAGCAGAGTTACTGGATCATACGGTAGTTCTTTTTTTTAATCTCTTAAGGAATCTCCATACCGTTTTCTGTAATGCCTGTACAGTTGACATGGCCAGCAACAGTGCATGAAGATTCCTTTTTCTCCATATTCTTGTCAACACTTGTTACTCTTGTCTTTTTTATTTTAGCCATCCTAACAGGTATAAAGTCACATCTGATTGCACTTTTATATGTTATTTTATTTATTTTACTTTATTTTCTCATTGTTCCAAGATTCATTGTTTATGCATCACACCCAGTGCTCCATGCAATACATGCCCTCCTTAATACTCACCTCCAGGCTCACCCAACCCACCCACCCGCCTCCCCTCCAAAACCCTCAGTTTGTTTCACAGAGTCCACAGTGTCTTGTGGTTCATCTCCCCCTCTGATTTCTCCCATGTCACTTCTCCTCTCCTTCACCTAATGTCCCCCATGTTATTCTTTATAGTCCCAAAGTAAGCAAAACCATATGATAATTGGCTCTCTCTGTCTCACTTATTTCACTCAGCATAATCTCCTCCAGTCCTGTCCATGTTGACACAAAATCAAGGTACAGAAATCAGTTGCTTTCTTATACACTAACAATAAAATATAGAAAGGGAAATGAGAGAATCAATTCCATTTACTATAGCACCAAGAACCATGAGACACATTGGAATAAACCTAACCAAAGAGGTAAAGGATCTGTACTCAAGAACACTCAAGAACACTCATGAAAGAAATTGAAGAAGACACAAAAAGATGGAAAAGCAGTCCATGCTCATGGATTGTAAGAACAGACATTGTTAAAATGTCTATACTGCCTAGAACAATCTATACTTTCAATGCCATCCTGATCAAAATTCCACCAGCATTTTTCAAGGAGCTGGAGTACACAATCCTCAAATTTGTGTGGAACCAGAAGAGACCTGAAATTGCCAAGGAAATGTTGAAAAAGAAAACAAAACTGAGGACATCATATTGTCTGATTTCAAGATTTACTACAAAGCTGTTATTGAACTTTTTAAAAAGTTTAATATGTTTAATTTTTTTTTATGTTCAGTTAGCCAACATGTAGTAATCATTTGTATTTCCCTGATGATTAGTAATACTAAACATCTTTTTTTTGTGTGTCTGTTGTTGGTCATCAGTATGTCTTCCTTGGAAAAATACCTATTCAAGTCGTCTGCCCATTTTTTAATTTTTTTTTAAAGATTTTATTTATTTAGTTGACAGAGAGAGATCACATGTAGACAGGCAGGCAGAGAGAGAGAGAGAGAGAGAGGGAAGGAGGCTCGCCGCTGAGCAGAGAGCCCGATGCGGGACTCGATCCCAGGACCCTGAGATCACGACCCGAGCTGAAGGCAGCGGCTCAACCCACCGAGCCACCCAGGCGCCCTGCCCATTTTTTAATTGGATTTTTGTTTTCTTGGTATTTAGTTGTGTAAGTTCTTTATGTATTTTGAGTATTAACCCTTTATTGACATATAATTTGTAAATATCTTCTATCTAGTAGGTTGCCTTTCTTTGTTATTGATGGTTTCCTTTTCTGTAAAAAAGTATTTTTGTTTCAGGCATTTGAAAAGATATATGCACCCCTATGTTTATTGCAGCATTAATTACAATAGTCAGGATGTGGAAGTCACCCAAATGTGCATCAATAGATGAATGATTAAAGACGATGTGGTCTATGTGTATATCCAAAGGACTATTACTCAGCCATAAAGAAGAATGGAATCTTGCCATTTGTAACAACAGGGGTGAACTGCGTGGGTATAACACTAATTGAAGTACGTCATTCTGAGAAAAACAAATGCCATATGTTTTCACTCTAATATAGAATTAAAGAAATAAAAAATTTTAAAATGAAAAAAGAGAGAGACAAACAGCAATACCAAAAATAAAATAAAGTAAAGCACAACACCCTGGACTGCTAAATAAAGGGAACAAACTCGTGGTTGCCAAAGGAGAGATGGGTAGGGGAATGAGTGATAAATAAAGGGAATTAAGAGTACGCTAATCTTGAAGAGCATTGAGACTATGTGGAATTATTGAATCATTGTGTTGCACACCTGTGGGTGATACACCAACTCTGCATGTTCATTTTACTTACATAAAAACATAAAAGAAACTAGGAAAAGACCAAAAAAAGATGAAATATGGTCTCTGCTCTTAAGAAGCTTCTATTCTAATACAAAGGGAGTGTTGTCATAAGTAACATACAAATAAAGAGTCTTAGGAATTCAAAGTGAAGGATGATCATTTGTGGTTGGCACAGGGGTGAAGGTTGATGGTGAAATCAGAAAAGACTTTGTAGAGGAATGGCTTTTGAGTTGGCTCAATTTGCCACATATGGGTGGCCGGTAGAGACCCTAGGCAGAAAGCACAACACCAGGAAAAGGAAGCCATGTTCCAAACACACGGAGCGGGCTGTATAGCTTGAGCCTTGGCTGTATGAGATGACAAAAGAGCATGCACAGGTGAAATGGAGACAGAGGTTTTTCCTCAACACAAAGCACTTTGGCTTTAAACCCACTGCCCATGCTGAAAATCCCTGGGTTGGAATTTCTCTTAGCGAAATCGTCATTCTTGGACTTTAAAATTCTCTACTGTTTTCTGCTTTGGTCCACTTGCTCAGAATATGCACAGCTGAGAGCCACATGTCCTGGGTTCTCTTCCTGTTTCCAACAATATGTAGCACTATGACCTTGAACAAGGTGCTCAGTTTCTTCTGTGCTCTGCTTATTTATGTGTAGTACGGGAGGTCAGAACTGAGCATTTCTCTAGTTCCATTTCCTTAAAAAATTCTGGTTCTTCTGTCCTGTTATTCTCTTAACTAGGTCTCTCTACTTCACACAATCTGAACCTGAATCCTGCCTACTTTTCACTACAACCCATTGTCAGAGCTGTAGAGGTCCAATAATTAACACTCCATTTCCCCCTCCTGTGTTTGGAACCCATTGATTATCATGACATAGAGATAGATGATTAAACTATCAGCAGTAGATCTGCAGCTTACTTGGCTTGCTAATCCTGCATGACTAAATTAGACAGATTTGCTCTTCATCACATGTAATGCTGAGTGTCCCTGGCCTACCACCACAGGAGAAAGACTTCTTTAATTAGTTTTTCTCCTGTATGAGCAGGTTGGATTGCATGTGTCCAATGGGCAGTTTTGTTTTGGACAAAAAAAGAAAACCTACAAACACTGGAAGATGCTAACTGTGTATGCACAGTGTTATGTCTTCACTTCATTAATCAAGGTCCCAGTGAGAGAGGACCCTGTGGACAGTGGCCAGGAATAGTATTCTGCTCAGTGTTGCTCAATCCTTTGGGGGTGCCATGACACCTTGTGGAAACAGATTGCTGGGCCCTGTCCCCAGTGTTTGGAATTCAGGGGGTCTGTGTGGGGCCCAGAACTTGTACTTATATCAAGGTCCCAGGTGATGTTGATGCTGTTGATCAAGGGACCACACTTTGAACACCAAAGCTCCAGCTGAAGCCTCTTCATGCATAAAGTTGAAGTGAGAGAAACAAAGGCGCCCTTTGTACACTTACCTTCATTTGATGAAACATGTAGATTAAAGTACCATCATTGGTGCTTTCTAGTGGACAAATCATAATGAATATTTCACAATTATATACATAACTAATTAATGCTATGTAAAATTTAAATATCTTAAAACACTATATGTCAACTGTATAATAATTCTGAAATTAAAAAAATAGCATAGCACAGTTATCTATCTTTTTTCCCTTTCTTTTTTTTTTTTTTTTCATTTTTGCTCCTGATTATAGGCTATAGGGAAGTAGTGTATCCTGTTCACTCCTAGAGAGCATCAGCTGGGGACAGGCATTTAATGACCATTTTATAAACTCATGTTGAATTGAATTGAGCCTTACAAATTTCATTGGTACAGAGAATTCTTCTTCCTTTCAGGTTAGCAGAGTGCTGCTCCTTTAAAAATGTCTTTTGGGAAACTTCCTTGACACTTGTCTCCACCCAGAACTGTCTGTGCCCAGCATCTAGAACTGTGCCTAGGCACTGTAGTTTTGCCTTTGTATGGCTATGCCTAAGTTCTGGCGTCTGTCCTATGTGTTCCATCCCTGTGGAGTCTTGCTCAGGCCAAGGAGAAGGTTCTATATTTTCTCTAGATAGAGTTGTAAGAACAGGGCTGTTCATTCAAAGAGCAATAGAGAAAATACAGCCCTGAGGCAAGAGAATGCCTGACATGACATTCCCTCGTCCTGTTCCATCTCTTCCCATGGGATGTGGGGAGGTGCTAGAAGGAGTGAAATTAATAGCAGACCCAACCAGTTCTACCTGATTCCAGGGAATCCCTGAAGATGAGACTGGCTCCAGTGTGGGCCCAAGAGGGATCCTTCTTGATGCAGTCAGTTTTATGCTTTGGTATAGGAGGGCCAGTGTTTTTCTATCGTATTAATATGTGGGGTCTTCCCTGGGAGGGAAGGAGGGAAGATACTTTCTCACTTGCTGAATTTCTCAACTTCCCACTACCAAGTAGGTGAGTCAAGGGAAGCCTGCCAGAGGCAAGATTACCCATATACTTACCTACTCCTCTAGAGGCTTCTCTGAGGGATGAGTGCAATAACTTTCTGAAAGAGGAAGAAGCAAGATGGAGGAGGAGTAGGAGACTCAAATATCATGAGGTCCTAGGAGTTCAGCTAGATAGTTATCAAACCATTCTGAATACCTATGGACTCAACAGGAAATGTAATGGAAGGAGAGCAGCAATTCCAGGAAGAGAGAATCGACCATTTTCTGGAAGGTAGGACATGCGGAGAAGTGAATCCGAAGTCATGGGAAGAGAGACCAAGGTGGGAGGCGTAAGCTCCTGGCAGGCAGTAGAACAGCAGAACATAAAATCAGAACTTTTAGAAGTCTGTTCCACTGAGGCATGTCTCTCCAGAGGCTAATCAGGGGGTAGAGCCCTCACAGGGACAGTGTGGTCTCAAGACCCATGGGGTCACAAAAAGACCCGGGTTTCTGAGAGTGGCAGAGCTCCCAGGTTTCAGAGAAGGGAGGCCAGCTACAGAGACAGATATGAGGAGGGGGTTCTCATCTTGGGGTTACCTTAAACCATGATTCATGTCACGGTCAGACCACTCCATTTGAGCAGGGACCTCCTAATTGGCAAATCCGGGAGACCGCCTCCTTCCTCCTCCAGGAGGAGCAGTGCAGGAGCATGCTACAGGAATCTGCTGGGTTTGGAGACTCCAAACAGAGCCATGCACCAGAGAAAGAAATGCTCAGTCACAGACCGGGTGATCATGGAGTGCTGCTGGAGACCAGGCAGACAGGAAGGATTGACTGCTTTTCTCTGAGGGCTCACTGAGGAGTGGGGCCCTGAGCTCTTGGGCCTACAAGCTGGAGATTGGAAGGCTGCCATCTTCATTCCTGTCCTCCAAAGCTGTGCAGAAAACATTTAGGGGACAAAAGATAATGAGAGTAAACCCCAGCAAATTGCAAAGCCTGGCCCCTGGCAGGGGCAGTGCAATTCTGCCTTGGGCAAAGACATTTGATAATCACTGCAACAAGCTCCGTCCCCAGAAGATCAGCAAGAATATCCAGCCAAGACCAAGTCTCCGAACAATGAGAACTGTAGAACTCTAGAGCTAGTGGAAAACAACACATAGAGTTCTTGGCTTTCCCCCCAAGATCCTTGTCTCTGAAAATTAAATTTTTTTAATTTTTTTTTCTTATTCTACTTTTAAACTTTTCCTCTTTCCTATTTTAACATTTTTAAACTATTTTATCATATCAATACCTTTTCTTAAAAAAATTTTTTAAAATTTTCATTGTTATAGTCATATTTTATCCCTTCACCATATTTAACCTTATTTTTTGTACACATCTAGGTGTTTTTTCTTTAAAATTTTTGGATACAATTTTTTATAATAGATCAAAATATACCCTAAATTCTGTGCATGGCTTTGTTTTAGTCTCCAGTCTGATCACATTCTCTCCTCTTTTTTTTTTTCCTTTTCCAACCAACATCTTACCTTATCCCATGCCTTCATCAGGTTTACCCTTATTTTTGTTGCCCATATATATACCCATATATATATATATATATATATATATATATATATGGGTTTTTCTATTAAAAATTCGGGAGGTACTTTCCTTTCAGAGATCAGAACACACCCAAAATCAAGTGGGTGGCTCTGTTCTATTTACCAGTCTAATATATATATATTTTTTTTTTCAAGATTTCCCCCCTTTCTACTATTCATTGTTTTTGGTATTTTCTGATTTGGTTAGCATATATTTTTGGGAGTCTTTACCACCATTTTATTATTTTGTCTACTCATTCATCTATTCATTACTGGATAAAATGACAAGGTGGAAATACTCACATGAAAAAAAGAACAAGAGGCAATATCAATGACTAGTGACCTAATCAATACTAGTCACCTAATCAGTGACATCAGTAATATGTCAGAACTAGATTTCAGGATGACAATTATCAAGGTGCTAGCTGGGCTCAAAAAAAGCATGGAAGATGTTAGAGAATCTTTTTCTGGAGAAATAAAATCTAACCAAATTGAAATAAAAATCAATTAATGAGGTGTAATAAAAAATGGAAGCTTGTACTGCTAGAATAAATGAGGAAGAAAAGGGAATTAGTGATATAGAAGACCAAATGACAGAGAATAAAGAAACTGAGCAAAAGAGAGATAAACAACCACTGGATCATGAGGGGAGAATTTGAGAGATAAGTGATACCTTAAGACAATACAATATTAGAATAAGTGAGATCCCAGAAGAAGAAGAAAGAGAGAGAGGCACAGAAGATATATTGGAGCAAATTATACTAGAGAATTTCCCTAATATGGAAAAAAAAAACAAACAAACATCAAAATCCAGGAGGCAGAGAGAACCCTTTCAAAATCAATAAAAATAGGTCCACACCCTGTCAACTAAGGGTAAAACTTACAAGTCTTAGTGACAAAGAGAAAATCCTGAAAGCAGCTCAGGACAAGATGTCTGGAACATAAAATCATAGAAATACTAGATTGGAAGCAAACATTCACAGAGACCTGGCAGGCCAGAAAGGACTTGCATGATAAATGCAGAGCACTAAACGAGAAAAATATGCAGCCAAGAATACTATATCCAGCTACGCTATCATTGAAAATAGAAGGAGCGATAAAAAGCTTCCAGGACAAACAGAAAGTAAAAGAATTTGTAAACACCAAACCAGCCCTCCAGGAAATCTTCAAAGGGTATTCTAAGCAAAGAGAGAACCTAAAAGTAACATAGACCAGAAAGGAAGACAGACAATAGACAGAGACAATAGGCAATACAATGGCACTAAATTCATATCTTTCAATAGTTACCCTGAATATAAATGGGTTAAATGCCCAAATCAAAGACACAGGGTATTAGAATGGATCAAAACAAAACAAAACAAAACAAAACAAAACAAAAACAAAAACAAAAAACAAAACATCAATATGCTGTCTACAAGAAACTCATTTTAGACCCAAACACACCTCCAGATTGAAAGTGAGAAGGTGGAAAACAATTTACCATGCTAATGGACATCCAAAGAAAGCTGGGGTGGCAATCCTTATATCAGACAAATTAGATTTTAAGCCAAAGACTATCACAAGAGATGAGGAAGGACACTATATCATAGTTAAAGCTACTGTCCAACAAGAAGATCCAATAATTTTAAATATCTATGCCTCTAACATGGGAGCAGACCATTATATAAACCAATTAGTAACAAAATCAAGGAAACACATTGACAATAATACAAAAATAGTAGGGGACTTTAACGCCCCCCTCACTGAAATGAACAGATCATCTAAGCAAAAGATCAACAAGGAAATAAAAGCTTTAGATGACTCACTGGATCAGATGGACATTAAAGATACATTCAGAAGATTCCATTCCAAAGCAAAAGAATACACATTCTTCTCTAGTGCACATGGAACATTTTCCAGAATAGATCATACCCTGGGTCACAAATCAGATCTCAACTGGTACTAAAAGGTTGGAATCATTCCATGCATATTTTCTGACCACAATGCTCTGAAACTAGTACTTAATCACAAGGGAAAAGTTGGAAAGAACTCCAATACATGGAGGCTAAAGAGCATCCTACTAAAGAATGAATGGATCAACCAGGAAATTTAAGATGAATTAAAAAAAATTCATGGAAACAAATGAAAATGAAAACACAACATTTCAAAATCTTTGGGATGCAGCAAAGGCAGTCCTGATAGGAAAGTCCATAGGAACACAAGCCTTTTTGAAGAAACAAGAAAGATCTGGAGTACACAACCTAACCCTACACCTAAAGGAACTAGAGAAGGAGCAGCAAAGAAAGCCTAAACCCGACAGGAGAAGAGAAATAATAAAGATCAGAACAGAAATCAATGAAATAGAAACCAAAAGAGCAGTAGAAAAAATAAATGAACATGGGAGCTGGTTCTTTGAAAGAATTGATAAGACTGATAACTCCCTGGCCAGACTTATTAAAAAGAAAAGAGAAAGTATGTAAGTTAATAAAATCATGAATGAAAGAGGAGAGATCACAACCAACACCAAAGAAATACAAACAATTATAACAAAATATTATGAGCAACTATATGCCAGCAAATTTGACAATCTGGAAGAAATGGGTGCATTCCTAGAGATATATATACTACCACAGCTGAACCAGGTAGAAACAGAAGACCCAAAGAGACCCATATCCAGCAAAGAGGTTGAAGCAGTCATCAAAAAACTCCGAAAAACGGGAGGCCAGCTGGACGGCTTCCCTGGGGAATTCTACCAAACATTTAAAGAAGAATTAATACCTATTCTCCTGAAACCACATAATACTCTCAATAGATACTGAAAAAGCATTTGACAAAGTACAGCATAATTTCTTGTTCAAAATCCTTCAGAGTAAAGGGATAGAGGGTACATAACTCAATATCATCAAAACCATCCATGAGAAACCCACAATGAATATCATTCTCAAAGGGGAAAAACTGAGATCTTTTCCCCTAAGGTCAGGAACATGGCAGGGATGTCCACTATCACCACTCCTATTCAACATAGTCTAGAAGTCCTAGCCTCAGCAATCAGACAACAAAGAGAAATAAAAGGCATCTGAACCAGCAAAGAAGAAGTCAAACACTCATTCTTTGCAGATGATATGATACTTTATGTGGAAAACCCAAAAGACTCTACTCCAAAACTCCTAGAACTCACACAGGAATTCAGTAAAGTGTCAGGATATAAAATCAATGCACTGAAATCAGTTGCACTTCTGTACACCAACAGCAAGATGGAAGAATGAGAAATTAAGGAGTCAATCCCATTTACAATTGCACCTAAAACCATAAGATACCCATGCATAAACCTAACCAAAGAGGCAAAGACTCTGTATTCAGAAAACTATAAAAGTACTCATGAAAGAAATTGAGGCAGACACAAGGAAATGGAAAAATGTTCCATGCTCATGGATTGGAAGAACAAAAATTTTGAAAATGCCAATGCTGCCTAAAGCAATCTACACATTTAATTCAGTCCTTATCAAAATACAATCTTTTTTTTCAAAGAAATGGAAAAAAAAATCCTAAAACTTATATGAAACCAGAAAAGACCCTGAATAGCCAAAGGAATATTGAAAAAGAAAATCAAAGTTGGTGACATCACAATTCCAGACTTCAAGCTCAATTACAAAGCTGTAATCATCCTTATGCTACACAAGTAAGTGAAATCATATGACAATTGACTCTCTCTGCTTGACTTATTTCACAGCATAATCTCCTCCTGTCCCATCCATGCTGATACAAGAGTTGGGTATTCATCCTTTCTGATGGAGGCATAATATTCCATTGTATATATGGACCATATCCTCTTTATCCATTCATCTGTTGAAGGGCATCTTGGCTTTTTCCACAGTTTGGTGACTGTGGCCATTGTTTCTATGAATATTGGGGTACAGAGGAACCTTCTTTTCACTACATCTGTATCTTTGTTGTAAATACCCAGTAGTGCAATTTCAGGGTCATAAGGTAGCTCTATTTTTAATTTCTTCCAAAACCTATGGTATACAGCAAAGGTGGTCCTAAGGGGGAAATACATAGTCATCCAAGTCTCCCTCAAAAAAATTGAAAAATCCAGAATACACCAGCTGTCTCTACACCTTAAAGAGCTGGAGAACCTACAACAAATCAAACCAACTCCACACATAAGAAGGGAAATGATCAAGATTAGAGCAGAGATCAATGAGATAGAAACCAGAGATACAGTAGAATGTATCAATGAAACTAAAAGCTGTTTTTTTGAAAGAATCAAAAAGATCAATAAACTATTGGCCACACCAATCCAAAGAAAAGAAAGAAAGCCCAAATTAATAAAATTATGAATGAAAAGGGAGAGATC
Organism: Meles meles; assembly: GCF_922984935.1. Lineage (NCBI taxonomy): Eukaryota > Metazoa > Chordata > Mammalia > Carnivora > Mustelidae > Meles > Meles meles. Next base: position 73,677,357 of record NC_060072.1, read on the forward strand.
ACAACTAACACCAAGGAAGTAGAAACAAATCATCAGAAGTTATCATCAATAGTTATATGCCAATAAGCTAACCCACCTAGATGAAATAGATGCATTCCTGGAAAAGTATAAACTCCCAAAATTGAACCAGGAAGAAATTGACAACCTGAATAGAATGATATCTAGTAACGAGATTGAAGCAGTGATCAAAACTCTCCCAAAAAACAAGAGTCCAGGACCTGACAGATTCCCTGGGGAATTCTATCAAACTTTCAAAGAAGAAATAACACCTATTCTCCTGAAGCTGTTTCAAAAAATTGAAGCAGAAGGAAAACTTTCAGACTCTTTTTATGAAGCCAGCATTACCCTGATCCGCAAACCAGGAAAAGACCCTACCAAAAAGGAGAATTTCAGACCAATATCACTGATGAATATGGATGCTAAGATTCTCAACAAGATCCTAGCAAACAGGATCCAAGAGTACATTAAAAATATTATCCACCATGACCAGGTGGGATTCATCCCTGGGTTACAAGGATGGTTCAACATTCGCAAATCAATCAATGTGATAGAACAAATCAATAAGAGAAGAGAGAAGAACCACATGGTCCTCTCAATTGATGCATAAAAAGCATTTGACAAAATCCAGCATCTGTTCCTGATTAAAACGCTTCAAAGTATAGGGATAGAGGGAACATTCCTGAACTTCATAAAATCTATCTATGAAAGACCTACAGCAAATATCATCCTCAATAGGAAAAATCTTTCAGTCTTCCCATTGAGATCAGGAACACGACAAGGATGCCCACTCTCACTACTCTATTTTTAATTTCTTAAGGAATCTCCACACTGTTTTCCAAAGTGGTTGTACCAACTTGCATTCCCACCAACAGTGTAAGAGTATTCTGCTTTCTCCACATCCTCTCCAACACTTGTTGTTTCCTGTCTTGTTAATTTTGGCCATTCTAACTCATGTAAGGTGGTATCTCAATGTGGTTTTGATTTGAATCTCTCTGATGGCTAATGATGATGAAAATTTTTTCATGTGTCTGTTAGCCATTTGTATGTCTTCTTTGGAGAAGTGTCTGCTCATGTCTTCTGCCCATTTCTTGATGTGATTAAATATTTTGTGTGTGTTGAGTTTGAGGAGTTCTTTATAGATCTTTGATATCAGCCCTTTCCTTGTAGTGTCATTTGTGAATATCTTCTCCCATTCTGTGGGTTGCCTCTTTGTTTTGTTGAGTGTTTTCTTTGCTGTGCAGATGCTTTTGATAGGAGAAGGAAAGGAAAAGTAAATTAAGAGAAATTTGAGGGGGAGACAAACTGTTAGAGAGTACAGACTCTGAGAAACAAACTGAGAGTTTTGGAGGGGAGGTAGGTAGGAGTTAAGTGAGCCTGGTGATGGGTATTAAGGAGAGCATGGTCAACTAATCTCTGACAAAAAAGGAAAGAATGTCCAGTTGAAAAAAAGACAGTCTCTACACAAATGGTGTTGGGAAAATTGGACAGCCACATACAGAAGAATGAAACTGGACCATTTCCTTACGTGATGCACACAAAATAGACTCAAAATGGATGAACTACCTCAATCTGAGACAGGAATCCATCCAAGTCATTGAGGAGAACACAGGCAGCAACCTCTTCAACCTCAGTCACAGCCACTTCTTCCTAGAAAGATCGCCAAAAGCAAGAGAAGCAAGAGTAAAAATGAACTATTGGGACTTCATCAAGATCAAAAGCTTTTGCACAGCAAAGGAAACAGCAAATCCGAAAGACAATTGACAGAATGGGCAAAGATATTCACAAATGACATATCAGATAATATGCTAGTATCCAAAATGTATAAAGGACTTATCAAACTCAACACCCAAAGAATAAATAATCCAATAAGAAAATGGATAGAATATGTGAACAGACATTTCTGCAAAGATATCCAGATGGCAAACAGACATATGAAAAAAGTGCTCCACATCACTCAGCATCAGGGAAATACAAGTCAAAACCAAAGTGAGGTACCACGTCACACCAGTCAGAATGGCTAAAATTAATAAGTCAGGAAATGACAGGTGTTGACGAGGATGCAGAGAAAGGGGAACCCTCCTACACTGTTGGTGGGAATGCAAGCAGGAGCAGCCACTCTAGAAAACAGTACAGAGGTTCCTCAAAAAGTTGAAAATAGAGCTACCCTATGATCCAGTAATCACACTACTTGGTGTTTACCTAAAGATACAAATGTAGTGATCTGAAGGGGCATGTGCCCCTGGGATGTTTATAACAGCAATGTTCACAATAGCCATACTATATAAAGAACCTAGATGTCCATCAACAGACGAATGGGTAAAGAAGATGTGAGATATACATATATATATGTATATATATATGCATGTATACATATACAAACATATGTATATATGTATGTATGTGTATATATATATATATATATATATACATATACACACACACACACACACACACACACACACACACAATGGAACACTATGCGGCTATCAAAAGAAACAAAATCTTGCCATTTGCAATGACATGGATGGAACTACAGGGTATTATGTTGAGTGAAATAAGTCACTCAGGGAAAGACAATTATCATATGATCTCTCTGATATGAAGAATTTGAGAGGCAGGGCAGGGGGTTGTAGGGAATAGGAAGGAAAAAATGAAACAAGATGGGATTGGGAGGGTGATAAACCTTAAGAGACTTAATCTCATGAAACAAACTGAGAGTTGCTGGAGGCTAGGGGGATAGGGATAGAGTGGCTGGGTTATAGACATTGGGGAGGGTATGTGCTATGGTGAGTGCTATGAAATGTGTAAGCCTGATGATTCACAGACCAGTACCCCTGGAGCAAATAATACATCATATGTTAATTAAAAAAAAAAAAAAAACAAACCTCTGAAAATACCTGCAATTCTTTGAGGAGAGAGAATTGATACTCCTACATGGGGAGAGAAGTGGACTGAAACTAATAACTGGATAGGGATTGAGGCATCATTATTCTGGAAGGGAAGGTTTAAGTTGAAACTGAGAAAGAGGTATTTGTCATAAAACACTTCCTGGAGAAGGTTGTCTATGAAACAATTTGGGAAATAAAAGTCAAGGGACTTGGAAAAGTCCAGTAATTCTGGGCTACATGGACCTTTAGGTGTCATGAAAGAATGAAACTCTTATGAAAGATGTGTTTTTTCACATTTGAAGGAAATTTTTTTTAAAGATTTTATTTATTTATTTGACAGAGAGAGAGAGATCACAAGTAGGCAGAGAGGCAGGCAGGGGTGGGGAAAGTGGGCTCCCCACTGAGCAAAGAGCCTGATGTGGGGCATGATCCCAGGACCCAAGATCATGACCTGAGCTGAAGGCAGAGGCTTAACCCACAGAGCCACCCAGGTGCCCCACATTTGAAGGAAATTTATGAGTCACTTTTGTATTGTGTATTGTTTATTTTGCTATGGAGTGACATTCTTGAATCAGGAAGTGATGAGATATGATTCCTATTGCCACTGGACGGTAGACAGAAGGAAGGGTGTGGACAGGTGTACTCTTTCTGGAAGACAGTTGTAGCAACTGCTGAAGTCATCTATCTCCTGCTCTTCAATGTGTGGGCCATGGACCTGCAGCCAGGGTGTCCCCCGGAGACTTCTTAGAAATATAGAATCTCAGATTCCAGTATGGACCTGCTGAATCAGAATCTGCATTTTTAACAGGCTCCCAAGTGATTTGTAAGGTCTTTTAAATTTGATAAGTACTGGTTTTAGATCTGAGGTGACAGGTATCTGGCCTCAGATGAGCACTATGGAAGGTGTGAAAACTTTAGAACTGGGGACACAGGAGAAGGGGCCTAAGATAGGGAACTGAATTTGGGGAAGAGGGAGAAATGCGGTGTCTGACTGCCCACCTGTCTCCAGAACTCCCATACCAGTCACTATGGCAGGGTTTAGCCCTCTGTGCATGGTGGAAAAAAGCCAGTGGTGCCCTCCTTCAAGTCTGCCTGGTCCCCAGGGACCCTCTAGGGCAAGCCTTGGGTTGGTGGTGACTGCTGCAAATTCTATTTCCCCTCCTGCATATGATGATCTTATAGGAACTGGGAAAGTAATAATAGTCATGTCCCAACTCAGGGTTGTACTGTCCCTTAATCAAATGAGTGATAATCTGATGATACTAATTGAGGAGGCTGTGGAGGTTGGGGGATGAGATAGGAATCCTTAACTATCTGTCCTGAAAATTAGGCAACTTTCATCTTTTGAATGCTTTCAGGAGAGACAAGATATCTACATAAGGGGTTTTACCCAACCCGACAGAGAACAAATTATGCTTTTTAAGGGATCTTTCATGATTATTAAATGGTTAATAATAAACTGTATGAGACCTGTAATTCCAGACACCTGGACTGATTGGCAATGGAACAATGTTACTAAGTGGGCATAGGAGAATTTTCTTTCCCTAAAAAAAAATTTTTTTTGGAGAGAGAGAGGACAAACAAGCTGGAAGTAGGGTCAGAGAGAGGGAGAAGTAGACCTCCCACCAAGCAAGAAGCCCAGGATCCTGAAAGGACAACCCAAGCCAAAGGCAGATGCCCAACCAAAGAAGCCACCCAGGTGCACCCATTGGAGAAATTTCTTAGGTTTTCAAGCGTTTGTGTACCTCATTCCTTATAAGAATAGATGATAAATAAGGGCCAATATTAAAAGAAAATAGATGGTGTTTGAACATAAGGAAGAATTTTCTGAGATCAGGAGGTGATGGGGGAGATGGGTGGGAGCAGGTTCTGTGGCCGTGTGCATGGCTGTCTCACTTGGGTGTGGAATGCCTCCAGTGGACTCCTGCCCAGAACAGGGAAATGTACATAATGAATTTTCAAAATCTTTGTTATCCCATGAATTCTCCAGTCAACTTCCTAAATGAGGGGCTGAGGTGGATGTGTGGTGTATGTAGGTGGTGAGGCATGGGAATGATGAGTGACAGAAGAAAAAAAACACAGACTCTTCACAGAGAACTGAAATCTACTATCAGTTCTTCTAACTCTCCTTGGATTTAGGAGAATATATTGGACATTAGGGCTCAAGTAGACTTTTTGGTTTACAGGTCCTTCCTCTCTTCATGTATTTAACTTGTGTCATAGGAGATTTTAAAACCTCCTAAGGGAAAGGAACATCTCCCTTATGCATTACTTCTTTCTATATCCACAGCTCCACAGTGATGATGATGATGATATAACTACCATCTGTGAGTACTCCAAGCACTTAACATAATCACCTATTTGATGCAAAGTTGAATGAGGTGAGTGTTGTTGTGCTCATTCTACAAAAATTGAAACTAAGGATCAGAAGTGTTCAGTCATTTGTGCAAAGTGAAGTAGTGAAGCTCATATTTGTACCATGTTTGAGCAAAGTCTTGTACCTGTAACCCCTGAGCTATACTCTGCGTGGAGTATCAACTCAGTGAGGGATTGATGATCATTGAAACTCAATGGCATGGAGGTAATTGAAAGACAGTGGATAATTCCCAATAGTGAATAATGAGAAAATAATTCTATGTGTTTTATGGCATGTGCTCAGAGACACACTTAGTGATAAATAGAGCTCATGATCAGACAATCTCTCCTGGGTTCTACCTGTGGTCAGGAAACTGGAAAGGGGACAAGGCTGGATACCTACAGTCATAAAGCTCTTCATTTAAAGTCATGTGTGTGCGCCAAATATATGGACATATGTGTTTGAAATTTGAGTGGAAATTTGCATGAAAGGAGTGAGGTATTTTCCTCTCAGTATATCTACAAACATGGGCATATTTTTTAGACTTTTTACGTGTGATGTGTGTGTGTGTGTATGTGTGTGTGTGTGTGTGTGTGGGTGTGTGTGTGTTTGCAATTGTGATTTTTGTGCCTGTATACAAACCCTGAAGGTTTCAGCCAGCACTATGGAACCAGGAGCCTTCCACCCCTGGTCATGGTTGGTGTGTTGCTCCCAAACCCTGATATTTATTTTTCATCACCTCTCAGGGAAACCCTAATGAGTTTACTTCTGGGAAGCTCATGGCTAAGATGCTGGGTGCTATTGAGCCCTATCCATCTGCGACAGTCAGAAGAGGTTCACAGGGAAAGAACAACAGCAGCCTCAAGGAAACTGCTCCTGTGTTTTACCCTCTAACCTCAGACACAGCTGCAGTTACAGCCACACCCCCCACATCAACACCTCCTCTCCCCTAGAAGACCCTCAGAGAAGGTCCTTGGAGAAGCCATTGTATTTACCTCTTTCCTTCCCTTTGAGCCACCCCAGGAAGAGGAGAATTAAAGTTTGTACTAATTAAGGAATCTAGAGAGGAGATTCTGAGAAGCTGGTCATTCATGGACCTATTTCACAAAATGCAGTGAGGTCTGACAGAAACAACGATGGTAAGAAGAGTTGAATTTCTCTGTTTCCTTCTTTAGAAAACCTGAAGCAAAAATACTGGAAGCAAGAGGCAGGACTGGCACGTAGTTTGAAGGCAGAACAGCCCAGGAAGCCCCTCCTTTGCCTGCCAGCACCAGAGCTTGGGAGACTGTTTTGTGAGGGATTTTTATGACAAACTTTAGTTTACATGTGACATTTAACAGTATCTCTTTTCCAGAGGAGGAAATACAGATATTTATTGACATAGAGTGTCTAAATCACAAGGAAAATTGACTATGGAGATGAAAGGAGGAGAGATTTCTCTCTTTCCCGCAGGTACACAAATTACCTAAGTTTCTTTGTAGTGTATGCTTTTCTGCCCTCTGTTCTCCTCTGGGTAATGAGATTAAGAAATCCTTTCATTATTATTAAATAACTCAGTGGAGGGAGAGTTGAGATGAGAGACATACAGAGGAAGACATAGTGGGTTCCCTCTCTCATTGGAACCATTGCCCCTTCCAAAGATCAGGTGCAGGAGAAGTGGGGAGAAATGGACCCTGAGCTGGGACCCAGGTCCTGGCACCTGTCTTCTGTCTCCAAAGCCTCCAGATTCTGCAGTTTTCTCTTAAATTTCACTGGTCCTCGCATTTTACTCTGTCATGATGAACAGAAGTTTGACATCAAATGATGCCCAAAGTCAAGAAATCCTTCCCAGTAGCAGTGTCTTTCCTTGGAATTCTGTCCTCCCAATCTCTGACTACTGAAATCCTATATAATCATCAAGGTGCACTATAAATGTGACCTCTGCCTATGCCTTCCTTGGTTGTCTGCCTCTGATGAAATTTATTTCCTTTGATACATTTTACTCCTTTGTGTCACTCTCACCATAACTGTCTCTCTGCACACTGTGTTCAACTGTGTTTACCCTGTGTCTTCTCTTTCTCCTGCAGTCACCTGAGTTTCTGGAGTGGGGAGACTGTATATTTTTATATTTTCTCCACTGTGCTTAACACAGAGTTAAAGAATTACTAAGTAATTTTCAGGTGTGGTATAAAATAGAGGGAAAGAGCCCATGAACATCTGTGGAAGGAGAGGTATTATGAATACTGATAAAGGATAATTACTGTGATTGTAGGTCTGCACATGATGCTTTCAGATATGGATCATCTTATTAGGAAATGTTGATCCCACCAGTAGAGTTATTGCCACATAATATATTTATTCATTGTTCATTCTTTCTCTCACTCAAACTTAGAGCTTTTCTTAGAGGGAAATTGACAATAAGCAAGAAAACAAGTGTTCAGTAATTCCAGAGTGTGGGGAATCCACTACGGAATAAATAGGTATTTGTGATTAAGAGCAATAGGGAATTTTCTTTAGATAGGGATGCTAGGAATGATCTTTATGATCACTGTCACATATTTACCCTACTATGATTATGAGTTAATTCAATATCTCACCTGAAGAACAATAACAATAAAATCAGTAACAGAAGTAGAATATAAGCCTTCCCACCAGGGTTTGTGTTTGTCAATCCAATGCTCCTCAAGATTAGTGTACTCTTAATTCCCTTTATTTATCACCCATTCCCCTACCCATCTCTCCTTTGGCAACCACGTGTTTGTTCCCTTTATTTAGCAGTCCAGGGTGTTGTGCTTTATTTTATTTTTGGTATTGCTGTTTGTCTTTCTCTTTTTTCATTTTAAAATTTTTTATTTCTTTAATTCTATATTAGAGAGAAAACATATGGCATTTGTTTTTCTCAGAATGACATACTTCAATTAGTGTTATACCCACGCAGTTCACCCCTGTTGTTACAAATGGCAAGATTCCATTCTTCTTTATGGCTGAGTAATAGTCCATTGGATATACACATAGACCACATCATCTTTAATCATTCATCTATTGATGCACATTTGGGTGACTTCCACATCCTGACTATTGTAATTAATGCTGCAATAAACATAGGGGTGCATATATCTTTTCAAATGCCTAAAACAAAAATACTTTTGTACAGAAAAGGAAACCATCAATAACAAAGAAAGGCAACCTACTAGATAGAAGATATTTGCAAATTATATGTCAATAAAGGGTTAATACTCAAAATACATAAAGAACTTACACAACTAAATACCAAGAAAACAAAAATCCAATTAAAAAATGGGCAGATGACTTGAATAGGTATTTTTCCAAGGAAGACATACTGATGACCAACAACAGACACACAAAAAACGATGTTTAGTATTACTAATCATCAGGGAAATACAAATGATTACTACATGTTGGCTAACTGAACATAAAAAAAAATTAAACATATTAAACTTTTTAAAAAGTTCAATAACAGCTTTGTAGTAAATCTTGAAATCAGTCAATATGATGTCCCCAGTTTTGTTTTTCTTTTTCAACATTTCCTTGGCAATTTCAGGTCTCTTCTGGTTCCATACAAATTTGAGGATTGTGTGCTACAGCTCTTTGAAAAATGCTGGTGGAATTTTGATCGGGATGGCATTGAAAGTATAGATTGTTCTAGGCAGTATAGACATTTTAACAATGTTTGTTCTTCCAATCCATGAGCATGGACTGCTTTTCCATCTTTTTGTGTCTTCTTCAATTTCTTTCATGAGTGTCCTTGAGTACAGATCCTTTACCTCTTTGGTTAGGTTGATTCCAATGTATCTCATGGTTCTTGGTGCTACAGTAAATGGAATTGATTCTCTCATTTCCCTTTCTATATTTTATTGTTAATGTATAAGAAAGCAACTGATCTGTACCTTGATTTTGTGTCAACATGGACAGGACTGGAGGAGATTATGCTGAGTGAAATAAGCGAGACAGAGAGAGCCAATTATCATATGGTTTGCTTACTTGTGGACTATAAAGAATAACATGGAGGTCATTAGGTGAAGGAGAGAAGTGACATGGGAGAAATCAGAGGGGGAGATGAACCACAAGACACTGTGGACTCTGTGAAACAAACTGAGGGTTTTGGAGGGGAGGCGGGTGGGTGGGTTGGGTGAGCCTGGAGGTGAGTATTAAGGAGGGAATGTATTGCATGGAGCACTGGGTGTGATGCATAAATAATGAATCTTGGAACAATGAGAAAATAAAGTAAAATAAATAAAATAAAATATAAAAGTGCAATCAGATGTGACTTTATACCTGTTAGGATGGCTAAAATAAAAAAGACAAGAGTAACAAGTGTTGACAAGAATATGGAGAAAAAGGAATCTTCATGCACTGTTGCTGGCCATGTCAACTGTACAGGCATTACAGAAAACGGTATGGAGATTCCTTAAGAGATTAAAAAAAAGAACTACCGTATGATCCAGTAACTCTGCTACTGAATATTCTTTAAGTGATCTCAACAGCCAATGAGGAGCTCAAACTCACTAGCCTGAGAGCAAGAGTCATGCACTACTGACTGAGCCAGCTATGTACCCCCTACACCAGTGGATATTTAATCAAAGGAAAAGAAAACACTTTTCTCAAGTTTCTCTTAATACTAATTTTGTAAAAGCCAGTAAGCAGCGATAGACACAGTTGAAGAATAGAAAGTTTAAAAAAAAAAAAAGAAGGGCAAAGACACATCCTTCACTGTACCATAAGTATGAAGCTCTATTAGTGTTCCCCCACCAATATCTTATAGGAGCTTATATTTTCATGTGCTCAGGAGTACTCCCCATTATTGTGTAGGGGACCAGACTGCATTCAGGTGAGATGATGTGAAGCCAAATACATACTGGCACAGCTGAGTTCAAGGTCTAGAGTTTGGGTCCATAAGTAGGGTTAAGTTACCCGGCTTTGCTGGATCCCATAGTTGAAGTAAATAGCAAACCCAATCAGCATCCAGACACCAAATCTCAGCCAAGTGCCAGCTGACATCTGCATCATAAGGCAAACATTCACAAAGATGCTCAAGAGTGGGAGGACAGAGCAGGGACCTTAAAGGGAAGGGGAGAGGAGCTCTTGTGGCTGCCTCCAGATGACCACAGTGATCCATCCCAGTGATGACCACCAGGAGCAGCACAACCACTCTGATGGGCACTGGGTCTCCAGAAAGCAGACATGGCCAGTGGGCCAGAACTCGGCAGAGGACAGTCAGCAGCAGAACAAGCAGTGAGGCGTACACATAGACAACCTGGCCGGAGAGGAGAGTGGGGGTGGGGATGCCTGGAAAAAGTAGTTCTCCTTAAAGTTAGCTTCTCTGCTGCAGGTGCAGTCTCCTCCTGCATCTGCGACACATTTCCCCCATTCTCCTCCTGCAACTCTTTTTCATTTTCCTCCTTCCTCCTTTCAGGCTGATACCTGATGATGAGAACACAAAAAGCTACCAAGGAATAAGATATTAGGGTGCCAACTGACCTGAGGTCCAAAAGATCATTGAGTCTAAAGTAAAATACCGTGATTGTGCAATGATGGTAAAGATCACAGTGAACAGAACATGGAAATACGTTCTGAAAACAAAACTGGCAAGAAAAGGGAACAGGAGGCCATCCTCTGCCATCATATCTATCACCCGCTGTATAGGGAATGTAAAGCTCCAATTGGTGCTGACAAAAATACTAAAGAACATTATAAAAGCTACAGCCTAGCAGGCAGGAAGCCAGCCAACATGGAGAAATGCCTCAGGCAAGGTGCTCCCAGGTTGAAGCTGGAAGTAAGGAACCATGAGTGTAAGTGCGGCTGAGATACCAAAATACAACAAAAAGCAGATGAGCAGTGAAATCACAATGCCCATGGGGATCGAATGCTGGGGATTGTGTGATTTTTGACTCTGGTAACAATAACACTGAAACCTATGAGTGCATAGAAACAGGTAGCTTGATCCATGGAGAATCCCCTGGAAGTCAAAAGGCACAAATCCTCCAGAGCCCAGAGGGCCCAAGGGAGAGGTGTCATTGAGTCCGGCCTGTATGTAATCCTCTTCTGTGAGCTTCCATTGTGCAGGGCCCCTTAATGAAAAAGCTGAGAACCAGAAGTTTTATCAATGTGACCACTTCAAAAACTCTGAAGAACCCATGCAAACCTATATATTGCAGCTCCATTAATAAAAAACAGAAAGATGACAAAAAAGTAGTGTAGACCATCTGCAATGATTTGAGGGAACATACTGTGAGATGATCTTATGCAGAATCACAGAGATCCAGTCTCCAATGAAGATGTCAAAAGATAAGATCCAGGCCTGGACCACAAAGAAATCATCAACAGCAAAGGAGATGATGAGATTCCAGCCAGTGATGAAAGCCCAGAGTTCATCCACAGTGACATAGCTGTAGAGATATGCCGAGCCAGAATGGGGAACCCAGGCACTAAGATCTGCATAGCACAGCCCAGCCAACAATAATGTTAGACCTGCCACCAAAAAGCAGATCACAATGGACGGTCCTGCTTGATTCCCAGCCACTTCATTAGCCAGGAAATACACACCAATACCCACTGTGCAGACCACACCCAGGGCCACTAAATCCAGAGTGTTCAGTTTTAAACTCAGACTTAAACTCATACACTTCTTTCTCCAGTGGACGTCTGCTTATCAGCTTTTGATGAAACCTGTGAAGTGTCTGATGCATGCAGCATTCTAGCTGGAATTGAAGTACAGTCTAAGGATAAGGGAACTGGAGCAAACCCAGGAAGCCAAGCGTGCTGGATCTGGTTAAGTGAGGCTGAGTTAAGCCAAGTTGGGTGGGGACTTCCAGGGTCCTTTGCTCAGGCTTCAGGGCTGCTGCTTTATATTTCTTCTTTTTTCTTTCTTTTTAAAATTTTATTGGTTATTTTTTATGTTTATTATATTTTATTTTCTTTTTTCAGTGTTCCAAGTTTCTTCTGGTACGTGCTATCCTTCCAGAATGCCTATGGAAACAATAAATATTTACTGAACAATGGTGTTCAACCAATCAACTGAGAATCAAAGGCTGAGTGTAACATGATACTTGAAGCCCAAGTATCACAGAAACTGACACCAAAAAACACCACAGAAGATTAATTCTGTTTTCCCTCAAGAAAAAGTACCAAATACTTCCTGACATTCTGTTTTGTTTTGTCTTGTTTTGAATTTATTTTTCAGTGGGCTCCATGCCCATCATGGTGCCCTACATGGGGCCTGAACTTACAACTCTGAGATCAAGACCTGAGCCAATATCAAGTGTTGGAGTCTCAACCAGCTGAGCCACCCAAGCACCCCAACATTTTGACAATCCACCTAACATAATCCCATGTAAATTCCTGAGTAACATACCTTCCTGTGTTAATTAGGTGAAAAGGCACAACAGGGTATTGATGTATGGTGCAGATTCACATGCGGGATGTATGCCCACTGCTTGAGCATGAGTTATGACACATTAATTCATGGACTAGATGTCTCTTTGCAATTACAGACCCATTCTTTATTATCATCAGATTTTAGATACAAATATTTGTCTCTCTGTCTTAAAACTCTCAGCCTCAAAATCTGCTACCCAAGGTTAGAATCACTTTGGCCCCCTTTTCCTCATTCTGCATCATCCTTTCTCTGTAGTAATAGCCAAGAATGTACAGTCCATCCCTTCCCTTTACCCACTTGGCCCACAGGGGGGCTATGAACATGTAGGAGGAGGGAGAAAGGGGCAGGACCTTCATAACCACCTGCAAGAAGGAGAGGACTAGACTGTTTTGGAAGCAAACATTGTAGAAATGGGAGCAATAGCCAACCCATGATCCATGACTGAGAAGGGACAGGAGCCAGAGAGACTCTATTGTGATTTCTGACTTTCAATAAACCTAACCCAAAACAACCGGACAAAAATTCACTACCTTTTTTATGTTCACAGTATGACAGTGTGATAGGTAGGGAGAAAAGAAATGAGTCACTTACTTCAGTTGCTCTCAACCAAGAATATTCCTTCTGCTTCCTCCTTCTCTGGGTTCCAGGAGAGAAGGTGAACTTATTTCTGCAGACAGTCTCCTCACTGGCTACACTGTGCTCTATACACATACACTGTGTGCCATCTGGGGTGTCAGTTGACAGGGGCCTGGAGAACCTGCCCTGCCCTTTGAGCTTGTACTAAAACACTTGTGACTCCCTATGAGTTTTTCACAAGGAGTTATTTTAACTCATTCAAACTGTTGTGTGAATGTTTTCTTAATGAAGGACTCCTGTGTGTGATTCCCTCTTACTCTTCTTCCTCTACTTCTTTTCAGATGGCTCCCTCCACAAGGGGAGCAAGGCTCTGGATGGACAATTCACAGCAATGCCCAGGAAATGAGAAGAGTAAACAAAGTCATGCAGCCCCCACTACCTTGCTACCCTCCCTACTCTTGCTTTGGTCTTAAGAGAATTTTAGAAAATGTTCTCAGAAGTTTTTAAAGACAGAAATATCAGTCAAAATTGGAAAGTCTACTCTACAGATGATGAAAGAGAACCCTTGGGTTATGGGCCAGACCTTCTGTCTACAAATCCATCTAGACTCCTTATTTGCCACTCATCAGTTCCAATGCTATGATTTACAAACAAGCACAGGAGATAGATAACAAGCATCAATTCTTAACTCATGGAAAATTTTTACACTATCTGAGGTTTTCCCAACCCACCACCAGGCTTCAAACCTTTCCATGCTTCCACACTCCCCTTCCTTCATAGTATTTCCTTTGTTCATAATATGATCTGTGCTTATTCCTACAGCCTCATCCCTATCCCAGTTCCTGCTCCATCTGTGAAATTCAACACTCACATGTTCCCTTGCCTGTACTGCTTTCTTGGCCCCTTCACTTAGCTAACCCCCACTTCTCTTTCAGTTCACTGCTCAGCAGTTGCTTCATCAGGAAGCCTCTCCTGACCCTTATGCTGCCCTACCTATGTGCTCTCCTAGCACCTGGCTTCCCCCACGTGTCATTGATCCTAATGTATCCAAATTTAAGGTCACTTGTTGGTCTCCTCCATCCGACTTGAGGAAGGTACTCAGTAAGTATTTGTTGAACAAATGACCATGTTGAGAAGAGAAACCTGACAGAGGCCATAATCCAGAATTCCTATATACGGGACATTTAGATACATACATTGTAGCTAAGCAATCCTTATAATTTAGGCTCATGTAGAGACATATGTGGTATTACTTTCCTTGTGGAAGGGTGAGCAATATGGATAGTGTGAAGGGAAAACCAACTGTGATAAAACCTTGACTGCGCATCATTCATCATCCAGGTATGACTCACACTGGGTGATAAAGAATCATTTGCCTTTGAGGAATCGTGTGTAAAAATAGTAGGCTCCTGGGGATTATGGACTACCAACCACCCACACCCAGTTAGAGAAGCCCTACTTTTTTGACGGCATCATGCTCAGGACTATAATCCAGGTAGGATATCCTAAGTCAGATTTTCTCACTTTGAGAGACAGACGTGGACATAATGAAGGTACCTGGGGACATTCCCCAACTTTAGATCCTCTCCCTCTGGAGATTCCCATGACTGCTCTAAGTCACCCAACTGACAAGAAATTGTCCTCAAGTTCAAGGGGAAAAGATTCTAAAAGCTTCCTTCACACGAGGGCAGTGCAGTTCAATAGTTAGGAGTAAGGCTCTGTAGGTAAACTGTTCAGGTTCAAATCACACCTCAGTCTCACACCCAGTGATGTGGTGAAATTAGTTTACCTCTCAGGGCTTTAGTTTCTACAACAGTCAAATTGGAGTAAAAATAAGTACCTCACAGGCCAGCTGTGAGGAGTAAGTGAAATGATGTCCATAAGTACACAGCTCAGTGCCTTGCAAATAATATGGACTTAATATCATCTACCAAGTATTTAAAATTGAAAATGGTCCAAAGTAAGCCAACACTGAAAATCAGCCAGTTTTTATAAATGTGCAGGGTCAAAATCATCCATAAAAGTTTGAGCTTCTTTGTTTTCCCTCATGAGATGATGAAAACAGGTTTTTTTGAAGATTATTTTTTTAATTAATTAATTTACTTTTTCATCGTAACAGTATTCATTGTTTTTGCACAACACCCAGTGCCCCATGCAATACGTGCCCTCCCTGTTACCCACCACCTGGTTTCCCCAAACCCCACCCCGCCCCTTCAGAACCCTCAGGTTGTTTTTCAGAGTCCATAGTCTCTTATGGTTTGCCTCCCCCTCCAATTTCCCTCAACTTCCTTCTCCTATCCATCTCCCAATGTCCTCCATGTCATTTGATATGCTCCAAAAATAAGTGAAACCATATGATACTTGACTCTCTCTGCTTGATTTATGTCACTCAGCATAATCAATTCCAGTCCTGTCCATGTTGCTACAAAAGTTGCGGATTCATCCTTTCTTTCTTTTTTTTTTAAAACATATAATATATTTTTATCCCCAGGGGTACAGGTCTGTGAATCACCAGGTTTACACACTTTACAGCACTCACGATAGCACATACCCTCCCCAATGTCCATAACCCCTCCACCTCTCCCAACCGCACCTCCCCCCAGCAACCCCCAGTTTGTTTTGTGAGATTAAGAGTCATTTATGGTTTGTCTCCCTCCCAATCCCATCTTGTTTCATTGATTCTTCTCCTATCCCCCAACCCCCCATGTTGCATCTCCACGTCCTCATATCAGGGAGATCATATGATAGTTGTCTTTCTCCGATTGACTTATTTCACTAAGCATGATACCCTCTAGTTCCATCCACGTCGTCACAAATGGCAAAATTTCATTTCTTTTGATGGCTGCATAGTCTTCCATTGTGTATATATACCACGTCTTCTTTATCCATTCATCTGTTGATGGACATCTAGGTTCTTTCCATAGTTTAGCTATTGTAGACATTGCTGCTATAAACATTCGGGTACACGTGCCCCTTCGGATCACTATGTTTGCATCTTTAGGGTAAATACCCAGTAGTGCAATTGCTGGGTCCTAGGGTAGTTCTATTTTCAACATTTTGAAGAACCTCCATGCTGTTTTCCAGAGTGGTTGCACCAGCTTGCATTCCCACCAACAGTGGAGGAGGGTTCCCCTTTCTCCGCATCCTCGCCAGCATCTGTCATTTCCTGACTTGTTAATTTTAGCCATTCTGACTGGTGTGAGGTGATGTCTCATTGTGGTTTTGATTTGTATTTCCCTGCTGTCGAGTGACGTGGAGCACTTTTTCATGTGTCTGTTGGCCATCTGGATGTCTTCTTTGCAGAAATGTCTGTTCATGTCCTCTGCCCATTTCTTGATTGGATTGTTTGTTCTTTGGGTGTTGAGTTTGCTAAGTTCCTTATAGATTTTGGATACTAGCCCTTTATCTGATATGTCATTTGCAAATATCTTCTCCCATTCTGTCAGTTGTCTTTTGGTTTTGTTAACTGTTTCCTTTGCTGTGCAAAAGCTTTTGATCTTGATGAAATCCCAATAGTTCATTTTTGCCCTTGCTTCCCTTGCCTTTGCCGTTGTTCCTAGGAAGATGTTGCTACGGCTGAGGTCGAAGAGGTTGCTGCCTGCATTTTCCTCAAGGATTTTGATGGATTCCTTTCTCACATTGAGGTCCTTCATCCATTTGGAGTCTATTTTCATGTGTGGTGTAAGGAAGTGGTCTAATTTCATTTTTCTGCATGTGGCTGTCCAATTTTCCCAGCACCATTTATTGAAAAGGCTGTCCTTTTTCCATTGGACATTCTTTCCTGCGTTGTCGAAGATTAGTTGACCATAGAGTTAAGGGTCTATTTCTGGGCTCTCTATTCTGTTCCATTGATCTATGTGTCTGTTTTTGTGCCAGTACCATGCTGTCTTAATGATGACAGCTTTGTAATAGAGTTTGAAGTCCGGAATTGTGATGCCACCCACTTTGACTTTCTTTTTCAATATTCCTTTGGCTATTCGAGGTCTTTTCTGGTTCCATATAAATTTGTTCCATTTCTGTGAAAAAAACGGATGGTATTTTGATAGGGATTGCATTAAATGTGTAGATTGCTTTAGGTAGCATAGACATTTTCACAATATTTGTTCTTCCAATCCAGGAGCATGGAACATTTTTCCATTTCTTTGTGCCTTCCTCAATTTCTTTCATGAGTACTTTATAGTTTTTTGTATATAGATTCTTAGCCTCTTTGGTTAGGTTTATTCCTAGGTATCTTATAGTTTTCGGTGCAATTGTAAATGGGATTGACTCCTTAATTTCTCTTTCTTCTGTCTTGTTGTTGGTGTACAGAAATGCAACTGATTTCTGTGCATTGATTTTGTATCCTGACACTTTACTGAATTCCTGTACAAGTTCTAGAAGTTTTGGAGTGGAGTCTTTTGGGTTTTCCACATATAGTATCATATCATCTGTGAAGAGTGATAGTTTGACTTCTTCTTTGTTGATTTGGATGCCTTTAATTTCTTTTTGTTGTCTGATTGCTGAGGCTAGGACTTCTAATACTATGTTGAATAGCAGTGGTGATAATGGACATCTCTGCCGTGTTCCTGACCTTAACGGAAAAGCTCTCAGTTTTTCCCATTGAGAATGATATTTGCGTTGGGTTTTTCATAGATGGCTTTGATAATATTGAGGTATGTGCCCTCTATCCCTACACTTTGAAGAGTTTTGATCAGGAAGGGATGCTGTACTTTGTCAAATGCTTTTTCAGCATCTATTGAAAGTATCATATGGTTTTTGTTCTTTCTTTTATTAATGTGTTGTATCACATTGATTGATTTGCGGATGTTGAACCAACCCTGCAGCCCTGGAATAAATCCCACTTGATCGTGGTGATTAAACCTTTTTTTTTTTTTTTGTACATGCACTATTTTTATTTTTTACAATAGAATTCCCTTTCAGAAACCAGGGGAAGACTCCAACTTTCAAATGAGAGACAGCCTCTGTTCACTCAAGGCGTGGTGTCAGCCCTCGTAGAACTCTCTGATTGTCTGACCCCCACCAGACTTGCCAAAGAACCAATGCATGCTTTGTTTCTGGATTGCTCTTTTTCATATTAAGATGTTGACATCATCCAAAGGCATCCACAGTGTGGTTGATGTGAACAGAAGACAGTGAATAATCCTTTTAATGTACTGTTGAATCCTATTGGCTAGTATTTTGGTGAGAATTTTTGCATCTGTGTTCTTCAAGGATATTGGTCTGTAGTTCTCTTTTTTGGTAGGATCCTTGTCTGGTTTTGGGATCAAGGTGATGCTGGCCTCATAAAATGAGTTTGGAAGTTTTCCTTCCATTTCTATTTTTTGGAACAGTTTCAGGGAATAGGAATTAGTTCTTCTTTAAATCTTTGGTAGCATTCCCCTGGGAAGCGGTCTGGCCCTGGGCTTTTGTTTGTTTGGAGATTTTTGATGACTGTTTCAATCTCCTTACTGGTTATGGGCCTGTTCAGGTTTTCTATTTCTTCCTGGTTCAGTTGTGGTAGTTTATATCTCTCTAGGAATGCATCCATTTCTTCCAGATTGTCAAATTTGTTGGCGTAGAGTTGCTCAAAGTATGTTCTTATAAAATCTGGAGGTGTCTTCGCGTCTAAAATGAGTTTCTTGTAGGCAACATATTGATGGGTTTTGGTTTTTTATCCATTCTGATACCCTGTGTCTTTTGATTGGGGCATTTAGCCCATTAACATTCAGGGTAACTATTGAGAGATATGAATTTAGTGCCATTATTAGCCTGTAAGGTGACCGTTACTGTATATTGTCTCTATACCTTTCTGATCTACTACTTTTAGGCTCTCTCTTTGCTTAGAGGACCCCTTTCAATATTTCCTGTAGAGCTGGTTTGGTGTTTTCAAATTCTTTCAGTTTTTGTTTGTCCTGGAAGCTTTTTATCTCTCCTTCTATTTTCAATGATAGCCTAGCTGGATAGAGTATTCTTGGCTGCATGTTTTTCTCATTTAGTGCTCTGAATATATCATGCCAGCTCTTTCTGGCCTGCCAGGTCTCTGTGGATAAGTCTGCTGCCAATCTAATATTTTTACCATTGTATGTTATAGACTTCTTTTCCCGGGCTGCATTCAGGATTTTCTCTTTGTCACTAAAACTGTAAATTTTACTATTAGGTGATGGGGTGTGGACCTATTCTTATTGACTTTGAGGGGAGTTCTCTGCATCTCCTGGATTTTTTTTTTTTGATTTTTTTTTCCATTTTATTAATTTTTTCAGCGTAACAGTATTCATTCTTTTTGCACAACACCCAGTGCTCCATGCAAAATGCGCCCTCCCCATTACCCACCACCTGTTCCCCCAACCTCCCACCCTTGACCCTTCAAAACCCTCAGGTTGCCCCAACCTCCCACCCCTGACCCTTCAAAACCCTCAGGTTGTTTTTCAGAGTCCATAGTCTCTTATGGTTCGCCTCCCCTCCCCAATGTCCATAGCCCGCTCCCCCTCTCCCAATCCCAACTCCCCCCAGGAACCCCCAGTTTGTTTTGTGAGATTAAGAGTCATTTATGGTTTGTCTCCCTCCCAATCCCATCTTGTTTCATTGATTCTTCTCCTATCCCCCTACCCCCCCATGTTGCTTCTCCATGTCCTCATATCAGGGAGATCATATGATAGTTGTCTTTCTCCGATTGACTTATTTCACTAAGCATGATACGCTCTAGTTCCATCCACATCGTCGCAAATGGCAAGATTTCATTTCTTTTGATGGCTGCATAGTATTCCATTGTGTATATATACCACATCTTCTTGATCCATTCATCTGTTGATGGACATCTAGGTTCTTTCCATAGTCTGGCTATTGTAGACATTGCTGCTATAAACATTCGGGTACACGTGCCCCTTCGGATCACTATGTTTGCATCTTTAGGGTAAATACCCAGTAGTGCAATTGCTGGGTCCTAGGGTAGTTCTATTTTCAACATTTTGAAGAACCTCCATGCTGTTTTCCAGAGTGGTTGCACCAGCTTGCATTCCCACCAACAGTGGAGGAGGGTTCCCCTTTCTCCGCATCCTCGCCAGCATCTGTCATTTCCTGACTTGTTAATTTTAGCCATTCTGACTGGTGTGAGGTGATGTCTCATTGTGGTTTTGATTTGTATTTCCCTGCTGTCGAGTGACGTGGAGCACTTTTTCATGTGTCTGTTGGCCATCTGGATGTCTTCTTTGCAGAAATGTCTGTTCATGTCCTCTGCCCATTTCTTGATTGGATTGTTTGTTCTTTGGGTGTTGAGTTTGCTAAGTTCCTTATAGATTTTGGATACTAGCCCTTTATCTGATATGTCATTTGCAAATATCTTCTCCCATTCTGTCAGTTGTCTTTTGGTTTTGTTAACTGTTTCCTTTGCTGTGCAAAAGCTTTTGATCTTGATGAAATCCCAATAGTTCATTTTTGCCCTTGCTTCCCTTGCCTTTGCCGTTGTTCCTAGGAAGATGTTGCTACGGCTGAGGTCGAAGAGGTTGCTGCCTGCATTTTCCTCAAGGATTTTGATGGATTCCTTTCTCACATTGAGGTCCTTCATCCATTTGGAGTCTATTTTCATGTGTGGTGTAAGGAAGTGGTCTAATTTCATTTTTCTGC
This sequence comes from Meles meles, assembly GCF_922984935.1. Taxonomy (NCBI): domain Eukaryota; kingdom Metazoa; phylum Chordata; class Mammalia; order Carnivora; family Mustelidae; genus Meles; species Meles meles. The sequence continues at coordinate 73,698,151 of NC_060072.1, forward strand.
ATGTGGCTGTCCAATTTTCCCAGCACCATTTATTGAAAAGGCTGTCCTTTTTCCATTGGACATTCTTTCCTGCGTTGTCGAAGATTAGTTGACCATAGAGTTAAGGGTCTATTTCTGGGCTCTCTATTCTGTTCCATTGATCTATGTGTCTGTTTTTGTGCCAGTACCATGCTGTCTTAATGATGACAGCTTTGTAATAGAGTTTGAAGTCCGGAATTGTGATGCCACCCACTTTGACTTTCTTTTTCAATATTCCTTTGGCTATTCGAGGTCTTTTCTGGTTCCATATAAATTTGTTCCATTTCTGTGAAAAAAACGGATGGTATTTTGATAGGGATTGCATTAAATGTGTAGATTGCTTTAGGTAGCATAGACATTTTCACAATATTTGTTCTTCCAATCCAGGAGCATGGAACATTTTTCCATTTCTTTGTGCCTTCCTCAATTTCTTTCATGAGTACTTTATAGTTTTTTGTATATAGATTCTTAGCCTCTTTGGTTAGGTTTATTCCTAGGTATCTTATAGTTTTCGGTGCAATTGTAAATGGGATTGACTCCTTAATTTCTCTTTCTTCTGTCTTGTTGTTGGTGTACAGAAATGCAACTGATTTCTGTGCATTGATTTTGTATCCTGACACTTTACTGAATTCCTGTACAAGTTCTAGAAGTTTTGGAGTGGAGTCTTTTGGGTTTTCCACATATAGTATCATATCATCTGTGAAGAGTGATAGTTTGACTTCTTCTTTGTTGATTTGGATGCCTTTAATTTCTTTTTGTTGTCTGATTGCTGAGGCTAGGACTTCTAATACTATGTTGAATAGCAGTGGTGATAATGGACATCTCTGCCGTGTTCCTGACCTTAACGGAAAAGCTCTCAGTTTTTCCCATTGAGAATGATATTTGCGTTGGGTTTTTCATAGATGGCTTTGATAATATTGAGGTATGTGCCCTCTATCCCTACACTTTGAAGAGTTTTGATCAGGAAGGGATGCTGTACTTTGTCAAATGCTTTTTCAGCATCTATTGAAAGTATCATATGGTTTTTGTTCTTTCTTTTATTAATGTGTTGTATCACATTGATTGATTTGCGGATGTTGAACCAACCCTGCAGCCCTGGAATAAATCCCACTTGATCGTGGTGATTAAACCTTTTTTTTTTTTTTTGTACATGCACTATTTTTATTTTTTACAATAGAATTCCCTTTCAGAAACCAGGGGAAGACTCCAACTTTCAAATGAGAGACAGCCTCTGTTCACTCAAGGCGTGGTGTCAGCCCTCGTAGAACTCTCTGATTGTCTGACCCCCACCAGACTTGCCAAAGAACCAATGCATGCTTTGTTTCTGGATTGCTCTTTTTCATATTAAGATGTTGACATCATCCAAAGGCATCCACAGTGTGGTTGATGTGAACAGAAGACAGTGAATAATCCTTTTAATGTACTGTTGAATCCTATTGGCTAGTATTTTGGTGAGAATTTTTGCATCTGTGTTCTTCAAGGATATTGGTCTGTAGTTCTCTTTTTTGGTAGGATCCTTGTCTGGTTTTGGGATCAAGGTGATGCTGGCCTCATAAAATGAGTTTGGAAGTTTTCCTTCCATTTCTATTTTTTGGAACAGTTTCAGGGAATAGGAATTAGTTCTTCTTTAAATCTTTGGTAGCATTCCCCTGGGAAGCGGTCTGGCCCTGGGCTTTTGTTTGTTTGGAGATTTTTGATGACTGTTTCAATCTCCTTACTGGTTATGGGCCTGTTCAGGTTTTCTATTTCTTCCTGGTTCAGTTGTGGTAGTTTATATCTCTCTAGGAATGCATCCATTTCTTCCAGATTGTCAAATTTGTTGGCGTAGAGTTGCTCAAAGTATGTTCTTATAAAATCTGGAGGTGTCTTCGCGTCTAAAATGAGTTTCTTGTAGGCAACATATTGATGGGTTTTGGTTTTTTATCCATTCTGATACCCTGTGTCTTTTGATTGGGGCATTTAGCCCATTAACATTCAGGGTAACTATTGAGAGATATGAATTTAGTGCCATTATTAGCCTGTAAGGTGACCGTTACTGTATATTGTCTCTATACCTTTCTGATCTACTACTTTTAGGCTCTCTCTTTGCTTAGAGGACCCCTTTCAATATTTCCTGTAGAGCTGGTTTGGTGTTTTCAAATTCTTTCAGTTTTTGTTTGTCCTGGAAGCTTTTTATCTCTCCTTCTATTTTCAATGATAGCCTAGCTGGATAGAGTATTCTTGGCTGCATGTTTTTCTCATTTAGTGCTCTGAATATATCATGCCAGCTCTTTCTGGCCTGCCAGGTCTCTGTGGATAAGTCTGCTGCCAATCTAATATTTTTACCATTGTATGTTATAGACTTCTTTTCCCGGGCTGCATTCAGGATTTTCTCTTTGTCACTAAAACTGTAAATTTTACTATTAGGTGATGGGGTGTGGACCTATTCTTATTGACTTTGAGGGGAGTTCTCTGCATCTCCTGGATTTTTTTTTTGATTTTTTTTTCCATTTTATTAATTTTTTCAGCGTAACAGTATTCATTCTTTTTGCACAACACCCAGTGCTCCATGCAAAATGCGCCCTCCCCATTACCCACCACCTGTTCCCCCAACCTCCCACCCTTGACCCTTCAAAACCCTCAGGTTGCCCCAACCTCCCACCCCTGACCCTTCAAAACCCTCAGGTTGTTTTTCAGAGTCCATAGTCTCTTATGGTTCGCCTCCCCTCCCCAATGTCCATAGCCCGCTCCCCCTCTCCCAATCCCAACTCCCCCCAGGAACCCCCAGTTTGTTTTGTGAGATTAAGAGTCATTTATGGTTTGTCTCCCTCCCAATCCCATCTTGTTTCATTGATTCTTCTCCTATCCCCCTACCCCCCCATGTTGCTTCTCCATGTCCTCATATCAGGGAGATCATATGATAGTTGTCTTTCTCCGATTGACTTATTTCACTAAGCATGATACGCTCTAGTTCCATCCACATCGTCGCAAATGGCAAAATTTCATTTCTTTTGATGGCTGCATAGTATTCCATTGTGTATATATACCACATCTTCTTGATCCATTCATCTGTTGATGGACATCTAGGTTCTTTCCATAGTCTGGCTATTGTAGACATTGCTGCTATAAACATTCGGGTACACGTGCCCCTTCGGATCACTATGTTTGCATCTTTAGGGTAAATACCCAGTAGTGCAATTGCTGGGTCCTAGGGTAGTTCTATTTTCAACATTTTGAAGAACCTCCATGCTGTTTTCCAGAGTGGTTGCACCAGCTTGCATTCCCACCAACAGTGGAGGAGGGTTCCCCTTTCTCCGCATCCTCGCCAGCATCTGTCATTTCCTGACTTGTTAATTTTAGCCATTCTGACTGGTGTGAGGTGATGTCTCATTGTGGTTTTGATTTGTATTTCCCTGCTGTCGAGTGACGTGGAGCACTTTTTCATGTGTCTGTTGGCCATCTGGATGTCTTCTTTGCAGAAATGTCTGTTCATGTCCTCTGCCCATTTCTTGATTGGATTGTTTGTTCTTTGGGTGTTGAGTTTGCTAAGTTCCTTATAGATTTTGGATACTAGCCCTTTATCTGATATGTCATTTGCAAATATCTTCTCCCATTCTGTCAGTTGTCTTTTGGTTTTGTTAACTGTTTCCTTTGCTGTGCAAAAGCTTTTGATCTTGATGAAATCCCAATAGTTCATTTTTGCCCTTGCTTCCCTTGCCTTTGCCGTTGTTCCTAGGAAGATGTTGCTACGGCTGAGGTCGAAGAGGTTGCTGCCTGCATTTTCCTCAAGGATTTTGATGGATTCCTTTCTCACATTGAGGTCCTTCATCCATTTGGAGTCTATTTTCATGTGTGGTGTAAGGAAGTGGTCTAATTTCATTTTTCTGCATGTGGCTGTCCAATTTTCCCAGCACCATTTATTGAAAAGGCTGTCCTTTTTCCATTGGACATTCTTTCCTGCGTTGTCGAAGATTAGTTGACCATAGAGTTAAGGGTCTATTTCTGGGCTCTCTATTCTGTTCCATTGATCTATGTGTCTGTTTTTGTGCCAGTACCATGCTGTCTTAATGATGACAGCTTTGTAATAGAGTTTGAAGTCCGGAATTGTGATGCCACCCACTTTGACTTTCTTTTTCAATATTCCTTTGGCTATTCGAGGTCTTTTCTGGTTCCATATAAATTTGTTCCATTTCTGTGAAAAAAACGGATGGTATTTTGATAGGGATTGCATTAAATGTGTAGATTGCTTTAGGTAGCATAGACATTTTCACAATATTTGTTCTTCCAATCCAGGAGCATGGAACATTTTTCCATTTCTTTGTGCCTTCCTCAATTTCTTTCATGAGTACTTTATAGTTTTTTGTATATAGATTCTTAGCCTCTTTGGTTAGGTTTATTCCTAGGTATCTTATAGTTTTCGGTGCAATTGTAAATGGGATTGACTCCTTAATTTCTCTTTCTTCTGTCTTGTTGTTGGTGTACAGAAATGCAACTGATTTCTGTGCATTGATTTTGTATCCTGACACTTTACTGAATTCCTGTACAAGTTCTAGAAGTTTTGGAGTGGAGTCTTTTGGGTTTTCCACATATAGTATCATATCATCTGTGAAGAGTGATAGTTTGACTTCTTCTTTGTTGATTTGGATGCCTTTAATTTCTTTTTGTTGTCTGATTGCTGAGGCTAGGACTTCTAATACTATGTTGAATAGCAGTGGTGATAATGGACATCTCTGCCGTGTTCCTGACCTTAACGGAAAAGCTCTCAGTTTTTCCCATTGAGAATGATATTTGCGTTGGGTTTTTCATAGATGGCTTTGATAATATTGAGGTATGTGCCCTCTATCCCTACACTTTGAAGAGTTTTGATCAGGAAGGGATGCTGTACTTTGTCAAATGCTTTTTCAGCATCTATTGAAAGTATCATATGGTTTTTGTTCTTTCTTTTATTAATGTGTTGTATCACATTGATTGATTTGCGGATGTTGAACCAACCCTGCAGCCCTGGAATAAATCCCACTTGATCGTGGTGATTAAACCTTTTTTTTTTTTTTTTTGTACATGCACTATTTTTATTTTTTACAATAGAATTCCCTTTCAGAAACCAGGGGAAGACTCCAACTTTCAAATGAGAGACAGCCTCTGTTCACTCAAGGCGTGGTGTCAGCCCTCGTAGAACTCTCTGATTGTCTGACCCCCACCAGACTTGCCAAAGAACCAATGCATGCTTTGTTTCTGGATTGCTCTTTTTCATATTAAGATGTTGACATCATCCAAAGGCATCCACAGTGTGGTTGATGTGAACAGAAGACAGTGAATAATCCTTTTAATGTACTGTTGAATCCTATTGGCTAGTATTTTGGTGAGAATTTTTGCATCTGTGTTCTTCAAGGATATTGGTCTGTAGTTCTCTTTTTTGGTAGGATCCTTGTCTGGTTTTGGGATCAAGGTGATGCTGGCCTCATAAAATGAGTTTGGAAGTTTTCCTTCCATTTCTATTTTTTGGAACAGTTTCAGGGAATAGGAATTAGTTCTTCTTTAAATCTTTGGTAGCATTCCCCTGGGAAGCGGTCTGGCCCTGGGCTTTTGTTTGTTTGGAGATTTTTGATGACTGTTTCAATCTCCTTACTGGTTATGGGCCTGTTCAGGTTTTCTATTTCTTCCTGGTTCAGTTGTGGTAGTTTATATCTCTCTAGGAATGCATCCATTTCTTCCAGATTGTCAAATTTGTTGGCGTAGAGTTGCTCAAAGTATGTTCTTATAAAATCTGGAGGTGTCTTCGCGTCTAAAATGAGTTTCTTGTAGGCAACATATTGATGGGTTTTGGTTTTTTATCCATTCTGATACCCTGTGTCTTTTGATTGGGGCATTTAGCCCATTAACATTCAGGGTAACTATTGAGAGATATGAATTTAGTGCCATTATTAGCCTGTAAGGTGACCGTTACTGTATATTGTCTCTATACCTTTCTGATCTACTACTTTTAGGCTCTCTCTTTGCTTAGAGGACCCCTTTCAATATTTCCTGTAGAGCTGGTTTGGTGTTTTCAAATTCTTTCAGTTTTTGTTTGTCCTGGAAGCTTTTTATCTCTCCTTCTATTTTCAATGATAGCCTAGCTGGATAGAGTATTCTTGGCTGCATGTTTTTCTCATTTAGTGCTCTGAATATATCATGCCAGCTCTTTCTGGCCTGCCAGGTCTCTGTGGATAAGTCTGCTGCCAATCTAATATTTTTACCATTGTATGTTATAGACTTCTTTTCCCGGGCTGCATTCAGGATTTTCTCTTTGTCACTAAAACTGTAAATTTTACTATTAGGTGATGGGGTGTGGACCTATTCTTATTGACTTTGAGGGGAGTTCTCTGCATCTCCTGGATTTTTTTTTTGATTTTTTTTCCATTTTATTAATTTTTTCAGCGTAACAGTATTCATTCTTTTTGCACAACACCCAGTGCTCCATGCAAAATGCGCCCTCCCCATTACCCACCACCTGTTCCCCCAACCTCCCACCCTTGACCCTTCAAAACCCTCAGGTTGCCCCAACCTCCCACCCCTGACCCTTCAAAACCCTCAGGTTGTTTTTCAGAGTCCATAGTCTCTTATGGTTCGCCTCCCCTCCCCAATGTCCATAGCCCGCTCCCCCTCTCCCAATCCCAACTCCCCCCAGGAACCCCCAGTTTGTTTTGTGAGATTAAGAGTCATTTATGGTTTGTCTCCCTCCCAATCCCATCTTGTTTCATTGATTCTTCTCCTATCCCCCTACCCCCCCATGTTGCTTCTCCATGTCCTCATATCAGGGAGATCATATGATAGTTGTCTTTCTCCGATTGACTTATTTCACTAAGCATGATACGCTCTAGTTCCATCCACATCGTCGCAAATGGCAAGATTTCATTTCTTTTGATGGCTGCATAGTATTCCATTGTGTATATATACCACATCTTCTTGATCCATTCATCTGTTGATGGACATCTAGGTTCTTTCCATAGTCTGGCTATTGTAGACATTGCTGCTATAAACATTCGGGTACACGTGCCCCTTCGGATCACTATGTTTGTATCTTTAGGGTAAATACCCAGTAGTGCAATTGCTGGGTCATAGGGTAGTTCTATTTTCAACATTTTGAGGAACCTCCATGTTGTTTTCCAGAGTGGTTGCACCAGCTTGCATTCCCACCAACAGTGGAGGAGGGTTCCCCTTTCTCCCCATCCTCTCCAGCATCTGTCATTTCCTGACTTGTTAATTTTAGCCATTCTGACTGGTGTGAGGTGATATCTCATTGTGGTTTCGATTTGTATTTCCCTGATGCCGAGTGACGTGGAGCACTTTTTCATGTGTCTGTTGGCCATCTGGATGTCTTCTTTGCAGAAATGTCTGTTCATGTCCTCTGCCCATTTCTTGATTGGATTGTTTGTTCTTTGGGTGTTGAGTTTGCTAAGTTCCTTATAGATTTTGGATACTAGCCCTTTATCTGATATGTCATTTGCAAATATCTTCTCCCATTCTGTCAGTTGTCTTTTGGTTTTGTTAACTGTTTCCTTTGCTGTGCAAAAGCTTTTGATCTTGATGAAATCCCAATAGTTCATTTTTGCCCTTGCTTCCCTTGCCTTTGCCGTTGTTCCTAGGAAGATGTTGCTACGGCTGAGGTCGAAGAGGTTGCTGCCTGCATTCTCCTCAAGGATTTTGATGGATTCCTTTCTCACATTGAGGTCCTTCATCCATTTGGAATCTATTTTCGTGTGTGGTGTAAGGAAGTGGTCCAATTTCATTTTTCCGCATGTGGCTGTCCAATTTTCCCAGCACCATTTATTGAAGAGGCTGTCTTTTTTCCATTGGACATTCTTTCCTGCTTTGTCGAAGATTAGTTGACCATAGAGTTGCGGGTCAATTTCTGGGCTCTCTATTCTGTTCCACTGATCTATGTGTCTGTTTTTGTGCCAATACCATGCTGTCTTGATGATGACAGCTTTGTAGTAGAGCTTCAAGTCCGGAATTGTGATGCCACCAACTTTGGCTTTGTTCTTCAATATTCCTTTGGCTATTCGAGGTCTTTTCTGGTTCCATATAAATTTTAGGATTATTTGTTCCATTTCTTTGAAAAAAATGGATGGTATTTTGATAGGGATTGCATTAAATGTGTAGATTGCTTTAGGTAGCATAGACATTTTCACAATATTTATTCTTCCAATCCAGGAGCATGGAACATTTGTCCATTTCTTTGTGTCTTCCTCAATTTCTTTCATGAGTACTTTATAATTTTCTGTGTATAGATTCTTAGTCTCTTTGGTTAGGTTTATTCCTAGGTATCTTATAGTTTTGGGTACAATTGTAAATGGGATTGACTCCTTAATTTCTCTTTCTTCAGTCTTGTTGTTGGTGTACAGAAATGCAACTGATTTCTGTGCATTGATTTTATATCCTGACACTTTACTGAATTCCTGTACAAGTTCTAGCAGTTTTGGAGTGGAGTCTTTTGGGTTTTCCACATATAGTATCATATCATCTGCGAAGAGTGATAGTTTGACTTCTTCTTTACCAATTTGGATGCCTTTAATTTCTTTTTGTTGTCTGATTGCTGAGGCTAGGACTTCTAATACTATGTTGAATAGCAGTGGTGATAATGGACATCCCTGCCGTGTTCCTGACCTTAATGGAAAAGCTTTCAGTTTTTCTCCACTGAGAATGATATTTGCGGTGGGTTTTTCATAGATGGCTTTGATAATATTGAGGTATGGGCCCTCTATCCCCACATTTTGAAGAGTTTTGATCAGGAAGGGATGCTGTACTTTGTCAAATGCTTTTTCAGCATCTATTGAGAGTATCATATGGTTCTTGTTCTTTCTTTTGTTAATGTGTTCTATCACATTGATTGATTTGCGGATGTTGAACCAACCCTGCAGCCCTGGAATAAATCCCACTTGATCGTGGAGAATAATCCTTTTAATGGACTGTTGAATCCTATTGGCTAGTATTTTGGCGAGAATTTTTGCGTCTGTGTTCATCAAGGATATTGGTCTGTAGTTCTCTTTTTTGGTGGGATCCTTGTCTGGTTTGGGGATCAAGGTGATGCTGGCCTCATAAAATGAGTTTGGAAGTTTTCCTTCCATTTCTATTTTTTGGAACAGTTTCAGGAGAATAGGAATGAGTTCTTCTTTAAATGTTTGGTAGAATTCCCCTGGGAAGCCATCTGGCCCTGGGCTTTTGTTTGTTTGGAGATTTTTGATGACTGTTTCAATCTCCTTACTGGTTATGGGCCTGTTCAGGTTTTCTATTTCTTCCTGGTTCAGTTGTGGTAGTTTATATGTCTCTAGGAATGCATCCATTTCTTCCAGATTGTCCAATTTGTTGGCGTAGAGTTTCTCATTGTATGTTCTTATAATTGTCTGTATTTCTTTGGTGTTAGTTGTGATCTCTCCTCTTTCATTCATGATTTTATTTATTTGGGTCCTTTCTCTTTTCTTTTTGATGAGTCTGGCCAGTGGTTTATCAATCTTATTGATTCTTTCAAAGAACCAGCTCCTAGTTTCATTGATTTTTTCTATTGTTTTTTTGGTTTCTATTTCATTGATTTCTGCTCTGATCTTTATGATTTCTCTTCTCCTGCTGGGTTTAGGGTTTCTTTCTTGTTCTTTCTCCAGCTTCTTTACGCGTAGGGTTAGGTTGTGTACTTGGGACCTTTCTTGTTTCTTGAGAAAGGCTTGTACCGCTATATATTTTCCTCTCAGGACTGCCTTTGCTGTGTCCCACAGATTTTGAACTGTTGTGTTTTCATTATCATTTGTTTCCATGAATTTTTTCAATTCTTCTTTAATTTCCTGGTTAACCCATTCATTCTTTAGAAGGATGCTGTTTAGTCTCCATGTATTTGGGTTCTTTCCAGCTTTCCTCTTGTGATTGAGTTCTAGCTTCAGAGCATTGTGGTCTGAAAATATGCAGGGAATAATCCTAATCTTTTGATACCGGTTGAGACCTGATTTGTGACCCAGGATGTGATCTATTCTGGAAAAGGTTCCATGTGCACTAGAGAAGAATGTGTATTCTGTTGCTTTGGGATGAAATGTTCTGAATATATCTGTGATGTCCATCTGGTCCAGTGTGTCATTTAAGGCCTTTATTTCCTTGTTGATCTTTGGCTTGGATGATCTGTCCATTTCAGTGAGGGGAGTGTTCAAGTCCCCTACTATTATTGTATTATTATTGATGTGTTTCTTTGATTTTGTTATTAATTGGTTGATATAGTTGGCTGCTCCCACGTTAGGGGCATAGATATTTAAAATTGTTAGATCTTCTTGTTGGACAGACCCTTTGAGTAGGATATAGTGTCCTTCCTCATCTCTTATTATAGTCTTTGGCTTAAAATCTAATTGATCTGATATAAGGATTGCCACCCCAGCTTTCTTCTGATGCCCATTAGCATGGTAAATTGTTTTCCACCCCCTCACTTTAAATCTGGAGGTGTCTTCGCGTCTAAAATGAGTTTCTTGTAGGCAACATACTGATGGGTTTTGTTTTTTTATCCATTCTGATACCCTGTGTCTTTTGATTGGGGCATTTAGCCCATTAACATTCAGGGTAACTATTGAGAGATATGAATTTAGTGCCATTATTAGCCTGTAAGGTGACTGTTACTGTATATTGTCTCTGTACCTTTCTGATCTACCACTTTTAGGCTCTCTCTTTCTTAGAGGACCCCTTTCAATATTTCCTGTAGAGCTGGTTTGGTGTTTGCAAATTCTTTCAGTTTTTGTTTGTCCTGGAAGTTTTGATCTCTCCTTCTATTTTCAAAGATAGCCTAGCTGGATAGAGTATTCTTGGCTGCATGTTTTTCTCGTTGAGTGCTCTGAATATATCATGCCAGCTCTTTCTGGCCTGCCAGGTCTCTGTGGATAAGTCTGCCACCAATCTAATATTTTTACCATTGTATGTTACAGACTTCTTTTCTCGGGCTGCTTTCAGGATTTTCTCTTTGTCACTAAGACTTGTAAATTTTACTATTAGGTGACGGGGTGTGGACCTATTCTTGTTGACTTTGAGGGGGGTTCTCTGCATCTCCTGGATTTTAATGCTTGTTCCCTTTGCCATATTAGGGAAATTCTCTCCAATGATTCTCTCCAATAGACCTTCTGCTCCCCTCTCTGTTTCTTCTTCTTCTGGAATCCCAATTATTCTAATGCTGTTTCGTCTTATGGTGTCACTTATCTCTCGAATTCTCCCCTCATGGTCCAGTAGCTGTTTGTCCCTCTTTTGCTCGGCTTCTTTATTCTCTGTCATTTGGTCTTCAATATCACTAATTCTTTCTTCTGCCTCATTTATCCTAGCAGTGAGAGCCTCCATTTTTGATTGCACCTCATTAATAGCTTTTTTGATTTCAACTTGGTTAGATTTTAGTTCTTTAATTTCTCCAGAAAGGGCTTTAATATCTCCAGAGAGGGTTTCTCTAATATCTTCCATGCCTTTTTCGAGCCCGGCTAGAATGTTCAGAATCGTCATTCTGAACTCTTGATCTGACATATTACCAATGTCTGTGTTGATTAGGTCCCTAGCCTTTGGTACTGTGTCTTGTTCTTTTGTTTGTGGTGATTTTTTCCGCCTTGTCATTTTGTCCAGATAAGAGGGTATGAAGGAGCAAATAAACTACTAAAAGGGTGGCAAAGACCCCGGAAAAATGCGCTGTAACCAAATCAGAAGAGACCCCAAATTGTGGGGGGGAGAAAGGGGATAAAAACATGTTCTGAAAAAAAAAAAAGAAAAAGAAAAAAATTTAAAAAATAAAACAAATAAAAAATTATAAAAAAGAAAGAAAAAATATATATATTTAGATGAACTAGTCAAAAAACGTTAAAAAAGAAAAGGGTAAAAGTTTTAAAAAATTTAGCAGAAGAAGAAAAAAGAAAAAAAATTGAAAAAAGAAAAAAAATTGAAAAAAGAAAAAAAAATTGAAGTAGCCGCAAGACTAAAGAATCATGGGGAGAAAGCCATGAGTTCCGTGCTTTGCTTTCTCTTCCTCTGGAATTGCTCTGCTGTCTTAGGAATTGAATCTGCTTTCTCCTTGATAGATGAACTTCGTCCTGGCTGGATATTTTGTTGATCTTCTGGGGGAGGGGCCTGTTGTAGTGACTCTCAAGTGTCTTTGCCCGAGGCGGGATTGCACCGCCCTTACCGGCGGCTGGACTAAGTAATCGGCTCGGGTTCGCTTTTGGGAGCTTCTGTTCCCTGAACGCTTTCCATAGAGTTCTGGAGGATGGGAATGAAAATGGTGGCCTCCTAGTCTCTGGCCCGGAGGAGCCGAGAGCCTGAGGCCCCACTCCTCAGTGCGCCCCCAGAGGACAGCACCCAATCACTCCCGTATCCCCAGCCTCTAGCCGCGCTCCGAGCTCACCCAGCCCGCGACCAGTTCAAGGTAACCCCGAGCTGAGAGTTCAGTCCTCGGCTCTGTCTCTGAAGCCGGCTTCTCCGTTCTAATACCTGCGAGCTCTCCGACACTCCGACACCCCCGATCCTTCTGTGACCCTGCGGGGCCTGGGGCCACGCTGGCCCCGCGTGGGCTTCACCCTGGTTTAGCCTCTGGAGCAATGTCCCTCAGTGGAACAGACTTTTAAAAGTCCTGATTTTGTGCTCCGTTGCTCCGCCGCTTGCCGGGAGCCGGCCCCTCCCCCCGCGGTCTATCTTCCCATCATTTTAGATTCACTTCTCCGCCAGTCCTACCTTTCAGAAAGTGGTTGATTTTCTGTTTCTAGAGTTGCTGTTCTTCTTCTCTTCACTCTCCTGTTGGATTTGTAGGTGTTTGCAATGTTTAGATAAGCTATCGAGCTGATCTCCTGTTACCTGATGTAGTCTCAGGCTGCTACTTCTCCGCCATCTTAACTCCTCCGCATCTCCTGGATTTTGATGCTTGTTCCCATTGCCATATTAGGAAAAGTCTCTCCAATAATTCTCTCCAATAGACCTTCTTCTCCCCTCTCTCTTTCTTCTTCTTCTGGAATCCCAATTATTCTAATGTTGTTTCGTCTTATGGTGTCACTTATCTCTCGAATTCTCCCTTCATGGTCCAGTAGCTTTTTGTCCCTCTTTTGCTCGGCTTCTTTATTCTCTGTCATTTGGTCTTCTATATCACTAATTCTTTCTTCTGCCTCATTTATCCTAGCAGTGAGAGCCTCCATTTTTGATTGCACCTCATTAACAGCTTTTTTGATTTCAACTTGGTTAGATTTTAGTTCTTTAATTTCTCCAGAAAGGGCTTTTATCTCTCCAGAGAGGGTTTCTCTAATATCTTCCATGCCTTTTTCGAGTCCGGCTAGAACGTTCAGAATCATCATTCTGAACTCTTGATCTGACATATTACCAATGTCTATGTTGATTAGGTCCCTAGCCTTTGGTACTGCCTGTTGTTCTTTAGTTTGTGGTGATTTTTTCTGCCATTTTGTCCAGATAAGAGGATATGAAGGATCAAATAAAATATTAAAAGGGTGGCAAAGAGCCCAGAAAAATGCACTATAACCAAATCAGAAGAGATCTCAAATTGTGGGGGGGGGGGGGAGAAAGGGGATAAAAAGAGGTTCAGAAAAAAAAAGAAAAAAATTTAAAAAATAAAACAAATAAAGAAAAAATATAAAAAAGAAAGAAAAAATATATATTTTAGATAAACTTGTCAAAAAACGTTAAAAAAGAAAGGGGTAAAATTTTTTAAAAACTTAGCAGAAGAAGAAAAAGGAAAGAAAAAAAATTGAAAAAAAAATTGAATTAACCGCAAGACTAAAGAATCATGGGGAGAAAGCCATGAGTTCCATACTTTGCTTTATCCTCCTCTGGAATTCCACTGCTGTCTTAGGTATCGAACCTGCTTTCCTTGATAGATGAAATTCGTTCTGGCTGGATATTTTGTTGATCTTCTGGGGGAGGGGCCTGTTGTAATGATTCTCAAGTGTCTTTGCCCGAGGCAGAATTGCACCGCCCTTACTGGGGGCCGGACTAAGTAATCGGCTCGGGTTCTCTTTTGGGAGCTTCTGTTCCCTGAACACTTTCCGTAGAGTTCTGGAGGATGGGAATGAAAATGATGGCCTCCTAGTCTCCGCCCCGGAGGAGTCGAGAGCCTAGGGCCCCACTCCTCAGTGCGCCCCCAGAGGACAGCACCCAATCACTCCCGTATCCCCAGCCTCCAGCCGCGTTCCGTGTTCACCCAGCCCGCGACCCATTCAAGGTAACACCAAGCTGAGAGTTCAGTCCTTGCCTCTGTCTCTGTAGCCAGCTTCTCCGTTCTAACACCTGTGAGCTCTGCGACACTCGACACCCCCGATCCTTCTGTGACCCTGCAGGACCTGGGGCCACGCTGGCCCCGTGTGGGCTTCACCCCGATTCAGCCTCTGGAGCAATGTCCCTCAGTGGAACAGACTTTTAAAAGTCCTGATTTTGTGCTCCATTGCTCTGCCACTTGCTGGGAGCCAGCCCCTCCCCCCGCGGTCTATATTCCCGTCGTTTTAGATTCACTTCTCTGCCACTCCTACCTTTCAGAAAGTGGTTGATTTTCTGTTTCTAGAATTGCTGTTCTTCTTCTCTTCGATCTCCCGTTGGATTTGTAGGTGTTTGCAATGTTTAGATAAGCTATCGAGCTGATCTCCTGCTACCTGATGTAGTCTCAGCCTGCTACTTCTCCGCCATCTTGACTCCTCTGACAATGAAATCAGTCTTATTCCATATGATTCACCTTTAAATGCTAAGGACTCTAATTAGACAGCTCCATCCATGCTGGTGCTGAAGCATTTGTGTCCTAGGCTCACTGAGTTGGACCAGGCACCTAGAAATGCAAGCCTCCATACAATAATAATAATAACAGTATCTTTGTCTACAGATGCCTCATCTGGAACAAGCACTGCTCAGTACTATAGAGATAAGAACAATGAACACTTGGTCAGAGAAGTTAGATGTGAGCCCTGGCCCTTCCTCGTGATGACATGAGCTCAGGTAATTTCCCTAATAGCTCCATGCTTCAGTCTTCTCATCCACCAGGAACCTTATTTGACCTCCCTTACTGGATCAACATGAGAATTCCATAAGAAGATGCAAACTAATACACGCTGTAGGTAGCAGTGTCACCGAGGCACCATCTGAAGCACAATTTTATTGGAATTAAGAATGCATACACAGTTGGACACTGTAGTGGTTGAATGGGTAAATGTATCTAAAACAAACATAGGACATGGTCTGGAATAGCATTTGTTAAATAATTAAAGAAAGTGCCTCTAGTGAGGAGGGGAAATGTGAATAGAGATAAGGATGAAACAGGATAATAAAATGCATTGAAAATGGGCTAACTGGACATAATAAAAAATTTTTAAAAATTAAGAAAAAAAAAGAAAAGAGGCCTTAAAGGAAGCGATGGTGCAAACATACCATGACTGAAGGAGATAGTGACTCCATTCTATGCACTGCAGGTTCAACACAGGATTGCAGGAGACAATGTTGTTAGAGCACCTGGTATAGAACCTGGTAAATGAGAGACATTCAGTTGATTGAAATTGAAAATGGAAGTGGAATCCTGTAATTGCCAGGATATGGAGAATACAAAGAAGAAATACCTGCTAGAAAGAGGGTGAAGAACAAGAAAGATGGGGCTCCACCTCTAATAGATTCACTGAACCCAATTCCTCTCTCTTCCAGGACCTTCAGCTGTCTTTCTAGGCTCTTGGAATTGGCACTAAGGATGTTTCTGCCATGTTTTTCTCTCTGGGGAACCAACACCAGTCACCTACCACACGTCAAAGACACAACAGTGGTTCTCAAGATTCGTTGAATCATGTACCCTTCTGAGGTTGCTCACATCAAAAAAAAATATATCATACACCCTTCCGATGGGTATTCTTGGACACCGAGCAGTAATCCAAGAGTAGGACCATCTGAATGGCAGGGTAAGAGGGAGATAATGCTTGATAATTTATATTTCTTTCAGTTGTGCTGTGCAGGTTGGTCTCTGTGCTCCTTCCACTTTTTCTGAAGATGAGGGAAAGTGGGCCTACAGACAAAGTATTAAGATACCAGAGAAGCAACCCAAAGTACAAAACATCTGGGAATTAAAAAATCATGTTTTATGACTCCAACAGGTGCAGGTGAAACAAACAAATAACAACTCAACAAACTAAACCAACAAAAGAAAGGACAGCCATGATTGGAAAGCCTGAGAGAGCCTACCACAAATCCAGTTTCTAACAACACAGAGAAACATCATCCTCAAATGCCATGTTCAGAGATCCCCATTCTCATGCAATAATCTACAGTTATTCCAATGGCTTATATTCAGTCCAAACATTCTGACCCAACTGTCAGAGCTCCACCCTAATTCTCCCGCTACCTTCAGATACATCACCTCCTTCCTAACTCAGCTCCTCACGTTCTGACTTACCCTTCCTGGGATGAGCCTGTGTCCTGGGTAAGTGACCTGCCCTGCCAGGGATTCCCTACTCACTCTTTTCTGCCCAGTCTTGACCCTGCAGCCTCTATCTGCCCTATTCTACAAACTTTCCTGCATCTAGGAAGCCTTTCCTAAGCCACCCTGACTGATCCCATCTCCAGCCTTCCTCCCCTTCCCACTAGCTGATACTGCCCATCCTATGGCCAGCTGAAACTAATTTTCCCTATCTGCCAGCTGGTGACCTGAGCATAGTCCTTACATTCCTTTATAGTCTAAGAGCTTCCAGAGGACAGGGCCAGGATCTAAGTACCTCCTCCTTCTGTATTCCACACTCCTATCTCCAACCCTCCCTACATAGGACAAGGATCTGCTCATAATTGTAACAAGCTGCCAAAAGAGGCATTTGGAACAGAGAAAATGAATATATAGATGTATTGAATAACTACTATAACTTGAGATTCCTTGAAGAAGTGTGTTTTGTCTTGTTTTGTTTTTGGGAAGTGCTAAAGGCCCAAAGAGAGGTGTAAGAGAGAGAATAGAACATGCACCAGCGCGTATCTCCTGAGGACATTTCCTAATGAGGGACCTGGGTCTGTGAATCTCAGTTTCATGGGAAACAGTCTCTCCCAAAAGAGGTGTTTGCTCACTGGAATGGCTTAAGGGAATGCAGGCACGGGCCAGGGAACATGAAGCAGCTTGTATGGATTCCATAATGCCCTGGCTCCCCCTTTCCTCCCACCTCCTCTTTGGGTTTCTCTCAGTCTCTGAACTCCTTCCAACTCCAAAATCAAAGTTCCATCCCATGTTTCCCGGAAGAACTTCTCTCAAGTCCAACAATCCACTCCCTGAAGTGCAGGCTCTCTTGCTTTCCCAGCCAGCACAACCCACTCTCCTTAGTCTTGGAGATCATTATGTTCCCTCCTCTGTCTCTAAGAATGGTACTGACCTCACTCTGGTCCTTTCCTTTTCAAAACATTTTTCCAAGGCATTAACTGCCTCTGGTTTCTATGGTAGGGAGTTAATACACCAGCCAATCAGGATGTTGGCCTGGGGCCTCTACTGAATAGCTTCAAAGATAGTGTGGGTATCAATCGCTTTGAAAGAAGTGTGGTGAAGACTTGAGAGGAAGGCTAATGATTATGAAGACTTGAGAGGAAGGCTATTAAATAATTGTTTTCAAGTTCTCAAAGTTCAAGAGATATGGACTTATAAATGCAGCATCTCCAAAGATTATATTAATCCTCTATATCCAAGCACAGGTATTTCTTACTCCTAAAGTGTATAAATGGTCTCATCCTCCTTAAAATTTCAAGAAGCTCCAGAGCCATCCAAACCAGTGGCTCCAAAACAAAAAATATGAAGTCTTTTGGATAGCTGGCATTTCTCAGAGTTTCTGATGTCCTAACCCAAGCAGCCCTGGATTCTGGTATGGGATGATCAGGAATACAAGAATAGAGGTTTTGCATTCAGGCAAGAGTTTGAAATAATGCTAAGTGTGGTGCATGTGTAACCAGCACTTCCATCATGGATACAGTTCAGAAAAACATAGGAAACAGTACACAGAATGAAATCCACCATGGAAATTGGACCTGAGTCTCCTTTTCAAGGTAAACAAATAGTTTACACAATCAAATGAAATATGTAATTTTCCCATTTTCTCTCTTTGTTTGTGCCTTCTCTAGATGAGTGTATCCAAAAATGGTCTCTCATTTATTAATTCACCAAAGAAACTGTTCCCTATTTATTTAGTACTGTGGATAAAGTAAGGAAAAACAAAACATCCTCCACACATGTTGCTTATATTTTTGCAGTAAGAAGCAACAAACAAACAAACAAACATTAGTAACAGGTTTATATATTGTGTTATTAGATTGGTAATCAGTGCTGCAGAGAAAAAGAAAGCAAGCAAATTTTCGGATGTGCTCACAGTGGGTCCTGTGACTTTAAAATGGGTGGCCCAAGACAGACTCCCCTTCACATTGTTGTACAACTTTCACCACCAGTCATCTCCAAAACTTGTTCATCTTCTGCAGCTGAAACTCTGTACTATTGAGCAGCAGCTCCCCATTCTTCCTTCTTCACAGCCCCTTTCAACCACCATTCTATTTTGAGTCCCTATGAATTTGACTAATCAAGGTACCTCATGTAAGTGGAATCATACAATATCATCTTTTTGTGACAGGCTCATTTTAATGAACATAAAGTCTTCAAGGTTCAGCCATATTGTAGCAGATATCAAAATATCCTTCTTCTTTAAGGCAGAATAATATTCTATGGTGTGTATACCTCACATCCAGGTTATCTGTTTATCCACTGATGGGCAAGCTGGTTATTTTAACTACTGGCTTCTATGAATAATGCTGTTATCAATATGATATACAAATACCTTTTTGAGGCTCTGCTTTCAAATCCTTGGGATATATACACAGAAGTGGGATTGCAGATCACATGGTAATTTGTATGTAATTTTTTGAGAAGTCACCTTCCTGTTTTTCAACAGTGCCTGTCCATTTTAATCATTCCCACCAGCAATACAGAAACATCCCATTTTCTTCACTTCCGCCCAACAGGCATTATCCTCACTTTTATTAATAGTCATCCTGTCGGGAGTGAAGTGGCACTTGACTGGTTTTGAGAAATAACAAGGAGTCCTGGAGGGTGAGGACACAGTGAGTGATGGGAAAGCAGTAGGGGGTGAAGTCAGTGAGATAACAGGAAACCAGATCCTTCACAGAGGATCTGAGAATCACTGTGAGGACTATGCCTGTAACTGTAGGTATAATGGAAGCCCTAGAAAAACCCTCGGAAAAAATTCACATGTTGTATACCAATTTTCAAATTTTTTCATAAGACAATGACCAATTGTCTTAACTGAAGCTTCTCATAATCTAGATTATCTCCAGATAGGACTCCATCACTTGAAAACCATACAAAAGTCATTTTAGTATCATTCACTATTTTAGGTTATTTCGACCGGTATTGTGGATAATCAACAGCTGACATGGAGATAGACAGTGTTTTTTTTCTGGAACTTGGTGAAATTAAGGACTGCAAAGACACAGATAAGTAGACCTTTAGAAAAGGGACAGAAACTATGTGAATCAGGTTTCACATTTAATTCAGGAAGAATTAAATAGGTGAATCCAGTCCCAAGCCCCAGGTGCCTCAGGAAGGACTGCCAGAAGTGTCTGAAATAGAGCTAGAGAGAAACAGATCCTCATGTTTCTATGAGGCAAAAAATACCTCTCATCAGCTCACTTCCCTGGGAAACCGGGATGAAAAAAAGATTCTACATCCACATAAGAAGTCCAAGGAGTTATACAGTTTCTCAACCAGGAATAATCTGGCATGAATGGCTGCCTAACCACCAAATATAAATATTAGAAAATATATACTTGTGCGTGGAGGGGGATGGTGGGAGTAGGAGGGTAGAGGAGAGAATCATGTGGCTGTCTCTCCTGGGAATGGAGGAGAGATAAAAATGAATGTTCACTATGGCATATTAGGATTCCAATGGTAGTTAGGAGAGGGAAGGATAGTAACATCTAGAAACCAAAATAACTAATTTCTCTCAGCAAGGTAACAGGCCATGGACTCCTATTTTATTTTGCTGTTTCTTTACAGCTGAGGCCAACCTTATTCATCCTCCACTAAACCTACTCTAGGGCAAAGAGACTCCACAGTTTGCCTCACATCATTTTTTTTCTTTTATTATCATTTTTAAAAATTTCTTTTAAGCGTAACAATATTCATTGTTTTTGCACCACACCCAGTGCTGAATGCAATACGTGCCTTCCCCAATACCCACCACCTGGTCCCCCCAACCTCCTACTCCCCGCCCCTTCAGACCCTCAGGTTGTTTTTCAGAGTCCGTAGTCTCTCATGGTTCACCTCCCCTTCCAATTTCCCTCAGCTCCCTTCTCCTCTCCATCTCCATGTTATTTGTTATGCTCCACAAATAAGTGAAACCATATGATAATTGACTCTCTCTGCTTAACTTATTTCACTCAGCATAATCTCTTCCAGTTGCATCCATGTTGCTACAAAAGTTGGGTATTCATCCTTTCTAATGGAGGCATAATACTCCATAGTGTATATGGTCCTCATCTTCCTTATCCATTCGTCCATTGAAGGGCATCTTGGTTCTTTCCACAGTTTGGTAACTGTGGCCATTATTGCTATAAACATTGGGGAACAGATGGCCCTTCTTTTACTACGTCTGTATCTTTGGGGTAAATACCCAGTAGTGCAATTGCAGGATCATAGGGAAGCTACATTTTTAATTTCTTGAGGAATCTCCACACTGTTCTCCAAAGTGGCTACACAAACTTGCATTCCCACCAACAGTGTAAGAGGATTTCCCTTTCTCCACTTCCTCTCCAACACATGTTGTTTCCTCTCTTGCTAATTTTGGCCATTCTAAGTGGTGTGAGGTGGTATCTCAATGTGGTTTTAATTTGAATCTCCCTGATGGCTAGTGATGATGAACATTTTTTCATGTGTCTGATAGCCATTTGTATGTCTTCATTGGAGAAGTGTCTGTCCATATCTTCTGCTCATTTTTTTTTCTTTTAAATATTTATTTGACAGAGAAAAATCACAACTAGGCAGAGAGGCAGGCTGAGAGAGAGGAGGAAGCAGGCTCCCCGCGGAGCAGAGAGCCCGATGTGGGGCTCGATCCCAGGACCCTGGTATCATGACCTGAGCCGAAGGCAGAGGCTTTAACCCACTGAGCCACCCAGGCGCCCCTCTTCTGCCCATTTTTTGATATGATTATCTGTTTTGTGTGTGTTGAGTTTGAGGAGTTCTTTATAGATCCTGGATATCAACCTTTTTTCTGTACTGTCATTTGCAAATATCTTTTCCCATTCCGTGGGTTGTCTATTTGTTTTGTTGACTGTTTCCTTTGCTGTGCAGAAGTTTTGATCTTGATGAAGTCCCAAAAGTTCATTTTCGCTTTTGTTTCCTTTGCCTTTGGAGACATATCTTGAAAGAAGTTGCTGTGGCTGATATCGAAGACGTTACTGCCTATGTTCTCCTCTAGGATTCTGATGGATTCCTGTCTCAGGTTGAGGTCTTTTATCCATTTTGGGTTTGTCCTTGTGTATAGTGTAAGAGAATGGTCGAGTTACCTTCTTCTAATATAGCTGTCCAATTTTCCCAGCACCATTTATTGAAGAGACTGTCTTTTTCCCACTCTGTATTTTTTCCTGTTTTGTCGAAGTTTACTTGACCATAGAGTTGAGGGTCCATATCTGGGCTCTCTACTCTGTTCCACTGGTCCATGTGTCTGTTTTTATGCCAGTACCATGCTGTCTTGTTGATCACAGCTTTGTAGTAAAGCTTAACATCAGGTAATGTGATGCCGCCAGTTTTATTTTTGTTTTTCAACATTTCCTTAGCAATTCAGGGTCTCTTCTGATTCCATACAAATTTTAGGATTCTTTGCTCCAGCTCTTTGAAAAATACCGGTGGAATTTTGATTGGAATGGCATTAAAAGTATAGATTGCTCTAGGCAGTATAGACATTATAACAATGTTTATTCTTCTGATCCAAGAGCATGGAATGGTCTTCCGTCTTTCTGTGTTTTCTTCAATTTCTTTCATGAGCATAACAAAGAATACGGTGGACATGGGGAGAGGGAGTTGAGGGAAACTGGAAGGGGAGATGAACCATGAGAGACTATGGACTCTGAAAAACAACCAGAGGGTTTTGAAGGGGCGGGGGCAGGGTGGGAGGTTGAGGAACCAAGTGGTGGGTAATAAGGAGGGCACGCACTGCATGGAGCAATGGGTGTGGTGCAAAAAAAATGAACACCGTTACGCTGAAAATAAACAAATTAAAAAAATGTAAAAAAAAAGAAGAAGTCTCTCCTGGAGGAGGGCGACAGAATGGGGGGAACTGGCAGGTGGAGCCCACCGAGGTGATGTCACAGGAATATCTGCACCTTGAGGTTGGGGGAAGAAGGGTGAGTGGAGAGGCAGGGGTATGAGCCAGAGATATGGGGAGAAGCTGAGAGACACAGAGGTAAGAGAAGCAGGGAGAGAGCTGGGAGGGAGGGCAGAGAGGGACCAGGGGTGGGGGAGGGAGGCAGCATAGGACACAGACAGGAGGAGATGCAGGGAAGACACTGAGAGGGTCACAGGGTAAGACTCAGACAGATGTGATGGGAAGAGAGACCCCCAGACACTGAGCGAGGGGTGCAGGGAGGTAGACAGCCAGAAGGGAGAGCTGAGAGCAGACCCAGTCCTGGGACATCTCAGACCACTAAATATCTGCAGTCAGACAAGACAGACCCACAGGCAGGCAGATGTGCTGACAGAGATAAAGGTGAAGAAGGCCAAGCTGGAAGGAAGCAGACAGGGCTGCAGGGAGGTAGAGGGGAGGAGCAGACAGAGAGAGAGAAGGAGGCAGGAGTGTAGCAGGAGGAGAGAGCCAGGCAGGGAGGGGGCTGCCTATTTGCTCCAGAAACCTCTTCCCTCTCACCTGGTTCCTGCTGAGCCCAGGTCCCACTCAAGAGCTGCTGCTGTTGCTGTTGGAAGGGCCCAGAAAGCCGAGAGGGTTGTGCTGCCTCCAAGTACCAGCCTGAGGGTCCCAGAGACCCTGCATGGGTATGGACACTACCCCCTCCCCCACACTGTGCTGCCATGCAAAGAGACCTGAGCTCAGCCCTCATTTCTCAGGGTTCATGCAGCCTGACACGCCCAGTGCAGAGGAGTGGGGGCCAAGGAGAAAGAGAAACTGAGGCAGAGAGGCAAGGGAGGCCGACAAGCTCAGGAGAAGGTGATGGACAGACTAGTTAGGGATCCCAAAGAGGAGAAGGAGGAGAGGTGAAGTCCTGGGATTGGGTCTGCATAGAGAGCTGGAGAAGCACCACACACAGTTTGAGCAAATAACCTACTAGTGACTGTCCATTAACTTGGGGTCAACAGCATAGACACCTTCTGAGAAGTCATTACCCATGACTACAAGCAGCTCGTCACTAAAGGGCCCCCACAAATGCACATATGAACCCACAAAAGGAGAAACTGAGGCAGAGAATAGTGACCTTGAGATCAGTGTACATGCTTAAATCTGGGTTTTAAGGAACCAGTGAAGAGGAAACCAGCCAAGTGTGAAGACTTATGACAGCATGTCAGGGTGGACCCTGCCTCTTCCCCAGGCTTTCTTGGAATTCTACCCTGACCAGCTCCCCCAGCTCCTCTCAGGGCCAGGGGAGACCCTAAGAACATTAACACAAGCAATCTAAAGGGGGATTGTTCTCTCTGACCCTTTCCCTGCAGCAATATTTGAAAGTCCCAGAAGCCAGATGTCTGCTGACACCTAGAACCCAAGGAGTCTCTGTAGCAGCAGAAGGGTGGAAAGGGAACCTTCCAGAGAAGTCCTGCAGAAGAGACCTGGGAGCAAACTTCCCCCCTCCCCAGGTATGTCCAACTTCTGTGCCCACATAGAAGTCTAATAAAGTTCAGAATGTCCAGGGCTTCCATGTAATAACACCCAGGAGCTGGTAATTACATTTCTTCTCCACGTTGAAACTTTTAGCCTCCTCCTTCCCCATGGACACACATCTTTTATGAAACACACTGAACCACATACTTGGTGTTTGAAACTGCCTCCATAGAGATGGGCTCAACTTCAGCAGAAGAAATCTAGCATACACTTTGGAAAGGAATTCCCTTGAAGGTAGGGTAGATAAATGCCAGGACCTGAGACACACACACGCACGCACACACACACTCATGTTATGCTCACATGGGCACCCACTTCTCCAGACAACTGGGCACACACATCACTGTCTAACACATCTCAGGGCTCCCTCTAGGGGCTTCAGTTCCAATCCCAGCAACTTCACAACCCCCAGCCTGGCTGTGAGCATCTGCCTCCCTCCTCTCCCCTTCATGCTGGTGCCCCAGTCCAGCTGTTTTTCCCGCCCAGCTCAGCTGTCTTCTGCCTGGCATAGGGTTGACTCATCCTGCTTTAGATGCAACAGAGAGAGCTGTTCTCCTCCATCCCTGCTCTGCTGTATTTCCCCTTCTACACTCCCTCCTGATTCCTCTCCTTCAGGCAACCTTCCCTGATGAACTCATTGGCTCTGATTCTGAATTTGCCCTACTCCTATGCACCTGTGGCTGGGTGCTGGCTGAGTGTCACTGGGTTACTCTGCATATGAGTGGGCAGGGAGGGGAGTGTCAGTTCCCTAAGGGCAGGACTCCTTGACCCAGTATTTCAGACAAATGCCAGGCCTTCCTTCCCCTACCCCCATCATACTAGACTGAGATGTTCCTGGGAACTCTGCTACTTGGTTGTAACAAAGACACAGAAAAAATGACACAGGGTTCCAGCAGCCACCAGGAATGGCCCCTTCTGTCACAGGCTGCAAATGTCACCTTCACAATGATCTTCAGAGCCATGTGGAAGCAGACACGTCCTCCACTGTCTTCCCACATCCAGCTGGTTTTCCTTTGGAAATACTCCTTCCCAGCAGGGTCCTCACCACCTTCACCAGCCTCAGAGATCACTGGGCCAACCCTAAAGGACACTTGGGTGCCCTGGTGAAAGGCTCAGAGGGGCCCTGCAGACTGGGAGGGGATCCCCACAGAGGAAGCCAGCATGAGCCAGCCTCCTGCAGGGGTTGCTGTCAGCACCAGTGGGAAGAAGTTGGCAGGTAGGGGGACAGGCTCACTGCACTGAACCCAGGAGAGAGGGACAAGGTCATCCTGAGAAGCATGCATGATCAACTGCCCACCTCACCACAGGATTGTGTCAGCCCAGCCCAGCTCTCTGGGGAAACAGGAGCCCTGCTTGCCTCCCCCCTGCCCCTGATCTGCTTCTCCACACACTCCTCCCCCTGCCCCCCTCTCTCTCCTGCAGTGAGAGGCGCCATCTCTCCCCATGTCTCCATGTAGCTTCTCTCCCTCTGATCTTATTCTGCGCCCTGCCATTTCTTTTCCAGCTCAGTCTGTCTCTAACGTGAAACTAGTCCCTTCAGCACCAGAGGACTCTGGCTTTGTGACTAAAGCTCTGAACCAGTGGGTTCCACACTCACCCCTCCCCCCCGCACACACAAGAGCCTCTCAGTACGCATTCTCGGGCTGTCTACTTAACCTGGCCCCATGCCCATGGATCTGTCTTGGGCTCTGGGTCCATGACTTTCCCACCCTCTGAACCTGTGTCCAGCCTGTGTCTCTGAGTCCCGTTTCTACTACTGTTAACCTTGCATATCTCTCTGCATCTGTCTCGGACCTTCTGCTCTGCTCGCTGGGGGCTCCTCTCTTTCCTCTTTCTTGTCTCTGGCTCTGTCTCCTGGTCTCTCCATTACACTGTCCACTGTCTGTCCCTCTTGACTGTTTATGGGTGTTTTGGACTCTCCAGGGTGCTCTGACTGGCTCTGCCTTCTTGGTCCCAGTCTGTAGGACCTGGCTGCAATACGGGTCCTTTCTTTCCCAGCCACTGTGTCAGTTTTTCTCCTCCTCTTCTTCCTAGAGCTGCCTCCTTTATCAGAGTGTGGGCTGGGGGGTGAGGGCTTAGAGGGGACGCAGCAGGCAGTCCTTTGTAGAGAGGATGGATGGCTGACCATCTAGGAGACAGCATGTCTCCACTGCAGCACTCTGCTCCTCAACATTTTCCAGGACTCCAGATGTAGGTCTCCTCCCTGCCTGCTATGCTGCCTGGTCAAGCCCTGAGGCTTGACCCTGACCTACCCCAGTGCCTCCACTGGGTGCCATGGGAAATTCTGGGAGGGCACTCCAGGTCCCCTCAGTCAGCTTGGGCATTCTGAGAGGAGTGAGGACAGGGGTTATGCTCACTGGAGGTGCTTGCTGAGGGGTGAGGGGGTTTGTGTGCACCACAAAGAGTCTGGGAGCTCTCCTCTGCATCCCACAGGAGAAGTGCCCAGTAGCCCCGTGCGCCCCTTAGACAGACACACAGGGGGCACCCAGGCCAGGGAGGAGCTGTGACAGGTCTGCAAGTACAGGAAGGGGAACAGAAAGTATGTGCATCCCTCCTTTACCCCCTCATGGCACATGTAACGCTTCCTTGCCCAATGGAAAGTCTGCATAACGTCATTGGCTCCTATTTCACCAGATGTCCCCAAATAAACCCCTAAATCAGTAGAGCTCTGTCCCTTCCAATATTCCTCCCCAACCCCACCCCCACTGACTCACACTCAGTCCCTCAGTATCTGTCCCCAGGACAGCGTCTCCTGCCAAGCCTTCGAGCACCTCAGTGATCATGGGACCCCAGCTCAAATCAGTCATCCCACCCCCTCCTCCTCCCTTATTCTGTGTTGCCTCTCCCTTGCCCTCTCCCCTCTCCTTGCCCATCCAACACAGCTTGGTCCCCTTGTTGTGGAAAATCTGAGGTGACCGAGGAAACCCAAAGGGCACATGGAGAAATGGGAGAACACAGTTTCATTAATGCCAGAGGTCTCAGTGGGATCCTTCCCAAAGACTGAGCATCTGACAGGGTTAGGAGTGAGTTTTCATGGTTACTGGCACTGGGGGATGGTAATGGGGTGTTTTCTCAGTCTCTCAAGGCCCAATGGACCTTTCATGTGAAAGTATAATCTATGTGGGGGCATCTCAGGAGAGTGCTAAATTACCCCAGAGACTATTTATCTTTCTTTTCTTATTCAAAGAAGACCAGACTGGGCCTCTGGTCTTTTTCTTCTGTCTCTGCAGGAGCAAGAGTTTGTTATCTTACCTTAGTCAAAGGGGATGGCTATTTGGTCTTTTCCTGGCCTTAGCAGGAGCAAAGGGAACCAGGGCCAGAAAGGGGCTGGAGCTGGGAGTCTCTATCCACCTTGCCCTAGGGGTTTCTCTAAAGACAAGCAGTCACTAATGAGCACTGAGCACTAGAAGAGGAGGGCCAAGGGCAGCTTGGTGGGGGAACAGGACTCCAGAGCTGGAGATAAGGACCTGGGTGGGGAGTTCAAAGAACCACATCTTGCTCCTCACTAATAAGGGAAGGACCAGGGTGATCTGAGCATCATGTGATCAGACTGGGTCTGTGGGTCTTTGGGGTGAAGTGGGAGCTACAAGAGCAGGGAATTAGTGAGAACCTGAAAGCACCCTCTTCCCAGTCCCAAGAACTGGGAGGACAAAAGAAAATAGATAAGGGGCATTCCTTATCCATTCCATTCCATTCCTTATCCATTCTAACAATCCAAAAAATCAGTCTTTGCCCTAAAATTATGTTAATATTTCTCCTATGTTAATGTTTCTCCTTCTTCTAATACTGTTATGGACTGAATGTTTGTGCCCATCCCTGATGTGTATGTTGAAGCCAAAAAGCACAGTGTGATGGGATTTGGAGATGGGCCTTTTGGGAGGCAATCAGGGAGGGTTAGGTGAGGTCAGAAGGGTGGGGCCCAGATGATGGGATTGGTGTTCTTACAAGTAGAGACCAGAAAGGTGAGGACATGTGAGGACACACTGGGAAATTAGCTGTCTATAAGCCAGGAAGGGAGTCCATGTCAAGAACCAAATCGGCCAGCACCTTGATCTCGGGATTCCCAGCATCCAGAAATGTGAAAAATAAATCCCTATTGCATGTGCTACCCAACCTACAATATTTTGTTATGGCAGCCCCAGCAAACAGGGATGCCTACTTCGCACAGAGGCCACAGTTTAGAAACACTAGTAACAGCCTACAATATCAGATACACCAGCTGCTTCTGCATGTTTGCAAAGCACCCATATTTGCATCTCACCCGTGCAAACACTCAGGAAATACTAGCCATTGTGATTTTCTGAGAAGACATCCTGTTATATGGGAAAAGATACAGGTTTCAGAGTAAGATTGATCCAAGAGACCTTGAGCAAGTTACCCTTGGAATTTACATCTCTTCACCTATAAAACTGACCAGCATCCTGCACGGTCACTGCAATGATTCTGTGTCTGAAGGAGCCCTCTCCATACCTAGGCCCTCAGCTAGTGGTGAGTCCAGGACCAGCAACCATCCACTCAGCATTTATTACGTATCAGGCCCTGGGCTAGATGAAGCACTACCAGAGCCAGGACCTCTACAAAAGAAAAAAAGAGGCTTTAAACTTCAGAAAATAGGATTCATCTTGCAGCAGCTCCTTCCACAGGCTCTGGAGAGACTTTTGAAATCATGGCCACCTTCTCCCAGCCCCAGTGAGGAGTTTGTCTGTATTCTAACACCAACAGTTCCAAGATCTCACAACCTCAATCACCAAACATTCTTCAACCCTTAACTGTAGCTTCCACTAGTCCTCATGGTAGTATTCCCCTACTTAAAAAAAACAAAACAAAACAAACAAACAAAACTAAAAAACTAAAAACTAAAAATATCAGGGATTACTTTCCTAATCCTTTTTAATTTTTTAAAAATTTTTTAAGATTTTATTTTTTTGGCAGGGAGTGAGAGCACAAGCAGGGGGAGCAGCAGAGGAAGAAGCAGGCTCCTGCTGATGAAGTAGCCTGATGTGGGACTTGATCCCAGGACCCTGATATCATGAACTGAGATGAAACAGATGCTTAAGTGACTGAACCACTCAGATGTTCCAACCTTCCTATTCCTGGTGGGAATCAAGTTCAAACATTTTACATGACACATTGGTTAAAAAAAAAAAAAATTGACTACTATATAATATCAAACCCAAAGTTTTAGTGTTGTAGTAAGCAGAAATGGATTTATTGGTCAAGTGCAGTCCAGAATACATGTTCCTGATTAATAGGCAGTTCTCTGTGAAGTGGTGATTCAGGGTTGCTTCCAACTTGTGGCCCAACCATCCTTAACATTTGGCCTTCATGGTCAATGTGCTTATGGGCATTTGCATCAAACCACAAAGAAAAGAACAGGAAGGATCTGCCTTGGGAGGCTTCATAGGCCAAGCCTGAAAGTGGAACACATCACTCAAAGGAAGCTGGAGGGGTGCCTGGTTGGTTCAATGGGTTAAGCTGCTGCCTTCGGCTCAGGTCATGATCTCAGGGTCCTGGGATCGAGCCCCACATTGGGATCCTTGCTCAGTGGGGAGCCTGCTTCTCTCTCTGCCTCTGCCTGCCTCTCTGCCTGCTTGTGCTCTCTCTCCCTCTCTCTCTGTCAAATAAATAAATAAAGTCTTTAAAAAAATTCATTCAAAGGAAGCTGGAAAAGTGTGGTCCAGTTGTGTGTGCAAGAAATAGAAGTAAAGGGATTCTGATAAATACATAGCAGACTTGCCTCACAGGAATTCAAAGTTCTCCACACTCTGCCTTAAACTTACCTTTCATATTTGATCTCTCAAATTTGATAGCATTTACCTTTCAAACTTGATACCATTATGCAGGTGTAGCTATTGGTCAGCTTTGCTGAAGTAACAGCCAATCCCCAAATCTCAGTGGCATAAGGAAACAAAAGTTTATTTCCTTTTTCTTTCTTTTTTTCTTTTCTTTTTTGTTTATTATATTCTGTTAGCCACTGTATGGTACATAGGTTTTGATGTAGTGTTCAATGATTCATTAATTAAGTATAACACTCAGTGCTCAGCAGAGCACATGCCCTCCTCAAAATTTGTTTCTTTTTTTTTTTTAGTTAACTTTTTTAAAAAAAGATTTATTTATTTATTTAGCAGAGAGAGAGAGATCACAAGTCGGCACAGAGGCAAGCAGAGAGAGAGGGAGAAGCAGGCTTCCTGCTGAGCAGAGAGCCCGATGCGGGGCTTGATCCCAGGACCCTGAGATCATGACCTGAACTGAAGGCAGAGACCTAATCCACTGAGCCTCCCAGATACCTCCTCAAAGTTTATTTCTGACTTAGGTATATTCAGACTCTAGGCAGGCTGTAGCTCTGCTCCATGGGTCTTCTCATTCCATGACCCAGGCAGAAGGAACAGTTCTCATGTGGAATATGCCCCTTCTGGTAGCTGAGAAGAAGATAGTGGAAACTCTCACATGCAAACATGACAAATGTCTGTTCACATCCATTGGCCAAAATAGGAAGCATGGCCAAGTCCAAAGTCAACTAAATGAGACGTATATACTCCTGCAGGAGATACTTCAAGTCACATGGCAATGGGCTCAGAGGGAGAGAATAACTAATTTCAAACAATACATCAAACTATCAGAACTTCTCCCCATCATCTACGGTACCTGATAGACATTCCTCATTAATTTCAGCGCACGTTACTCAGCATCCTTCTCCACACATTTCTGGCAGTCATCGCTAATACTCCGGGTGAAACAAAAGGCTAAAATTGATATTCTGTACTTATGTGACCTCATAGATTTCCATAACATTACTGATTCCCTTCTCTGAATCTTTGCTTCAGCCTGAAATAACTCAGCCTTCCTAGAACTTCTCCTGCCAGACGATCCAAAGTCAATCCATCCTTCAAAGATCTACATTTCATGTCCATTCTTTCAATGAAATTCACTAAATACCTAGCACAGTACCTCACAGACATAGTTACTGAATGAACCTGTTTCACATCACCTGAGCCTTAGACACAAATGCACAGTGAACTTTGTCCCTTGAATAATAGAAGTGTTTCCTAGAACAATGGGAGCTAGTGGATAAAATGAGGGCCTACTATATAAGTCTGTTGTATTACAGGAAAAATAAGCACATTGTAAGCACCCAATACATGGAAATTGTTATCAATTTTAACTCTAGCTGAGACCATGTTTTCTTCCAAGTCTTTATTCTGAGGAGTAGACAAATCCTGACTAATGATACAGACATGTCACCTAATGTTGGTGGAGCCCAGCAACTAACTGTTAAGCACTCAGAGATTTTCAGTTGAAAGGCACCCACAGGCAGGCCCAGACAACCTATTTAGTCATAACAGCAAAACAGGACCAAAAAAGGTAGGAAAAGCAGAGGATTAAAGCAGGCATCAGGAAGAGCAAGTCAATCCTTTATCTGTCATCCCTGAACACGGAGACAGGGAGAGTGATCCCTGGAAGGCCTCAGATGCTCTGGGGGCTCTGGGAAGGGAGTGGGCAAGGGCAGGGGAAAGAAGGATGCCCAAGTCCATAACTTGACTTGGGTTGTGGGACGAGTGAATCCTTTACTTCTCCTAAATAAAGACAGGACCAACAACAGGTGTTGCTATCCCAAATCATTTAAACCAGTAAAGGCTTGGGTGAACCAGGCCCTCAAGTGGCTTGTTTAGGAGTTGTGACTGCTCCTGAACTATACCAGGCTCCATTTTCAACTTCATTCTTTCTTCACCTCCCCATCACCGCCACCACCTCAGGCAATGGATCCTCTTCCTAGACCTAGAGGCCACTCTAGGGGATCTCAGTCCAGGTGTGTGAGTACTGGCAGGCCCCTGGCACTGAAACTAAGTTGGCAAAAGAGAAAAAAAAGTCTATGCACATCACACAGTTTTTACAGGGGCTGTCCCTGAGATTGAAGCAAAGAAGAACTGTTACCCTAGCTATTAGTTCCTCGTCCCCAATATAGTAGTAGCCATCACATACTGGCAAGAGCACTGCCCTTGGAGTCTGGCAGCCCTGGTGGAGATCTACCATCTCATTGCTTTGTTGCTTTAGATCCGTTCCATAACCATCCTGGGCTGTAGTTTCCACACTTGCAAATTGTGGGTAACAATGATAGCTATCCCCCAGCCTGTTGGGAAGAGCAAATGGGAGAATGCACACCAAAGCATTCTGTCCCCCCTTTAAGGCATTAGACAGAAGGCCTTACAGCACTAAATCTTCCCCCACCATGAGCTTCGTTACACATCTGATGAATGTTTCCAACTGTTACAGATTCTATTTGTGGACAGTAGTTGGAGTTCCCTAGGCTTAGATCTGTGGAGACAAGTCATGCCCACTTAGAAAACTAGAAAAATTGTATTTAGAGAAAACATGGACTAATTTTACGAGGGATTGCTCAGACATGAGAACCCAAAGAAACTTCTTATTCTTAATCCAATCCTTATTTTAGAGGGAGAAGTTTCCCTTATTTTTTTTTCTTTTCTCTCTCTCTCCCTGTCTCTCTCTCTCTGTTCTTTTTTTTTTTTCTCTTTTGTGAAAGCAGCCCACTTTCCTCTATTGAGTTCCTGTTGCCTTTTAAAGTTCCTACGCTCCATGCCTCCCCACCTCCAACTTTCTCTAGCATGGGGTTGTGATGTTTGGGGGTGTGCACGTGATGAGTGGCCATGTTTGAGTGGACGCTGTCCTCTTTGCTTGACATAGGATGAAGATTAGTGGCTGTAAAAGAGCAATGACAAAGGCCATCTCACAGCTTTTAGCTGAGTTCTGATTGTCATTTCTCATTGGCCCTCATAGTTCTTAATTAACTCTCCCTAGCTAACCTGCAATACTTCTTCCTCTCAATCCCATCATATGGCATACCTCCATTTACCCATCCAGGAACTTAGAATTGAGGTTAAACAGGATAGAGAGAAAATGGGAGGGAAATACTAGAGCTGGGCTAACACTCAGTCAAACCAGTGGGTTTCTAGTCCTGCTCTTGGCAAGACCTGGTCTAAAGAATGTTAGGTTCTTTTTGAACTCTCTCTCCCCTCACAGTATCATATATACATTTCCCTCTCTCAGGGCCCCTTACTTCCCACCTTCCAGTCTATTCCCTAACTCCTATCCCTTTCCCAGCTCTAGATTCCCACTTCCCAATTCCCCACCCCACCAAGTTCCTGCTGAGGATTTCTCTCCACCCTTGAAGCAGCTGCCTCCAGAATTCTTGACTTCCTGGAGCAGTAGAGTCGAGAGAAAGAACCTTTCTTTCCCTATATTCTCCCTTTCCCTCCATCTCTTGAATGGGAGCAGAAGGTTTTTTTGTTGTTTTTGTTTTGTTTGTTTTCTTTCAATTCATGGGGTAGACAACTGAGAGAGGGAAAGAACTGAGACTTCAGGGACCTGAGGATTGGGCTGTTGGATCCCTCAGCCATTTTCCAGCTCTGAAGACTCACTCATTACTTTCAGATGCTTGTGTCTGTTCTCAGAGATTATAAATCATTCCTGGATACAGCTGGAGTGGTTAAGGAGACTTTCTCAGAATGAGCAGGCCCCAGACTTCCATAGGATTTTGAATTCAAGAACAAAAAGGTATGGGGTTGAGATGGGGAGATGGAGACTGAAGAATTACGAGTGCTCAAGGGTACTAGGAGGTGGTAAAAGGGGACTGAAGGGGTAAAGTCTGGGATACTGAGACTTAGCTAATGGGGCTGTGAAAACAGAACAGAAATGAGAGAAATCTTAACACTAGAAAGAGCCTAGAGAGAATACAGAGTGGGGCAGAATGGGGACTTTCTCAGAAGCCCAGACCTATATCCTGAGACTAAGAATGATACGTCTAAAGGGTCGTGTGACACTCAGGGGCTGGAAGCTTGTGCAGACACAAGTGAAGCCCTCGGGTGACCACAGGGACCATGGCTGGGGGTGCACACTGCCTGTGGGAGGCTGCAGTGTTCAGCAGAGTTTTCAGAGGGGGAGTCTGTGTGTTCTGGACCACCCAGGCAGGAGCAGACTGAGACTTCTCTCAAAGGTGGAGGTCTGGGTCCAGAGAGATTCTTCCTTTGCTCTGACCCTCTGAAAAGCCACAAAAACCAGCCAAAGGAAAAAAACAACAACAACAACAGTGAACAGAAGTCTGAAAAGCCAGTTTTCACAGAGCCAAGACCCTTGATAACCTGCTTGGCAACTCAACCCAAGCAGGATTGATGGGAGAACAATGCAGCAGGCCCCTCCCCCAGAAGGCAAGCCCAAAGAATGAGAGGACAACCATCACAGGGTCCCCATAAAACTGTAAAACCACATCATCCGGGAAAACAATATATTAAGCTCACTGTCTTGCCCTAAAACCTGTAGATTTCATAGATCCAATTTTTAATTCGTTTTCACATTTCTTATTTTTTTTTCTTAATTTTTTAATTACTTTCCAGTGTACTAGAATTCATTGTTTATGCATCACACCCAGTGCTCCATTAATACGTGCCCTCCACAATACCCACCACCAGGCTGGCCCAATTTCCCACCCACCGCCCCTTCAAAACCTTCAGATTGTTTTTCAGAGTCCATAGTCTCTCATGGTTCATCTCTCCCTCCAATTTCCCTCAACTCCCTTCTCCTCTTCATCTCCCCATGTCCTCCGTGTTATTTCTTATGCTCCACAAATAAGTGAAACCATATGATAATTGACTATCTCTGCTTTACTTATTTCACTCAGCATAATCTCTTACAGTCCTGTCCATGTTGATACAAAAGTTGGGTAATCTTCCTTTCTGATGGAAGCATAATACTCCATAGCATATGTGGATCACATCTTCCTTATTCATTCATCCATTGAAGGGTGTCTTGGTTCTTTCCACAGTTTGGCGACCATGGCCATTGCTGCTATAAACATTGGGGTACAGATGGCTCTTCTTTTCACTACATCTGTATCTTTGGGGTAAATACCCAGTAGTGCAATTGCAGGGTCACAGTGAAGCACTATTTTTAATTTCTTAAGAAATCTCCACACTGTTCTCCAAATTGGCTGCACCAACTTGCATTCCCACCAACAGTGTAATTTAAATTTTTAACATACTTATCATTACAATTAGAAGCTTATTTATTTATTTATTTGCACCAAAGGCATATCCTAGCTTTATTAAAGGACTGCGCCGCAGAGTCAATATAAAAACACAAAAAGTCCCATTACTTTAATAACAATAGAAAACCACCAAAATGGAAAACTGAGGGAGCAGTGAAGAGGGCCCTGGGCCAGGGGCACGATGAACCCTGCTCATGGCACCTGGCCTGGCCTCAGGGCCCTCTGGTATTGCTGTTGCTATGAGTTGGGGGGCAGCGATTGTACTGTGGGAACCACCATTCACCAGGGTCAAGGACCCTTACATCTGTGGTGTTCTCAGCTCTGCATGCCCGGGATCTTGTCCAGCAGGCCAGAGATTGAAGGCCTCAGTGGGTTTGTAACAGTCAACCAGCAGCTCATTGACCCTGGCAGCCCAGGTATCATCACTCTCCAACTCTGGGATCTCCTCCTCCTGGCAGCTATAGAGGTGAGACAACTAGAAGTTTAATACAACATATTCCATAATAACTTTTTAACATGAACTTATTTCATATATACACCAGTGTTCCTTTTTCTTCTCTTTTTTTATAAATATACATATAGATATAAGTTTCAAGGTAATCCTTTGTCCCTATTCAATATGACTCCTATATATAAACCAGTTTTAATTTCCCTGTATCTCTGGAAAGTTGAGTCCTTTAACAAAGATAACCAGATTCACAGGAAGAACCAAAATAACCTTCCTCACCCACATCCAGGATTTAGAACCACCCTCCCATCTTATTCTTCTGTCAGTGTTTCTGTGTATTTGTTCTTATTCTGATATTATATAAATCTTATTCTTGGGGTTCATTTTGGTTGGGTTCTTCTTTTATTTCTTGTCATCTACTTTAGTCAGTATTTTTGTTTGTTCATTTTGTTTATATACCTTATAAATCTTACTTATGGGACTCATTGTGGCAGGGTTTTCTGTCTCTCTTTTTTTTCTCTTTCTCTCCCTTTTTTTTTTCTTTCTTTTTGGTGGTGACTTTTGATTGCTCTGTATCATTCCAGGGCAAACTTTGCCTGGATAATGGGTGACATATTCAGCTATACATCCCCTCAACTGCCTTTCACCAAAATGACTAGCAGGAGGAACACACAACAGTGGGAAAATTCAGAGACTGTGCCTTCTCCCACAGAACTATTGGATATGGACATAAACAGTATGTTGGAAAAAGAATTCAGGGTAACGATTATCTAGGCAATGGCTAGGTTGGAGAAAACCATTAGTGACAACACAGAATCTGTAACGGTGAAAGTGAGAGCCCATCTGGCAGAAGGACCACCACACATTCCTGTGGTCTTTAGCCCATGCCAGTATCCAGTTCTAAGGGACAAGGGAAGATGGAAAACAGGGAGGGAGGAACAGAGGGAACAGAGATTTAGAGGAGGGTATAAGGCTCAGAAACAAAAGGTACAGAGGAAAGGAAATATAAGTGAAGATAAATAAAATAAGAACTCAATCCATCAGGGTACAGCAGACAAAGGCTCATGGGATTATTACAGAGTCATACTTAGAGGTGGAAGGAACTGTAGAGAGCAACTAGTCCTGCCTCCTCCCCCCAAAAAGGAGGAAGTCCTTTGGGGATCAGATATAAGGAAGAAGGAAAATGGTGTTCTATTTGAGGAGAAGGTTGTCTTTAGGGTCTGAAGGACCTGGGTTCACATCTCAGCTCTCATACTTACAATCTGTTTGACCTTGGACAAATAACTTGATCTCTCCATGTCTGTTCTCTTAGCAGTAAAGGGAGATGCCTGGTTTATAGGGACAATGTGAAGGTTTAAGGTGATGTGGGTAAAGGGTTAGCATATGTCTGGTACATGGTGGGCACTCAGTAAGTGGTGGTGATGATGTTGTTGTTGTTGTTGATGATGAAGATGATGATGATTAAGGAGGGTAGGTTTGGGAAAGAGAAGAAGGACAGGGCTAGGCAGAAAGACTGGAGAAGAGTATCTTGAGGAGGAGAAACAGACTGTGGGAGGTGCAGAGAAAAGCTCCCTCTTGCATAAACTGCAAGGGGTTGGAGTCAAGGACAGTGGGTGATAAGACAGATCAAGGGGATGGGGTGGGGGAGCTGACCTGCCAAACACTTCAGGGCCTGAGATCATACTGGAACCCTGGGTCTGTTCTTCTTTCCACAGCCAGCTACCTGCCCAGACTCAGAGCCCGGTTCTACCAGTTCCAATATGTGAAATGCCAGAACTGGGTATATGGGCAGAGCCCCCTTCTCCAGTCCCAAAAGCCAAGGCCCACGGATGAAGAGGTGACTATGGAGAAGACTGATGATGGCGTTGATATCCTGCTGGTTGTCGCCAAGGCTACTGAGTTGCAGTTGAGAACAGAGCAACAGAACTGCTCCTGGGGAAGGAAGTGGGAGGGCAGCACTGCAAGGGGTCCCTTCTCACTTCATCCTCCCCTCAGTGGTGACATTAACTGAAGACATCACTGGGAGTTACAGTCTTGCCATTGAGATAGTCTTAAGCTAACATAGACACAAACATGTAGGGTAGGATAGCAAGCCATCCAGGCTAATGTCACTCAAGATTCCTTAAGAACTTTTTGAGGATTCTTTCTCTCAACTGCTGTGTTCTCTCCTAGGCCTGAGAGGAAGTTCCAAAGGGTGCAGGAAGACCCTCCAGGAAAGGAATATTTAGGGGAAGGGGAGGATGAGGCTGACTTCCAGTAGAAATGAGGAGTGGGAGCAGATGGTAGGGCCACAGGCCTGCATCATCCAATACTGGAGACACTGCCCACAGGTGGCTCTGGAGCACCTGAAATGTGACTTTTCCAAACTGAAATGTTCTGTGTGGGTAAAATACACAAAGGGTTTTGAAGTCTTCATATTTGAAATTAATGTAAAAGTTCTTAGTGTTTTTTCTATATTGATTACATATTGAAATGAATATTTCAATGGATAGACTGTGTTAGATAAAATATTAAATATTATATATATATATAAATAATTCAATGGATAGACTGTGTTAGATAAAATATTAAAATGAATTTCACCTGTTACCTTTTTTAAGTGTCTATTTGAAAATTTAGAGGTATGTATGTGGCTTGCCTTCATTGTCTATTGGATCAAATAGACAAAAGAGGAAGAATTAGAGAACAGGACAGATGTTGGCAGGGAGCACATCCTCAAGGAAGTGAAGAGACAGGAACAGGTGGGGAGTATGCACACAGCCTCAGACAAGAGGACAGACATTGGGAAGGCTCAGGAGGTGAGAATGAGTAGCTTGTCTGTGACTTAGATAAATTATTTTCTTCTAGAATGCCCTAATCTAAACACATGGAATCCAAACAAGAACAGAGAGAAGATGTTTATATAGTACGTAAGTCAGAGATATGTGAGCCCCTCCCCATGTTCTGTTTTTATATTCGTTATTCTCATTACCACTACTTCTCAACAACTTGGGCTAAGAAATCACTTTACAAATGAGAACGGAGACTCAGAGAAGTTAAGTAATTCGCTCAAGGTGACACAACTAGTAAAAATTGCATTGGAGATTTAAACTCTCATCTGTCTGACTCCAGGGTAGAGTAAAATGAGAAGATCCACCTCTTCTGTCTGTGTGGATTGAGAAATCTTCCAAGAGGATCAGAGCTGAGGGTTGGAGGGCAGGATTGAGTAGTGCCCCAAGCCTGCCCTCACTCACCTCTTTACAGCCTGTACTGCTGTAACTTCCCAGCCCCAGAATGCATCTGCAGAGCAATGGGATGGGATGTTAGAATGGACGCTTCACAAGCACAAACTCCTCCTCATCCTGCCCCCCCACTGAACCAGCTGCATGACAGCAAGAGAGTAATCCCCTGATGCAGGTGAAGCTACAGCTGGAGGGGCAGGTGCCAGAGCTGAAAGGCCAAGTTCAGAAGCACACATGGATGTGGTAACCACCAGGCAGCAGCAGACAGAGCTGACAGAGCAGTACACGCTGGGAGTTGGGCCAGTGGGGGTTGGGGCCTGGCTGCTTATCCAGGATCCAAATCTGAAACCTCTGAAGAGGGGAAAAGGGAGATGTTAGTGTGCTTTTAAGGGGGTTCTGGCATCAAAAATAACTTCTCCCATTCATCATTTCCTCTTTGCCTTGTGTTTCCAGAGGTTCCTCCCAGCTGCAGACAGGGAACACCTTTCACCTTCTCATCTGCTCCCTCATACCATGGCCCCTGTTTCCAGGTCCCCTGACACTGTCTGGGTGACAGGGGAAACAGACAGAAAACTGGTGCCCTCTGAGCTCTCTTCTCCGAAACTGACCTGCTGATCACTGCCCTTCTGCCCAGGAAAGGTCTGACCCACCAGGCTTTACCCGACATCCTCTCAGTGTCCCTCCACTCAGACTTACTTCCCATCCAGAAGAAACTCTTTCTATGTCAGGGGATGAGAGGGCTCATACTCATAGAGCAGGAAGTGCCACAAATGGATTTGAATTAGACTCAGTCTGAGCATCCCAGCACAATGGGTCTGACAGCCTCAGCTGCTGTGACATTCAGTAAGAATGCACACATGGCCTCACTAGGTGCCTCTGAGAGAAAAGGACTTGTTCTGGACCTGCCTGGGTAGTCCCAGCTAGAGATAGAAGTTTTCAGTGTGGCTCTGGTCAGGCCAACCTCAGAAGGAGGCACAGGGGACTTCTGGGGACTCTCAAGCCCTCAGGCAGAATGGGTGGGGCCTAGAGTTAGGAGCTGCAGCCTGGTGGGGGTGGGGAGAGAGCAGGCCTGAACCCTCCACTGTCTGGCCTCCCTCCCACCATGGCCCCACCTCCTTATGGCCCTCTCTGGTCAGAGCAGGGCCTCTGAGCTCTTCCGATGCAGCCCTGAGTGCAGGCCTCAGAACCCAGTCTCCACCCAGCCTCAGACCTGAGACCCTGATGCCCTCCCCCTGTGCCTGGCAGGACAGACACCCACTGCTCAGGTTCCCCATCCCCCACACCCCAGCACTAACAGCCTTCCTCTCCTGGCCTCCCCCACCCCCAACCCCATAGTGCAACCTGGAACCTGCTGGAAATGTGCACCAATCAAAGATATCTGCCACTATGGGTCTTCAGGCTCCTCTGGGACAACACACACACAGACTCACACTCATACATATACACATACACATAACCTCAAATTACACACATAAACACACCCACACATCACAAACATTCTCACGTGTATGCAACACAAAAACACATACTTACAGACTCATTAACCGACAGGCATGCACACCCAGACTTACACACTCACACACTCATCAAACATATGTACACTTATACCCACCACTCTAGTCCTTTCTTCTAAGGATCCAGAACATCATCCTCTAGATCCTAGAAATCTAGAACATTCAGGGGAAAGCAGGGAAACCCACAGGAAAGCTATTTCCAGTTTCCTACCCGCAGGAGTTCCTCTGCTATATACCCCTTCCTGCCACCAGGGTCTCTAGGATTTTGACCCACACTGTGGGAGTGCAACATTAGAGATGACTCAGTCCTTCACACAACAAACACTACAGAGCACCTACCTGTGACCCACACCCCACCCCGCCCGCACCCCCAGGCCTGCAGCTGAGGCAGACACATAGAAGACTAAGACCTTCCACCCAGTGAGTGGGGGAAAGAGCAAGAACTCCTGTCTTTGTCTCCTCATATGCTGTGTTACCTTGGGCCCTTGACATAACATCTCTGAGCCTCAGTTTTATCACCTGTAAGTAGGATTAACAAAATTTACCTAATGTGTGAGATTAAGACAGGTGTAGCTTCCATCAGCAATGTGGCCAAAGATGTAAAGTCACCCCACTGTAAAGTCCATTCCCCACCTCTGTGGTGAACATCTCCTTAACACCCTTCCAATTCCTGCTGTCCCTGAAACAGAAGTTGTCCCAGCTCCTTGAGGCTCAGACCACCAGGTGCCCACACCTGGGGAAACTTGATCTCTGGCTAGGCCAGCTCCATCTGATTCCCATGCCACTGTCCTGCCCATACCACTACTGGTCTCCTAGTGCCTCTTGCCCCTTTACAGGTAACCTTTTCCCTAATGACCTTTAATGTAGCTGGCCATGGAGAAAAAGTTTGGGATGGAGCACTCAGCCCTTGCATCAGAAGGATATGAAGGGTTAATCAGCCCCAAGGAGGTGTCCTGCAGAAAGTCATCCCTAATGGCCCTGAATTATACCAATTCTGAGACATTCTTTATGGATAGACAGTGTGGGACACAGTTATAGGACAAGACCTGCTGTGCTAAGCAGTCGAGGAAGAGATTGTGTTGCCCATGAATACTAAAAGCCCCTTTGGAAAAGAACGCCACTAGATTCTGTTCTCAGACTGGGAAGCAGCCCAGTGGCTCCCACCCAGATGGGCAATCCCTGCAGGTGACTTGGACCAAGTGGAGCTGGGATCTCACCCCTACCCCTGCTGCTCAACTGGCCTCCTCAACTCCCAGGAGAGTCAGGCCTCAGTGTGAGCAGGAAGGGGCTCTGGAAGTGTTACTATAAACTTTCTGGGACCCTCCAAGGACCCACAAACACCTTTGGCTTCCCTGACACAGCCTTTACTCCATACATCTTTCCAGACTCTGAAAGCTTCTGAACTGCTCTCATCCTCCAGTAATCCTTCCAGACAACTGGTCGTCCTGACCATCTCTGAGTTTCCATCTGACATTTCCCATCCTGGTGCCTCCACCTCCCCTCACTGTCCACCACCTTCCCTCTGACTCCTCCCCTGCCCACCTCCCACTCTGTCCCCTCCCACCTGGACAAACTTCTCCCCCAACTCAGCCTGCCTCCCTCCCCTCCTGACTCACCTCCCCAGACAACCCCAGCTCCCAGTGGGCTCCACCTTCCCATTACCTCCATCTCTCCAGCCCATGGCATCCCACCATTTTGCCTCATTTCAAGTCATTTCTACATCTGCTTTCACATGTCTCCCATCCTTCAGAATCAAGGGAGTAGAGCAGAGTTCAGAGCCCAATAAAGGGAAGGACATGTCTACCCTTCTCTCTCTTCCTGACCTCTGCCTGCTATCCCCCAACTCTTTCTGTGAACAGACATGGTCAAATGTTATCAAAAGTTGAAGAGATATCGCCCCATCAGCAGAGTGAGGGACTGGGGTGCGCAGAGGAATGGGATGGGCTGTGGTACTTCTGTCAACCTGTGCCCCAACCACCATGGTGAGCCCCACCCCCTTCTGAGTGATCTCAGGGGTGGCCAGTGCCCCCCCCCCCCAACAACTTGGCTTTGCCCAGGTCAGAAGGGACCCTTGGCAGCCCTGGGACCTCAGGAGGGCCTGATGACCTGGTCACCCCAAAGCCACTCCTTCTCAGTAGACGACAGAGCTAAACAGTGACTCATCCCCATCAGGTCATCCCACCATCTCGGCCTCCACATCAGCTGAAGTGCATAAGAGAAAGGACTCTGCATAGCCTCTAGGTCTTTTCTCCCAGCTAAGCAGTGACAGCTGAGAGCCCAGCAGAGGGCGCATGTTTAGCAATGACCCTGTATGTGCAGGAGGGGACTTAGGCCTCCATGTGGAAGCCAAAGATTCCCCCCAAGAGTCATACTTCATTTTCTGTGTACCTCCACCCACCACATCTTGCTGAACCCCAAAACTGATGGTGATCAGTTCTCCCTCCATGGGTCCCTTTCATGCTGTCCCTCCCTGTATCAGGCCCAGGATCTCTGCATCAGAAAAAAAGCAGTATTGTCTGCTCCTGGGAGTTCTTCCTCTCCTCCTGCTTTAATCATTCTTGCTGCTATAAGTAATCCTACTGTCCGGGAAAATTGTAGGGCTCTCTCCCAATCTTCCCCTTCTCCCCCATTACTTCAGCTTCTCCGTGCTTTGTCCCAAATACCTAGGTGCCAGATCCTAGGTTTCAGAGGAGACTTCTGGGCTTGGAGCTCAAAGGAAGGGTTGCTGAGCATCTGGGTGGGTTGCAAGGAGAATGTATCAGTTCCTGGGGTGAGAATGGCCAGAGAATACTTTGGAGTTCTCTGCACACAGCAGCGGTATAGTTAGTGTGAAATGGTTCACTGAGCAGCTGGGTTTAGGAAGGTGAGAACAGGTACAGGGGACAGGTATAAGAGTACCCGGTACCAGTCTCATTCCCCATAGTCACTCCCAAACATTTCCAAATGGGCTCCCTGCTCTGCAAGAGACAGAAGCTAATACTACTAACTTGTGGCAGGAGGAGGGGACAGGAAAGTAGTCCAAGGAAGACTCTGGTGATGAAAGAGCTAGCTGAGGCTGCTGGGATACCACAGGGACTTGACTGCTCCTCAGAGCACAGGGACACCTCAGCCTTGCAGCAGGGATCCAGAAATGACTGGTCTCTAAACTCATTCAGGGAATACCTTCCCCTTCCTTAAAGCCCCCAAACCCTGACCAACTCCCCCAAGGAACAGAGAGCACAGAACCCACTGAGACTGGGGTGGGAGGGGAGAGAGTCTGTGTAACAGCAATTAGCCTCTCTCTTTCTGAACTTCTGTCCTCCTCTCTTCCCCAGAACCTCATATCCGGGCATTAGTTCAGAGACCTCTGTCTTGATCTGTCTCCAAGTCTCTAGCAAGATCAAATCTCTTAAACCTTGTTTTGCTTGAAGACTCCTAGACAGGAGAAGAGCGGACAGGGTCCATCCCGTGTAAGGAAAGGGTCCTGACTTGCCTCTTCCCAAGGCAGGGGGGATATTGGAAGTTGGACCAAAGAAGGAACAAAACCAAAGCTTGGGTTGACAAACACAGACCCTGGTGGGAAGGCTTTTAATCTCTTTCTGTTACTGATTTTATTATTATTGTTCTTCGGATTAGAAATTCAATTAACTCATAATCATAGTAGGGTAAATGTGTGACAGTGACCATAAAGGCCATTCCTAGCTTCCTTATCTAAAGAAAATTCCCTGTTATTCTTTATCACAAACCCTATTTATTCCCTTGTGGATTCATCACACTCTGGAATTATGGAACATTTGTTTTTTTGGTTC
This sequence comes from Meles meles, assembly GCF_922984935.1. NCBI lineage: Eukaryota > Metazoa > Chordata > Mammalia > Carnivora > Mustelidae > Meles > Meles meles. The sequence continues at coordinate 73,742,024 of NC_060072.1, forward strand.
TTGTCTATTTCCCTTCATGAAAAGCTCTAAATTTGAATAAGAGAAAGAATGAACAATGAATAAATATATTATATGGGAATAAATTTACTGGTGGGGTCAACATTACCTAATAAGATGATCCATACCTGAAAACGTCATATGCAAACCTACAATCACAGTAATTATCCTTTATCAGTATTCACAATATCTCTACTTCTGCATCTCTCTTCATGGGCTCTTTCCCACTATTTAATACAACACATGAAGGTTATTTAGCACTCCTTTAACTCTATATTAAGGACAGTGGAGAGAATATAAAAAAAAACACGGAACAGTCTCCCCACACGAGAAGCCTACAGGTGAGTGAGGGAGGAAGAGAAGACACAGGGTAAACACAGTTGAACACAGTGCAGAGACAGCACTATGGTGAGAGTGACATAAAGGAGAAGAGATCAAAGGAAATACATTTCTTCAGAGACAGATAACCCAGGAAGGCATACTCAGAGGTCACATTTATAGTGCTCCTTGATGATTGTATAGGAAGGATTTCAGTAGTCAGAGATTGCAAGGACAGAATTCCAAGGAAAGACACTGCTACTGGGAAGGATTTCTTGACTTTGGGCATCATTTGACATTAAACTTCTGTTCATCATGACAGAGTAAAATGTGAGGATGAGGGAAATTTAAGAGAAAACTGCAGAATCTGGAGGCTTTGAATATATAAGGCAGGCGCCAGGATCTGGGTCCCAGCTCAGGGTCCATTTCTCCTCACTTCTCCTGCACCTGATAATTGGAAGGGACAATGGTTCCAATGGAGAGGGAACCCATTATGTCTTCATCTGTATGTCCCTCATCTCCTCTCCCTCCACTGGGTTATTTAATAATAATGAAAGGATTTCTTAATCTCATTATCCAGAGGAGAACAAAGGGCCAAAAAACATATACTACACAAATTAAGTTAGGTAATTTGCATACTTGGAGAAAAGGAGAAACCCTTCCTCATTCCATCTCCATAGTCAATTTTCCTAGACCTTCTGACACTCTATGTCAATAAATATCTGTATTTCCTCCTTCACTGGACAGAGATGCTGTTAAATGTCACATGTAAACTAAATTTTGTCAAAAAATGCCTCACAAAACAGTCTCCCAAGCACTGGCACTGGCAGGTGGAGGAGGGGCTTCCTGGGCTGCGTCTGCCTTCAAACCACCTGCAGGTCCTGCCTCCTGCTTCCAGGAGTTGCTTCGGGTTTTCTACAGAAGTAAACAGAGACATTCGACTCCTCTTATCATTGTTGTTTCTGTCAGAACTCACTGCATTTTTATGAAATTAGTTCCATAAATGACCAACTTCTCAGAATCTCCACTCTAGATTCCTTAATTAGTACAAATTTAAATTCTCCTCTTCCTGGGGTGGCTCCAAGGGAAGAGAAGAGGTAAATACAATGGCTTCTCTGAGAACCTTCCCTGAGGGTCTTCTAGGGGAGAGGAGGTGTTGATGTGGGGATGTGGCTGGAACTGCAGCTGTGTATGAGGTTAGAGGGTAAAACACAGGAGGGGTGTCCTTGAAGCTGATGTTGCTCTTTCCCTGTGAACTTCTTCTGACTGTCGCAGATGGATAGGACTCCATAGCACCCAGCATCTTAGCCATGAACTTCTCAGAAGGAAACTCATTAGTATTTCCTTGAGAGGTGATGAAAAATAAATATCAGCATTTGGGAGAAACACACCAACCATGGCCGGGGTGCAAGGCTCCTGGTTCCTTAGTGCTGGTTGAAACCTTCAGGGTTTCTGTACCTGCCCACTCACACACACACACACTTACATCAAACCCAATAAGTCTAAAAATATGCCCATGTTTGTAGACATATTGAGAGAAACATACCCCACTCCTTGATGTATATTTCTACTCAAATCTCAAACACAAATGTCCATATATTGGTGCACACACATGACTTTCAATGAGGAGATTTATGATGATATGTACCCAGCCTTGTCCCCTTTCTAGGCTCCTGACTACAGAGTGGGGCCCAGGAGAGATTGTCTGACTATGAGCTGTACATGTCACTAAATGTGTCTCTGACTACATGCCCCAAAACACATAGACATTGTTTTCTCATCATTCACTATTGGTAATTATCCACTGTCTTTCAATTACCTCTATGCCATCAAGTTTCAGTAATCAGCAGTCCCTCACTGAGCTGATACTCCATGCAGAGTGGAGCTCAGGGGTTACAGGTACAAGAATTTGCTCAAATGTGGAACAAATCCAAGCTTCACTACTCACTTTGCACAAATAACTGAATCTCTCTTTGCCTTAGTTTCAACATTTCTAAAATGAGCACAACGACACTCACCTCATTCAACTTTGTATTAAATAGGTGATTATGTAAAGTGCTTGGAGTACTCAAAAATGGTAGCTAATAGTCATCATCACTGTGGAATTGTGGACATAGAAGTAAGTAATGGATGAGAGAGATGGTCCTTTCCCTTAGGAGGTTTTAAAATCTATGACCCAAAGTGAATACATGGAGAGAGAGGAAGGACCTGTAACCCTAAAACTCTATTTGAGTCCTAATGTCTAATATATTCTCCTAAATCCAAGGAGAGTTACGAGAACTAATAAGTTCTAATAAGATTGTGTTTCTTCTTCTGTCATTCATCATCCCCATGACTCACCACCTATATACACCTACATCCACCCAGCCCCTCATTTAGGAAGTTAACTGGAGAATTCATGGGATAACAAAGATTTTGAGAATTCATCTTCTACATTTCCCTGTTTCTGGGTAGGGGCCCATCTGAGGCATTCCACACCCAAGTGAGACAGCCATGCACACGGCCACAGAGCCTAGCCCTCCCATCTCACAGGTCACCCTCTGATCTCAGAAAATTCTTCCTTAGGTTCAATCTCCATCTATTTTCCTTTAATGTTGGCTTCTATTTCTCACCCATTCTTATAAGGGATGAGGTACAAGAACCCTTGAAAGGCTAAGAAAATTCTCCAATGAGAGCATCTCGGTGGCTCAATCAGTTGGGCGTCTGTCTACCTTTGGCTCAGTCATGGTCACAGGTCCTGGGATCAAGACCTGCCTCGGGCTCCATGCTTTGCAGGGGCTCTGCTTCTCCCTTTCTCTCTGACCCTCCTCCCCACTTGTTCATTCTCATTCTTGCTCTCTCTGAAAAAAATTAAAAAAAAAAAAGAAAGAAAAGAAAATTCTCCAATGACTACATGGTAACATTGTTCCACTGCCCATCAGCCCAGGTGTCTGGAATTATAGGTCTCATATATTTTGTTATTAACTGTTTTGAAAATCATCAATGATCCCTTAAAAAGCATAATTTGGTCCCTATTAGGGTATAACCTCTTATATAGACATCTTGTCTCTTCTGAAAGCATTTGAAAGATGAAAGTTGCCTAATTTCCAGGACAGATAATTAAGAATTCCTATCTCATTGCCCAACCTCCACAGCCTCCTCTGTTAGTATCATCAGGTTATCACTCATTTGATTAAGGGACAGTACAACTCTGAGTTAGGGAATGACCAATATGATTTCCCTGGCTCATCAAGAAGGATGCCCGTTGGACCCAACTGGAGCCAGCCTCATCTTCAGGGATTCCCTGGAATCAGGCTGAACTGCTTGGGCCTTCTATCAGTTTCACTCCTTCTAGCCCCTCATCACATACCATGGGAAGAGATGGAGCTGGACCAGGGGAGGTCATGTCATGCTTTCTCCTGACCCAGGACTGTATTTTCCCTGTTGCTCTTTGGATGAACAACACCGTTCTTACTGTTGGATTTAGAGGAAATAAGAACCTACTCCTTGTCCTTAGAAAGACTCCACTGGGAAGGAACAGACAACACAGTTACCATAACTCAGGCATAGCCACACAATGGCAAAACCACAGGTGCCTGGGCACAGTTCTAGACGTGGGGTACAGACAGCTCTGGATGGAGAGACATTCTGCTTGCCAAGGAAGTCTCCCAGAAGATAGTTTAAAGGGGTAGCACATGCTGGCCTAAAGGAAGGAGAATTTTCTGTACCAATGAAATGCGTTAGTCTCAATTCACTTGAACTTGAATTTATTAAATGCTCATTAGGTGCCTGGCCCTGCTGGATGCTCTGGGAGTGAACAGGATACACTACTTACCCAAGATCTATATTCAGAAGCAATAAAAAAAAGAGAAGAAAAGAAAAGAAAAAAAAAGGAAGACACAGATAGCTGTGTTATGCTATTTTTTTTAATTTCAGATTTTTTGACGTACAGTTGACATATAAAATTGTTACATATTTCCAGTATACACAGTGTTAATTTGATATACATATAACTACGAAATGATACATTATGATTTGCCTAGTGGGAAATTGTTAACAATGAGCATGGAAGGAACTGAGTGGCTTACTCAAGGTCACATTGCTAATTGTGGTGGAAACAAGATAAGAACCCAGGACATGTGGCTCTCAGCTATGCACTTTCTGAGCAGGTGGACCAAAGCAGCAGACAACAACAGAGAAACTTTAAAGTCCAAGAATGAAGATGTTGCTAAAAGAAATATCAACCCAGGGATTTTCAGCATGGACAGTGGGCTCAACCAAAGTGCTTTGTACTCGGGAGAAAGCTCTGGCTTCAGTAACCTGTGCATTCTCTGATGTCCTGTCACAAAGACAAGGCTCAACTTACATAGCCCACTCAGTGCACTCTGAACATGGCTTCTTTTTCCTGTGCTTCTCTTCCTGGTGCTCTCTCTGCCTGCAATCTCCCTGCTGCCCAGATGTGGCACATCCCATCCTGAACTGAGCCAGCTCAAAACGATTCCTCTACAAAGTCTCCTCTGATTTCACCATCAACCCTCACCTCTGTGCCAGCCACAAATGATCATCCTCCACTCTGAATTGCCAAGACATTTTATTTTTATATTAATTATGACAACACGTTCTACTTTGTGTTACAGCAATGCTTTCCCTCTTGTATTAGAATATAAGCTCCTTAAATGCAGAAGCCATATTTTATCTATTTTTTGGTCTTTTTCTAGCTTCTTTTTCTTTTATTTAATATAAGCATAATGAACATGCATTGTTGATGTATTACTCAGGGCTGCACAATACACTGATTCAACAATTTCACACATTTCTCAGGGCTCATAAAGATTAATGTACTCTTAATTCCCTTTATTTAAATTACCCATTCCCCTACCCAATCTCCCCTTTGGCAACCAAGAGTTTGTTCCCATTATTTAGGGGTCTAGGGTGTTGTGTTTTTTGTTTGTTTATTTATTTATTTTGGTAAATTATTATTTGGTAATAATTTGGTAAATTATTGTATTTGTCTCTCTTTTTTCTTTTTTTCATTTTGATGTTTTTTGTTTCTTTAATTCTCCATAAGACTGAAAACATGGTATTCATTTTTCTCAGACTGACATATTTAAATTAGAATTATACCCACCCAGTTCATCCATGCTGTTACAAATGGCAAGATTCCATTCTTCTTTATGGCTGAGTAATAGTCCATTGGATGTACATATAGACCACATCTTCTTTATCCATTCTTCTATTGCTGCACACCTCTGTTCCTTCCATCTCCTGCCTAATGTAAATAATGCTGCAATAAACATAGAGGTGCATATATCTTTTCAAATTCATGAAACAAAAACACTTGTACAGAACAATAACAAAAACACTTTTGTACAGAACAATAACAAAAAAAGGCAACCTACTGAATAGGAGATATTTGCAAATAATATGTCAATAAGGGGTTAATACTCAAAATACATAAAAAATTTCTACAATCCAATACCAAAAAAAAAAAAATCCAATTAAAATGTGGGCAGAGGACCTGAATAGATATTTTTCTAAAGAAGACATACAGATGGCCAACAGATACATGAAAAGATACTTAGTGTTACTCATTATCAGGGAAATACAAATGATTACTATATGTTGGATAACTGAACATAAAAAATTAAATATATTAAACTCTTTTAAATATGCAATCAGATGTCACTTCATAGTTGTCATGAAGGCTAAAATCAAAAAGACAAGAAAAACAAGTGTTGCCAAAGATATGGAGAAAAAGGAATCTTCATGCATTGTTGGTGGATGTCAATTGGTGCAGGCCTTATGGAAAACAGTGTGGAAGATCCTCAAAAAGTTTAAAACAGCACTACCATATGATCCAGTAATTCTGCTACTGGATATTTTCTTAAGTAATCTCTACATTCACTGTGGGTCTCAAACTCCGCAGCCTGAGAGCTAGAGTCATGGTCTACTGACTCCACCAAAAAGGCATCTCCTACATTACTGAATATTTAACTAAAGAAAAGAAAAACATTTTATCAAGGTCTTCTAATATGAATTCTGTAAGAGTCAGTAAGCAGCTATGAACACAATTGAAGAGTAGAAAGTAAAAAAAAAAAAATGGGGGGGAGAGTAAAGACACATCCTTCACTGTACCATAAATATGAAGCTCTATTAGTGTTCCCACACCAATATCTCATAGGATCCCATATTTCCATGTGTTCAGGAGTATTCTCCATTATTGTGTAGGGGACCAGACTTCACTCAAGTGTGATGATGTCAAGCCAAATACGTACTGGTACTGCTGAGTTCAAGGTCTAGAGTTTGGGTCCATAAGCAGGGTTAATCTACCAGGCTTTGCCGGATCCCAGAGCAGAAGTAGAATACAAACCCAATCAAAATCCAGACTCCAAATCTCAGCCAGGTGCCAACTGACATCTGCATCATAAGACAAACATTCACAAAGATGCTCAGGAGTGGGAGGAGAGGCAGAGCAGGGACCTTAAAGGGAAGGGGAGAGGAGCTCTGTGGCTGTCTCCAGATGACCCCAGTGATCCCAGTGATGAGCACCAGGAGGAGCACAACCACTGTGATCGGCCCTGCATCTCCAGAAAGCAGACCTGGCCAGTGGGCCATCACCAGGCAGAGGACAATCATCAGCAGAACCAGCAGTGAGGAGCAAACATAGACAACCCGGCCAGAGAGTGGAGTGGGGGTAGGGCTGCCTGGAAAAAATAGTCCTTGTAGAGTCAGCTTCCCTGTTGCAGGTGCAGTCTCCTCCTGCACCTGTGCTTCATTTCCCCCATCCTCCTCCTGCAACTCTTGTTCGTTTTCCTCCTTCCTCCTCTCAATCTGGTACCTGACGATAAGTACACAAAAAGCTATCAGGGAATAAGATATGAGGGTCCCAACTGACCTCAGGTCCAGAAGATCAGTGATTCCAAAGAAGAATACCGTGATTGGTGTGATAATGCCAATGACCAGAACGGATACGATATGGCCACTTGTGCCAAGAGCAAACCTGGAAAGGACTGGGAAGAGGATACCATCCTTTGCCATCATGTATATCACCTGACGTATGGAGAATATAAAGCCCCAATGGAGGCCAGCAAAAATACAACCAAAAATTGCAAAAACTGCAACATAGTATGCAGGGACCCAGCCAATATGGAGAAATGCCTCAGGCAAGATGCTCCCAGGTCGAAGCTTGTAGTAAGGAACCATGAGCATAAGTGCTGCAGAGACACCAAAATACAACAAAAAGCAGATGAGCAATGAAATCACAATGCCCATGGGAATGGAACGCTTGGGATTTTGTGATTCTTTGACTCTGGTAACAATAATGCTGCAACCTATAAATGCATAGAAACAGGTAGCTGATCCATGGAGAATCCCCTGGAAGCCAAAAGGCATGAATCCTCCAGAGCCCAGAGGGCCCAAGCGAGAGGTGCCATTGATTCCAGCCTTTACGTAGTCTTCTTCTGTGAGCTTCCAGTTGTGTAGGTCCCCCTTAATGAAGCCAGAGATGATAAAAAAGCTGAGAACCAAAAGCTTCACCAATGTAAACACTTCAAAGACTCTGAGGTACACAAGCCAACTTATATATTGCAGTTCCATGAACAAATACAGAAAGATGACAAAAAAGTAGCGTAGATTGTCTGCAATGATTTGGGGAACATATTGTGAGATGGTCTCTTGCTGGGTCTCAGAGATCCCGTTCCCAAAGAAGATGTCAAAAGTTAAGATCCAGGCCTGGACCACAATGAATGCATCAACAGCAAAGGAGAGGATGAGATTCCAGCCGGTGATGAAAGCCCAGAATTTACCTACTGTGACATAGCTGTAGGGATATGCTGAGCCAGAATGGGGAACCCGGGCACTAAACTCTGCATAGCACAGCCCAGCCAACAGTGATGTCAGACCTGCCACCAAAAAGCAGATCACAATGGATGGTCCTGCTTGATTCCTGGCCACCTCATTAGCCAGGAAGTACACACCAACACCCACTGTGCGACCCACACCCAGGGTCACTAACTCCAGAGTGCTAATTTTTATGCCAGATTCAAACTCATACTCTTCTTTTTCTAGTGGACATTGGTGTATCAGCCTTTGACCAAACCTGCAAAGTGCCTCACGCAGCATTCTAGTTGAAATTGAAGAAGATTCTAAGGATCAAAGAGCTGTAGCAAGTTCAGGGAGCCAAGAGTGCTGGATCTGGTTAAGTGAGGCTGAGTTAAGCCAAGTTGGGTGGGGACTGCCAGGGTCCTTTGCTCAGGCTTCAGAGCTGCTGCTTCATATTTCTTATGTTTATTTTTTCAGTGTTCCAAGATTCTTCTGCTACGTGCTATCCTTCCAGAATGCCTATGGAAACAATAAATATTTACTGAAGAGTGGTGTTCAACCAATCAACTGAGAATCAAAGGCTGCATGTAACTTGTTGAAGCCCACGGATCACAGAAACTGACACCAAAAGAGACCATAGAAAAATTAATCCTGCTTTCCCTCCAGAAAAAGTACCAAATACCTCCCAACATTCTGGTTTGTTTTTTTTTTTTAAACAGTGGGCTCCATGCCCAACATCGAGCCCTACATGGGGCCTGAACTCACAACCCTGGGATCAAGATCTGAGTCAATATCAAGTGTTGGAGTCTCAACCAACAAAGCCACTCAAGCACCCCAACATCTCCCTTTTTTACACTCCACATAACATAATCCCATTTGAGTTCAAGATTCATGTAGCTTCCTGAGCTATTTAGGTGGTAAGACCCAACAGGGTATGAATGTATTGTGCAAGAATTCACATGCGGGATGTGTGCCCACTGCTTGAGCATGAGTTATGACACCTTAATTCATGGACTAGATGCCTCTTTGCAACTACAGACCCATTCTTTATTATCATCAAATTTTAGATACAAATATTAGTTTCTCTGTCTTAAACCTCTCAGCCCCAAAATCTGCAACCCAAAGTGAGAATCCCTTTGGCCCTCTTTTCCTCATTCTGCATCATCCTTTAGCTGTACTGATGGCCAGGAATGTACAGCCCACCCCTTCCCTTTACCCACTTGGCCCACTGGGGCACTTTGAACAGAGAAGAGAAGGGAGAAAGGGGCAGGACCTCATAACCACCTGCAAGAAGGAGAGGACCAGACTTCTGGGAAGCAAATACTGTAGAAATGGGAGCAACGGCTAACTCATGATCCTTGACTGAGAACAGAGAGGAGCCAGAGAGACTATATTGTGATTTCTGACATTCAATGAACCTCACCCAAAACAATCAGAAAAAAATTCGCTACTTTTTTATGTCCACAGTATGACAGTGCAATGGGTAGGGAGAAAAGAAATGAATCACTTACATCAGTTGCTCTCAACCAAGAAAGTTCCTTCTGTTTCCTCCTTCTCTGGGTTCCAGGAGAGAAGGTGAACTTATTTCTGCAGTCTCCTCACTGGCTACACTGCGCTCTATAAACATCCTGTGCCATCTGGGGTGTCAGCTGCCAGGGGTCTGTAGAATCTGCCCTGCTCTTTGAGCTTGTATTAAAACACTCGTGACTCCTTATGAATTTTTCACAAGGAGTTACTTTTAACTCATTCAAACTGCTGTCTGAATGTTTTCTTTTTTTTTTTTAAAGATTTTATTTATTTATTTGACAGAGAGAGATACAAGTAGGCAGAGAGGCAGGCAGAGAGAGAGAAGGAAGCAGGCTCCCCGCTGAGCAGAGAGCCCGATGCAGGACTCGATCCCAGGACCCTGAGATCATGACCTGAGCTGAAGGCAGTGGCTTAAACCACTGAGCCACCCAGGCACCCTGTCTGAATGTTTTCTTAATGAAGGACTCTTGTGTATGATTCCCTCTTACTCCTCTTCCCAACTTCTCTTCAGATGGCCCCCTTCAAAAGGGGAGCTAGGCTCTAGATCAACAATTCACAGCAATGCCCAGGAAATGAGAAGAGGAGAACGGAGTAAACAAAGTCATGCAACCCCCACTCTCCTTCCTACTCTTGTTTCGGTCTTAAAGGAATTTTAGAAAATGTTCTCAGAAGTTTTTAAAGACAGAAATATCAGTCAAAATTGGAAGTCTACTCTATAGATGATGAAAAAGAACCCTCGGGTTATGGGACAGACCTTCTGTCTACAAATCCATCTAAACTCCTTATTTGCCACTCACAAGTTCCGGTGCTATGATTTACAAATGAGCACAGGAGATAGATAACAAGTGTCAATTCTTAACTTGTAGAAACTTTTTTCACTATCTGAGGTTTTCCCAACCCACCACCAGGCTTCAAACCTTTGCGTGCTTCCACACTCCCCTTCCTTCATAGTATTTCCTTTGTTCATAATATGATCTGTGCTGATTCCACTAGCCCCATCCCCTGCTCAGTTCCTGCTCCAGCTGTGAGATTCAACACTCACACTGATCCCTTGACCATACTGTTTTCTTGGCCCCTTCACTTAACCACATTTTTCTTTCAGTTCCTAGCTCATCACTTGCTTCCTCAGGAAGCCTCCCTTGACCCTTATGCTGCCCTTCCTATGTGCTCTCCTAGCATCCAGCTTCCCCAATGTTTTATTGATCCTTATGTATCCAAATTCCAGGTCAGCTGCTGGTCTCCTCCATCAGATGGTGAGGATGGTACTCATAAGTATTTGTTGAACAAATGACCATGCTGAGAAAGTAAACATGAAAAGGGCATAATCCAGAATTCTTATATACTGGACATTGAAATACATACTGTGTAGCCAAGCAATCCTTATAATTAAGGGTCTTGTAGGGATATCCATGGCATTTCCTTCCCTGTGGAAGGCCAGAAAAATGAATATGGTTAAAGGAAAACCCACTGTGATAAATCATTGACTGCACATCATTCATGGCAGGCATGAGTCACACTGGGTAATAAAGAATCATTTGTCTTTGAGGACTCTTGTTTAAAAATATTGGGTTCCTGGGGGTTATGGGCAACCACCCACCCACACCCAGGTGGAGAATCCCTACTCTTTTGAAGGCATCATGCTCAGGCCCTATAATCTAGGTAGGATATCTTAAGTCAGAGGTTCTCACTTCGGGGGACAGAGGCAGGCATAATGTAGATACCTGGGACATTTCCCAACTTTAGATACTCTCCCTCTGGAGATTCCTGTCCACAAGCCCTGTACTTCCCATGACTGTTCTAAATCACCCAACTGACAAGAAATTCTCCTTAAGTTCAAGGGGAAGAGATTCTAAAAACTTCCTTCACAGGAAGACAGTGCAGTTCAATAGTTAGGAGTAAGGCTCTGTAGGTAGACTGTTCAGGTTCAAATCACACCTCAGTCTCACACCCAGTGACTGTGGTTAAATTAGTTCATCTCTTGGGGCTTCAGTTTCTACAACAGTCAAATGGGAGTAAAAGTAAGTACCTCACAGGCCAGCTTCGAGGAGTAAATGGAGTGATGTCAGTAAGTACATAGCTCAGTGCCTCACAGACAATATGGAGTTAATATCGTCTACCTAGTATTTAATATTGAAAATGGTCCAAAGTAACCAGACACTGAAAATTAACCAGGCTTTATAAATGTGCAGGGTGAAAATCATCCATAAAACTCAAGCTTCTTTGTTCTCCCTCATGAGACAATGAAAACAGTCTTATTCCACATGATTCACCTTGAAATGCTAAGGATTCTAATGAGATACCCTCATGCATGCTGGGGCTAACACATGGGGGTCCTAGGCTCACTGAGTTGAATCAGGCATCTAGAACTGCAAGGCTCAATACAACAATAATAATAATAACAGCATCTTTGTCTACTGATACCTCGTCTGGAACAAGCAGTGCTGAATACTGTAGAGATAAGAACCATGAACACTTGGTCAGAAATGCTGGATGTGAGCTCTGGCTTTTCCTCTTGACAACCTGAGCTCGGGTAATTTCCTTAATATCTCCATGCCTCAGTTTCCTCATCCACTAGAAACCTTACTTAATCTACCTCTCTGGATCAACATGAGAATTCCACTAGAAGATACAAACTAATACATGCTTCTGGTGGCAGTGTCACCGAGGAACCATCTGAAGCACAATCTTACTGGAATTCAGAATGCATACACATTTGGACACTATAGTGGTTGAATGGGTGAATGTATCTGAAACAAACATAGAACGTGGACTGGAACAGCATTTGTTAAGTAACTAAACAAAGTGCCTCTAGTGAGGAGGAGAAATGTGAATAGAGATAAGGATGAAACAGGATAATAAAATGCATTGAAAAGGGGCTAACTGGACATAATAAAAAAATAAAAATTTAAAAAAAGAAAGAAAGAAAAGGGGGCTGACAGGAAGCAATAGTGCAAACATGCCATGACTGAAGGAGGTACTGACTCCGTTCTGTGCACTGCAAGTTCAACACAAGACCGCAGGAGAGAATGTTTTTGGAGCACCTGGTACAGAACCTGGTAAATGAGAGACATTCAGTTGATTGAAATTGAAAATGGAAGTGGAATCTTGTAATTGGCAGGATATGGAGAATACAAAGAAGGAATACCTTCTAGAAAGAGGGCAAAGAACAGGAAAGATGGGGCACCCCTCCTACTAGTTCCCACTGAACCAAATTCCTCTCTCTTCAGGCTCTTCAACTGTCTTTGGAGGCTCTTGGAATTGGCACTAAGGATGCTTCTGCCACGTTTTTCTCTCTGGCTCACTAACCCCAGCCACTTACCACTCAAAAACAAAACAAACAAACAAACAAAAACCACAACAGTTGTTCTCAAGATTTGTTGAATCATGGACCCTTCTGAGATTGGTCACTTCAAAAAAAATGTCATACACTCTTCTGAAGGGAATCCATGGAAACTGAGAAGGAATCCTAGAGGAGGACCATCTGAATGGCAGGGTAAGAGGGGGTTAATGCTTGATATTTTATATTTCCTTCAACTGTGCTGTGCAGGGTGGTCTTTGTGCTCCTTCCACTTTTTCTGAAGATGAGGGAAAGTGGGCCTACAGACAAAGTATCAAGATATCAGAGAAGCAACTCAAAGAACAAAACATCTGGGAATTAAATAATCATGTTTTATGACTCCAAGAAGTGCAGGCAGAACAAACAAATGAACAACCAAATATATAGAAGAGAAAGGATACCCATGATTAGAAAGCCTGAGATATCCTACCACAAATCCAGTTTCTAATGACACAGAGAAACATCATTTTCAAATACATTGTTCAGATATCCCCATTCACATGCAATACTCTACATTTATTCTAATGGTTTATATTCAGTACAAACTCTCTTACCTAACTGTGAGAACCCCACCCTAATTATCCCCCTACCTCCTTCTTACATCACCTCCTTCCTATCTCAGCTCCTCACATCCTGCCTTACCCTTCCTAGGATGAGTCTGTGTCCTGGGTAAGTGACCTGCACTGCCAGGGAAGCCCTACTCACTCCTTTCTTCCCAGTCTTGACCATGCAGCCTCTCTCAGCCCTATTCTACAACCTTTCCTGCATCTAGGAAGCTTTTACTAGGCCACCCTGGTCAATGACCATCTCCAGTTTTCCATCCGATCCCACTAGCAGTTACTGCCAATCCTGATGGCCAGCTGAAGCTAATTTTCCCTATCTGTCAGCTGGTGACCTGAGCATGTTCCTTACATTCCTTTATAGTCTAAGAGCTTCCAGAGGGCAGGGCCAGGATCTAAATACCTCCTCATTCTGAATTCCACACTCCCATTTCCAAACCTCCCTACCTAGGACAAGGATCTGCTCATAATTGTAAAAAGCAACCAAAAGAGGCATTTAGAACAGAGAAAATGAATATATAGATGTATTGAGTAGCTTCTATAACTTGAGATTCCTTGAAGAAGTGTTGCTTTGTTTTGTTTTGTCTTTGGAAAGAGATAAAGGGCCAAAGAGATGTGTAAGCATGAGACTGGAACCTGCACCATCACGTGTTTCAAGAGTGTCCTGACGATATTTCCTAATGAGAGACCTGGGTCTGTGAATCTCAGTTTCATGGGAAACAGTCTCTTCCAAAAGAGGTGCTTGCTCAGGGGACTGGCTTAAGGGAATGCAGAGAGGGGCCAGGGAACATGGAGCAGCTTGTATGGATTCCATAATGCCCTGGTTCCCCCTTCCCTCCCACCTCCTCCTTGTGTTTCCCTCAGTCTCTGAGCTCCTTCCAACTCAAAAACCAAGTTCCACACCATGTTTCCTGGAAGAATTCCTGTCAAGTCCAAAAATTGTTGAATAGCAGGCTGCCTTGCTTTCCCAGCCAGCCCAACCCACTCTCCTTAGTCTTGGAAGTCATTATTTTCCCTCCTCTGTCTCTAAGAATGGTACTGACCTCACTCTAGACCTTTCCTTTTCAAAACATTTTTCCAAGGCAGTAACTGCCACTGGTTTCTATGTTAGAGAATTAATACTCCAGCCAATCAGGAAGTTGGCCTGGGCCTCTACTGAATAGCTTCAAAGAAAGATAGTGTGGGTATCAATTGCTTTGAAAGAAGTGTGGTGAAGACTTGAGAGGAAGGCTAATGATGCCATTAAATGGTTGTTTTCAAGTTCTCAACGTTTCAGAGACATGGACTGTATATGCACCATCCCCAGAGCTTATATTAATCCTCAATATTCAAGCACAGGTCTTTCTTACTCCCAAATTGTATAAATGGTCTTTTCATCCTTAAAATTTCAAGAACCTCCAGACCCATCCAAACCAGTGGCTCCAAAACAAACAAGTGTGAAGTGTTTTGGATAACGGGCATTTCCCAGAGTTTCTGAAGTCCTAACTCAAGCAGCCCTGGATTCTTCTAGCGGTCAATCAGGAATACAAGAATAGAGGCTTTGCATTCAGGGCAAGAGTTTGAAATAATGCTAAGTGTGGTGCATATGTAACCAGCACTTCCATCACAGAAACAGCTCAGAAAACATAGGAAATGGTACACAGAATGAAAGCCACCATGGAAGCTGGGCCAGAGTCTCATGTTCAAGGTAAAAAAAATAGTTTACAAAATCAAATGAAATATGTAATTTTCCCATTATCTCTTTTTGTTTGTGCCTTCTCTAGAAGAGTGTCTCCAAACATGGTCTGTCATTTATTAATTCAACAAATAAACTGCTCCCTCTTTATTTAGTACTACTATGGATAATGCAAGGAAAAACAAAACCTCCCCCACTCATGTTGCATATATTTTTGCAGTAGGGAGCAAAAAAAAATTAGTAACAGGTTTATATATTGTGTTATTAGATTGGTAATCCATGCTACAGAAAAAAGGAAAGCAAGCAAATTGTAGGATGTGCTCACAGTGGGTGTTGTGACTTTAAAATGGGCGGTCCAAGGCAGACTCCCTTTCACATTGTTGTACAACTTTCACCACCAGCCATCTCCAGAACTTTTTCATCTTCTGCAGCTGAAACTCTGTACCCATTGAGCAGTAGCTCTCCATTCTTCGTTCTTCACAGCCCCTTTCAACCACCATTCTACTTTGAGTCCCTATGAATTTGACTAATCAAGTTACCTCATGTGAGTGGAATTACACGATATCATCTTTTTGTGACAGCTTATTTCACTTAGCATAATGTTTTCAAGGTTCATCCATGTTGTAGCAGATATCAAAATACCCTTCTTCTTTAAGGCAGAATACTATTCTATGGTGTGTATATCTCACACTCAGGTTATCCGTTTATCCACTGATGGCCATGCTGGTTATTTTAAGTACTGGCTTTTATGAATAATGTGTTATCAATATGGTATACAAATAGCTTTTTGAGGCTCCGCTATCAATTCCTTGGGATATATACCCAGAAGTGGCATTGGAGATCCCATGGTAAATATGTATGTAATTTTTTGAGAAGTCACCTTACTGCTTTTCAACAGTTGTTGTCCATTTTAACCATTCCCACCAGGAATGCACAAGTGCATCCCATTTCTTTACTTCCTCGCCAACATGCATTATTCTCACTTCTCTTAATAGCAGCCATGCTAATGGGAGTGAATTGGCACTTGGCTGGTTTTGAGAAATAACAAGGAGTCCTGGAGGGCCAGGACACTGTGAGTAATGGGAAAGCAGTAGGGAGTGAAGTCAGTGAGATAGCAGGAACCCAGATCCTTCTGGGTTTAATGATGCCATTAAATAATTGTTTTCAAGTTCTCAACGTTTCAGAGACATGGACTGTATATGCACCATGCCCAGAGCTTATATTAATCCTCAATATTCAAGCACAGGTCTTTCTTACTCCCAAAGTATATAAATGGTCACTTCATCCTTAAAATTTCAAGAACCTCCAGACCCATCCAAACCAGTGGCTCCCAAACAAACAAGTATAAAGTGTTTTGGGTAACGGGCAAATGGGATCTGAGATAATGGGATCTGAGAATCTGTGAGGACTGTGAGAACTATGCCTGTAACTGTAGGTGTGATGGAAGCCCTAGTAAACAGATATATTCACATATTGTATATGAATTTTCATATTTTTTTCATAAGTCAATGACCAATGGCCTTAACTGAAGCTTCTCATAATCTAGATTATCTCCAGATAGGACTCCATCACTTGAAAATCAAACAAAAGTCATCTTAGTGTCATTCCCACTACTTTAGTTATTCCCACCAGTATTGTGGATAATCAACAGCTGACATGGAGATAAACAGTGCTTTTTTCTGGAACTTGGTGAAATTAAGGACTGCAAAGACACAGATAAATAGATAAGTAGACGCTCAGAAAAGAGACAGAAACCATGTGAATCAGGCACTCACAAGTGCATAATTAAATAGATGAATCCAGTCCCAAGCCCCAGGTGCCTCAATCAGCACTGTTAGAAATATCTGAAATAATCAGAGCTAGAGAGAAATAGGTCCTCAAAGGGAAGCCTGAGAACATGTTTCTGTGAGGCAAAAAATACCTCTTAGAAGCTCACCTCTCTGGGCAAGAGAGAAGAAAGATTCTATATCCACATAAGAAGTCCAAGGAGTTATACAGTTTCTCTACAAATAATCTGGCATGAATGGCTGCCTAACCACCAAATATAAATATTGGAAAATATACACTTATGTGTGTGGAGGGGGCTGGTGGGAGATGGACGGTAGAGGAGAGAATCATGGGGCTGTCCCTCCTGGGAAAGCAGGAGAGAGAAAAATGAATTTTCACTATGGCATTTTAGGATTCCAACGGCAGTTAGAGGAGGGAAGGATAGTAAAATCTAGAAACCAAAATAACTAATTTCTCTCAGCAAGGCAGCAGTAATGGACTTCTATTGTCTTTTTGCTGTTTCTTTCCAGCTGAGGACCACCTTATTGATCCTCCACTCTCAGCATGTATGACCACCACCCACGCTAGGGCAAAGAGACTCCACACATCATATTCCTTTTCTTATTTCCTTTTTCTGTGGGCTCTTAATAGAGGTCTTGGGTTACCTTCAACCTTCAAAGAGGTATTATAAAAATGGGGCTATAATATAGGAGAAGGCTGCTCATTCTCCTGTCCTCAAGTAGAAAAATAATAGACCTAAGTAGCAGTAAAAGTCTAATGTCATTCATCATTCATTCATTCAATAAATAGTAAGCACTTTCTAAATGCCAGTCCTAGTGCTTGATGCTATGCACACAATGGAGAGGAAAAAGATGTGTTCCCTGCCTACATGGTACTAATTATATTTAACAATATTCTTATATAATATTCCTGCCCAAAATGTGTAACCTGAACCTAATGATAAAATCGATAAGTCTAGGTTTATTCTTAGGTATCTTATGATTTTTGAATATCAGTACTCTGAAAACTATAGAATACTTATGAAAGAAATTGAGGAAGACACAAAGAAATGAAAAAACACTTCATGCTCATGGACTGGAAGGAAAAACATTTTTAAAATGTCTGTGCCAGGAGGGGGGATAAAAGATGGCAGAGAAGTAGGAGGTGCTGTTTCAACTGGCCCCCTAAAGTGAGCTGACTACCTACCAAAGAACTCTGATCACCCATGAAATCAGCCTGAGATTGGAATTATACACTTTTGGATCTCTATGGGGGCAGAAGATGCCAGTAGACAGGTAAAATAGAGTGGGACATCGGACTGATATCAGAAGATAAACAAAAGGGGGAGGGAGCCACCAGGAGTAACCAGGAGGAGGAGTCACCAGGAGCGACCCATTAGAAAGTAATACCCCAATATGAGCATGCGCTGTGATTGTGGACCATCATTAACTTGGAATCTGCTTGAAAGCACTCAAAGAGAGCCAAGATCTTAAGGGGTAATTGTTGGAATTGGAAGGTTAGGGACAGGGACGTAAGCTCACAGACCCAGGATGGCCACCACTGGCATGGAAACAGAGAGTGCAGCGAAGAAGCCAGGTCTTGGGCCCTGAGCTGCTGGCATGCTTGAGAGCATCTGGGTGGTGGAGCCCATGAGGGAGTCTGGAGTGGATGCCAGCTGGCTGTCTCTAGAACTACAGCCTTTTGTGCTCTGCACACACCACTGCGAGACCAGGGTCTGAGTCATGCTCCACACCGACCCCCTGAGAGAGGTCTGTGCAGGCACTAGCTGGAGCTCTCTAGGACTGAGATATTCTGAACACTCTCAGCCCAGGCCAGTGTGAAAATCTCAGTGTGCTATCTCTCGTTGGTATCTCTGGTGGTCTGGACCTGCCCAGACAGCCGTGGCTAGTATTTCTTGTGGTTTTCCCACTTGTGTAAAAGTGGGAGTTCCTGTGACCCCAGAGACCATGACTGGGGATATGCTCTGCCAGTGGTGAAGGGAGAATTTATGTACTCTGGAGCACCCAGAGGGGAACAGACTGAGGCTTCTCTCTGAGATGGGGGTCTGGGTGCAGTTTGCTTTCCTCTAAATCTCCAAAGAACTGCCAAAAGCCACCAAGGGGAGAAAAAACAAACAAACAAAAAACCTCCAGAGAACAAAAGCCTGAACAATCGGTTTCCACAGAGCCCAGCCACTGGATGGGGATAGGAGGACTCAACTCTAGCAAGGCTCCATGAAAAAACACCCAGTAGACCCCTCCCACAGAAAGCCAGCCAAAACAAACAAACAGACAAAGAAGAGGACAACCATCATTACTTCATAGATAAACTTTTATTTTTAATTCCTTCCCACTCTTCACGTTCTTTTCATTTTTTAAAATATAACTTTTTAACCTATTTACCATCACAATGAGAAGTTTAGTACATTAAATTCCATAATAACCTTTTAACCTGAACTTTTTTTGATACATATACCTGTGTTTTTCTTTTGCTTTTCTATTTAAAAAATTTTTTTATATTCATACAGAGATAACCTTCAAGGTAATCCCCTATCCCCAATCAATATCACCCCTATATGTAAACCAGGTTTAATCCCCCTTTATCCCAGGAAAGTTGAGTCCTTCAACAAAAATATCAAGATATATCCAGGACAAATCAAAATAACCTTCCTCACACACACTGAGAATTTATAAACACCCTCCCATCTTTTTCTTCTGTCAGTGTTTCTGTGTATTTGTTTTTGTTCTGGTAGTATATACATCTTTTACTTGGGGTTCATTTCTCTGGGTTCTTTTATTTATGTATTTATTTATTTTTCTTGTCATCTACTTTTGTCAGTCTTTTTGTTTGTCTGGTTTTTGTTTGTATAATTTATAAATCTGACCTTTGGGGCCTTTCAGGCTGGGCCTTCTCTTTTATTTCTCACTCTCTCTTTTTTTCCTGTCTCGCTCGCTCTCTCTCCCTTTTTTCTTTTTTCTTTCTTTTTGGTGGGGACACTCGTTTGCTCAGAAGCATTCCAGAGTGCACCTGGCCTGCAGCATGATTGATACATTCAGCTACACATCTGTTCAGCCATCTCTCACCAAAATGAGTAGGAGGAGGAATGCCCAACAGAGGAAAAATTCAGAGACTGGGCCCTCTCCATCAGCACTATTGGATATGGACATAAACAGTATGTCAGAAAGGGAATTCAGGCTAACAATTATCCAGGCAATAGCTAGGTTAGAGAAAGCCTTTGACGACAAAATGGAATTGATTAGGGCTGAAGTGAAAGTCACCAGGGATGATGTTAACAATGCTCTAAATGAGTTTCAATCTAATCTAAATTCTCTAAAAGCTAGGGTAACTGAGGCAGAAGATAGAATTAGTGATCTGAAGGACAAATTGATAGAGAAAAAGGAACAGGAGGAAGCCTGAAACAAACAGCTGAGAAGCCACAAAAACAGAATTAGGGAAATAAATGATGCCATGAAATGTTCCAATGTCAAAATTATTGGAACCTCTGAGGGGGAGGAGAAAAAAGGAAGACTAGAGGATATAGCTGAACAAATTCTCCATGGAAATTTTCCCAATCCGGTGAATGGAACCAACGTCCCTGTACTAGAGGCAGAAAGGACTCCCCCCAAGATCATAGAATCTAGAAAGACCTCGAGACAACTGATTGTGAAAATGATGAATCATAATTTTATTTTTATTTTTTTCTTAAAGATTTTATTTATTTATTTGAGAGCTAGAGTGAGAGGAGAGAGCATGAGAGGGGAGAGGGGAAAGGTCAGAGGGAGAAGCAGCCTCTCTGCTGAGCAGGAAGCCCAATGTGGGACTAGATCCTGGGACTCTAGGATCATGACCTGAGCTGAAGGCAGTTGCTTAAACAACTGAGCCACCCAGGTGCCCTGATGAATCATAATTTTAGACAGGAGCTCTTGAAAGCAGCTAGGGCAAAGAGATTCCTTACATACAGAGAAAGCCCATTAGAATAACATCAGACCTGTCCACAGAAATCTGGCAAGCCAGAAATGACTGGCAATATGTATTCAGGGACTAAATGAGAAGAACATGCAGCCAAGAATACTTTATCCAGCAAGACAGACCTTCAAAATGGATGGAGACATAAAGAGTTTCCAAGACTGGCAAGGTTTAAAAGAGTATGTGACCACCAAGCTGGCACTGCAAGAAATATTAAGGAGGGTTCTATAGATGAGGGAAAGAAAACAAGAATATCATTGAAGAGAAATACATGGAGACAATCTATAGAAACAAAGACTTCACAGGTAACACTATGTCAATAAAAATGTATCTCTCAGTAACCACTCTCAATGTGAATGGCCTAAATGCGCCCATAAAATGTCATAAGGTCACAGATTGGATAAAATGACAGGACCTATCCATATGTTGTCTACAAGAGACCCATTTTGAACCTGAGGATATATCCAGACTGAAAGTGAAGGGATGGAGAAGCATCTTTCATGCTAATGGGCCTCAAAAGAGGGATGGGGTAGTGATTCTTTTAACAGATAAATAAGATTTTAAACTAAACACCGTATTCAGAGATACAGAAGGACAATACATCATTCTTAAAGGGACTATCCACCAAGAAGACCTAATGTAAATATGTATGCCCCCATATGGGAGCAGCCTATTACATAAGAAAACTGTTAACCAAGATAAAGAGTCATATTGATATGAATATATTAATAGTAGGAGATCTTAACACGCCACAATCAGTAATAGATGGATCATCCAAGCAGAAAATCAATAAAGAAACGAGAGCATTGAATGACACATTGGAGCAGATGGACCTCATAGATATATACAGAACATTCCACCCTTAAACAACAGAATACTCATCCTTCTCGAGTGCACATGGAACTTTCCCCAGAATTAAACACATACTGGGACACAAATCAGGGCTCAACCAATATCAACAGATTGAAATTATTCCCTGCATATTCTCACATCACAATGCTTTGGAACTGGAACTCAACTACAAGAAAAAGTTCTGAAGAAATTCAAACACCTGGAAGCTAAAGACCACCTTGCTTAAGAATGCTTGGATCAACCAAGATATCACAGAAGAACTTAAGCAGTTCATGAAACCAATGAGAATGAAGACACCTCAGCCCAAAACCTATTGGATACACCAGAAGTGGTCCTAAGAGGGAAATACTTAGCCATCCAAGCCTCCCTCAAAAAAAAAAAAAAAAAAATGGAAAAATCCAGAATACACCAGCTGTCTTTACACCTTAAAGAACTGGAGAATCAACAAGAAATTAAGCCAACTCCACACACAAGAAGGGAAATAATGAAGATTAGAGTAGAGATCAATGAGATAGAAACTAGAGATATAGTAGAATGCATCAATGAAACTAGAAGCTGGTTTTTTGAAAGAATCAATAAGATCAATAAACCATTGGCCACACTAACCCAAAAGAAAATAGAAAAAGCCCAAATTAATAAAATTATGAATGAAAAGGGAGAGATCACAACTAACACCAAGGAAATGGAAACAATCATTAGAAATTATTATTAATAGCTATATGGCAATAAGTTAAGCAACCTAGATGAAATGGATGCATTCCTGGTAAACTATAAACTTTCAAAATTGAACCAGGAAGAAATTGACAATCTGAATGGACCAAATTCTAGTAACGAGATTGAAACAGTGATCAAAAACCACCCCAAATACAAGAGCTCAGGACCTGATGGATTCCCTGGGGAATTCTACCAAACTTTCAAAGAAGAAATAAAACCTATTCTCCTAAAACTGTTTCAAAATATTGAAGCAGAAGGAAAACTTCCAGACTCTTTTTATGAAGCCAGCATTACC
This sequence comes from Meles meles, assembly GCF_922984935.1. Classification (NCBI taxonomy): domain Eukaryota; kingdom Metazoa; phylum Chordata; class Mammalia; order Carnivora; family Mustelidae; genus Meles; species Meles meles. The sequence continues at coordinate 73,764,832 of NC_060072.1, forward strand.
CTGATTCCTAAACCAGGCAAAGACCCTACCAAAAAGGAGAATTTCAGACCAATATCCCTGATGAATGTGGATGCTGAGATTCTCAACAAGATCCTAGCACATTAAAAAGATTATCCACCATGGGGCACCTGGGTGGCTCAGTGGGTTAAGGCCTCTGCCTTCAGCTCAGGTCATGATCCCATGGTTCTGGGATCAAGCCCCGCATTGGCTCTCTACTCAGCAGGGGGCCTGCTTCCTCCTCTCTCTCTGCTAGCTTCTCTGTGATCTCCATCTGTCAAATAAAGAAATAAAATCTTAAAAACATCTTAAAAAAGAAAGGGTTGTGCCTTTCAATTAAAAAAAAAAAAAAGATTATCCACCATGACCAAGTGGAATTCATCCCTGGGTTGCAAGGATTGTTCAACATTCGCAAATCAATCAATGTGATAGAACAAATCAATAAGAGAAGAGAGAAGAACCACATGGTCCGCTCAACTGATGCAGAAAAAGAATTTGACAAAATCCAGCATCTGTTCCTGATAACATGCTTCAAAGTATAGGGATAGAGGGAACATTCCTCAACTTCATAAAATCTATCTATGAAAAACCCACAGCAAATATCATCCTCAATGGGGAAAAGCTGACAGCCTTCCCTTTGAGATCATGAACACGACAATGATGCCCACTCTCACCACTCTTGTTCAACATAGTATTAGAAGTCCTAGCAACAGCAATCAAACAACAAAGAGAAATATATGGTATTCAAATTGGCAATGAAGAAGTCAAATTCTCTCTCTTCACAGATGACATGATACTTTATATGGAAAAGCCAAAATACTCCACCCCCAAACTATTGGAACTCAATCAGCAATTCAATAATGTGGCAGGATACAAAATCAATGTACAGAAATCAGTGGCTTTCTTATACACTAACAATGAAAATACAGAAAGGCAAATTAGAGAATCGATTCCATTTACTATAGCACCAAGAACAATAAGATACCTGGGAATAAACCTAACCAAAGAGGTAAAGGATCTGTACTCGAGGAACTACAGAACACTCATGAAAGAAATCGAAGAAGTCACAAAAGGATGGAAGACCATTCCATGCTCATGGATCAGAAGAATCAACATTGTTATAATTCTTATACTGTATAGAGAAATCTATACTTTCAATGCCATTCCAATCAAAACTCTACTGGCATTTTTCAAAGAGCTGGAGCAAAGGATCCTAAAATTTGTATGGAGTCAGAAGAGGCCCCAAATTGCTAAGGAAATGTTGAAAAATAAAAACAAAACTGGGGCATCATGTTATCTGATTTGAAGCTTTACTACAAAGCTGTGTTCACCAAGACAGAGTGGTACTGGCATAAAAATAGATACATAGACCAGTGGAACAGAGTAGAGAGCCCAGATATGGACCCTCAACTCTATGGTCAAATAATCTTTGACAAAGCAGGAAAAAATACACAGTGGAAAAAAGACAGTCTCTTGAATACACAGTGCTGGGGAAATTGGACAGCTATATGTAGAAAAATGAAACTCAACCATTCTCTTACACTATACACAAAATAAACTCGAAATTGATAAAAGACCTCAACATGAGGCAGGAGTCCACCAGAATCATAGAGGGGAAAGTAGGGGCCTGGTTAGCAAAAGGAAGTTACTTGTAAACCCCAGATATAGGGTTGGGCCAGGCCAGATAGCCGTATTCAATCAGAGGGGTGTGCATATATTAACTGTGGTAAGTTGAAATCCCATTGGCCACCTGTGTGTGGGCCGGGCTCAACCACCACTATAAATGATGGTCTGTGAGGCTGGAGGGAGAGTTTTTTTTAAGCAGGAGGAGTCCAAGCAGCAGCAGTACAGCGAGCGGCACGGCCTGGAGCAGCAGAGCAGCAGCGGTACTACAAGCGGTACCACCCAGAGAAGCAGTGGCAGCGGTGCCACAGCCAGCGGCACCGCCCCGAGCAGCAGCCACGCTACCCCGAGCAGCAGAGCAGCAGCGGCAGCAGCACCACTGCAAGCAGTAACGCCCCAAGCAGCAGCAGCAGCGGTGCCACATGAGCAGAGCCGCCCTGAACAGCAGAGCAGTTGTGGCAGCAGCTCCACCATGAGTGGCACCGCCCGAGCAACCACGAAATGCACCGTCCCGAGCAGAAGTGGCAGCAGCGCCGCCTTGAGCTGTAACACGAGCCGCACCACCCGGAGCAGCAGAGCAGCAGCAGTAGCAGCGGTAGTGGCGCCACCATGAGCGGCACCGCCCCGAGCAACCACGAGATGCACCGCCCCGAGCAGCAGTGGCAGCGGTGCCGCCTTGAGCTGTAACACGAGCCACACCGCCGGAGCAGCAGAGCAGCAGCAGCAGCAGCGGCGGCAGTGGCACCACCATGAGCGGCACCGTCTGGAGCAACCACGAGCAGCACCACTCCGAGCAGCAGCAGCAGCGGCTCTACCACCAGTGATGCGGACCCAAGCAGGAGCATCAGCAGCAGCACCGCCACAAGCAGCCACGCTGCCTTGGACAGTGCCGCCACCAGGAGCAACCTCTCAGGAGCCAACCGTGCAGCCTCGCTGGGAGCGGCCTGTGGTACAGTGAGGGTGGAGCAGGGAGCCTCCAGGAGGGACCCCAGGGACTGGGAGGCAATGGTCCCCAGCAAGGCTTGGGCACCTACCGGTCAGTATGGTTTCTAATGCCGTTTGGTTTCTAATGCAGTTTGCTTTCTGATGCAGTTTGCTTTCTGATGCAGATTGCTTTCTGGTGCATGGCACAAAATAAAGCTTTGCTTGATTTTCACTTTGTGTCAGTCTCGTTCCTTTGATCACGGACCCTAACAGGGAACATATGCAGTAACCTTTTTGATATAGGCCACAGCAACTTCTTTCAAGATGTATCTCCAAAGGAAAAGGAAACAAAAGCAAAAATGAATTTTGGGGACTTCATCAATTTCAAAAGCTTCTGCACAGCAAAGGAAACCATCAACAAAACAAAGAGGCAACCCACAGAATGGGAGAAGATATTCGCAAATGACAGTACAGACAAAAAGCTGATATCCAGGGTCTATAAAGAACTCCTCAAACTCAATACACACAAAACAGATAATCATGTGAAAAAAAGGGCAGAAGACATGAACAGACACTTTTCCAATGAAGACATACAAATGGCTAACAGACACATGAAAAATGTTCATCATCACTAACCATCAGGGATATTCAAATCAAAACCACATTGAGATACCACCTTACACCAGTTAGAATGGCCAAAATTAGCAAGACAGGAAACAACGTGTGTTGGAGAGGATGTGGAGAAAGGGGAAACCTCTTACACTGTTGGTGGGAATGCAAGTTGGTACATCCACTTTGGAAAACAGTGTGGAGATTCCTTAAGAAATTAAAAATAGAGGGGCGCCTGGGTGGCTCAGTGGATTAAGCCGCTGCCTTCGGCTCAGGTCATGATCTCAGGGTCCTGGGATCGAGCCCCGCATCGGGCTCTCTGCTCTGCAGGGAGACTGCTTCCTCCTCTCTTTCTGCCTGCCTCTCTGCCTGCCTCTCTGCCTATTTGTGATCTCTCTCTCTGTCAAATAAATAAATAAAATCTTTAAAAAAAAAAAGAAAGAAAGAAATTAAAAATAGAGCTCCTATGACCCTGCAATTGCACTACCGGGTACTTACCCAAACAATACAGATGTAGTGAAAAGAAGGGCCATCTGTACCCCAATGTTTATAGCAGCAATGGCCATGGTTGCCAAACTGTGGAAAGAACCAAGATGCCCTTCAATGGATGAATGGATAAGGAAAATATGGTCCATATACCCTATGGAGTATTATGCCTCCATCAGAAAGGATGAATTCCCAACTTTTGTATCAACACGGATGGGACTGGAAGAGATTATGCTGAATGAAATAAGTCAAGCAGAGAGAGTCAATTATCATATGATTTCACTTATTTGTGGAGCATAAGAAATAACATGGAGGACATGGGGAGATGGAGAGGAGAAGGGAGTTGAGGGAAATTGGAGGGGGAGACAACCATGAGAGACTATGGAATTTGAAAAATAATATGAGGGTTTTGAAGAGGTGGGAGGTGGGAGGTTGGTTGAGCATTGTAGTGGGTATTATAGAGGGCACATATTGCATGAAACACTGGGTGTGGTACATAAACAATGAATTCTGGATCACTGAAAAGAAATAAAAAAAATGTAACTGTTGGTAATAATTTCTGATGATTGTTTCTATTTCCTTGGTGTTAGTTGTGATCTCTCCCTTTTCATTCATAATTTTATTAATTTGGGCTTTCTCTCTTTTCTTTTGGATTAGTGTGGCCAATGGTTTATCGATCTTACTGATTCTTTCAAAAAACCAGCTTCTAGTTTCATTGATATGTTCTACTGTATCTCTGGTTTCTACCTCATCGATCTCTGCTCTAATCTTGATTATTTCCCTTCTTGTGTGTGGAGTTGGTTTGATTTGTTGTTGATTCTCCAGTTCTTTAAGGTGTAGAGACAGCTGGTGTATTCTGGATTCTTCAATTTTTTTGAGGGAGGCTTGGATGGCTATGTATTTCCCCCTTAGAACCGCCTTTGATGTATCTCATAGGTTTTGGACCAAAGTGTCTTCATTCTCATTGGTTTCCATGAATTGTTTAAGTTCATCTTTGATCTCCTGGTTGATCCAAGCATTCTTAAGCAAAGTGGTCTTTAGCTTCCAGGTGTTTGAGTTCCTTCTGAACTTTTCCTTGTGATTGAGTTCCAGTTTCAAAGCATTGTGATCTGAGAATATGCAGGGAATAATATCAGTATTTTGGTATCGGTTGAGTCCTGCTTTGTGACCCAGTATGTGGTCTATTCTGGAGAAGGTTCAATGTGCACTTGAGAAGAATGAATATTCTGTTGTTTTAGGGTGGAATGTTCTGTATATGTCTATGAGGTCCATCTGGTACAATGTTTCATTTATTGCTCTTATTTCTTTATTAATTTTCTGCTTCAATGATCTGTCTATTTCTGAGTGAGGCATATTAAAATCTCCTACTATTATTGTATTTATATCAATATGACTCTTTATCTTGATTAATAGTTTTCTTATGTAAATGGGTGCTTCCATATTGGGGGTGTAGATATTCATAGGAGCATAACAAAGAACATGGAGGACATGGGGAGATGGAGAGGAGAGGGAGTTGAGGGAAACTGGAGGGGGAGATGAACCATGAGAGACTGTGGACTCTGAAAAACAACCAGAGGGTTTTGAAGGGGCGGGGGGGTGGGAGGTTGAGGAACCAGGTGGTGGGTAACAGGGAGGGCACATACTGCATGGAGCACTGGGTGTGGTGCAAAAACAATGAACACTGTTATGCTGAAAACAAACAAACAAACAAAAAACAACAAAAAAAATGTTTATACCACCCAAAATAATCTACACATTTGATGCAATCAAAATGCCACCAGCATTTTTCCCAGAACTAGAACGAAGAATCCTAGCATCTGTATGGAACCACAAAAGAGTCCAAAGAGCTAAATAGTCTTGAAAAAGCAAAGCAAAGCTGGAGGCATCACAGTTCTGGACTTCAAGCTATATTACAAAGCCACAGTCACCAAGAGAGTATGGTACTGGCACAAAACCACGTAGATCAATGGGACAGAATAGAAAACCCAGAAATGGACCCACAACTCTATGGCCAACTAATCTTCAACAAAACAGGAAAGAGTATCCAAAGGGAAGAACACAGTCTTTTCAACAAATTCTGTTAGCGATATTGGACAGCAACATTCAGAAGGATGAAATTGGACCACTTTCTTACCCCATTCACAAAAATAAAGTGAAAATGGATGAAAGACCTAAATGTGAGACAGAAAACCACCAAAATCCTAGGGAAGAACACAACCAGTCACCTCTTTAACTTCAGGCATAGGGATATCATATAGACACATCTCCAGAAGCAAAGGAAAAAAAAAAAAAACTGAATTACTGGGGCATCATCAAGATAAAAAACTTTTGCACAGCAAAGAAACAATCAACAAAACTAAAAGACAACCTACAGAATGGGAGAAGATATTTGCAAAGGACATATCTGATAAAGAGCTAGTATCCAAAATCTATAAAGAACTTTTCAAACCCAACACCCTCCAAATAAATAATCCAATCAAAAAATGGGCAGAAAACATGAACAGACATTTTTCCAAAGAAGACATCCAGATGGCTAGCACACACATGAAAAGATGCTTGTATCACTCATCCTCAGTGAAATACAAATTCAAACCATGCTGAGATACCACTTCACACCTGCCAGAAGACCTAAAATTAACAACACAGAAAAGAACAGGTGTTGGTGAGGATGTGGAGAAAGGGGAACCCTCTCACACAGTTGGTGTGTGGCCACTCTGGAGAAAATATAGAGGTTCCTAAAAAGTTAAAAATAGAACTACCCTTTGATCCTGCAATTGTACTACTCGGTATTTACCCAAAGGATACAAAAATAGTGATTCAAAGAGGAACATGTACCTTGATGTTTATAGCAGCATTATTAACAATAAACAAATTTGGAGAGCCCAAATTTCTGTGAACTGATTAATAATAAAGAAGATGGGTATATATATATCTTTCATTGCCAGATACCATTTTTTTCTTCCATTCCCTGTACGTCCTTCATATATCATAATCACATCATTGATTCATATGAGGAATCACATCATTCATTCATGATCATCATTCATTCATATATACATTCATCAACTGATGAATGAATAAAGAAAATGGAAGGGTGTGTGTGTGTGTGTGTGTGTACAAAATGGAATATTACTCCAAAACCAAAAAGAAGGAAATCTTACCATTTTCAATGATGTGGAGGTTACTATTCTATTCTAATTCTATTCTATTCTATTCACTATTCTAAGCGAAACAAGTCTTCTATTCTATTCTATTCTATTCACTATTCTACGTGAAAAAAGTCACTCACAGGAAGAAAGAGACCATATGATTTAACACATATGTAGGATTTAACAAACAATACAGATGTACATAGGGGAAGGGAAGGAAAGATAAAATAAGACAAAAACAGAGAGAAAAGGAAACCATAAGAGATTCTTAATTACAGAAAACAAACTGAGGGTTTCTGGAGGTAGGTAGGTGATGGTGGGTCAAATGGATGATGGTTTAAGGAGGGGACTTGATGAGCACCGGGTGTTAGATGTAAGGGATTGATCACTAAATTCTACACCTGAACCCAATTTTACCATATGTCTTAAGTGACTAGAATCTAAATAAACACTTGAAATTTAAAGAAAAAAAGTCTATAAAACAGTTTTCCACAGATAGTTGGCTTTCGATAAAACAACTGACCTGTGCGATTCACAACTGTCAATGTCAGGAATGGCAAGCTGAGGAACTGTTGCAGAGTAAAGGAAAATAAAGAGACATGACAATGAGAGGCAATGCAGGGCCCTGGGTTGCTTCTGATCAGGGAGAAACACCTTACTATAAAAATTGAATAATTAGTAAACTTTGCATATGGACCATTTTTCATATTCACACAGACACACACAGGAGAAAGCTAGAAAATGTGCCAAAATATTAAAAGCTGTTCAATCCCATTGAAAGATAAAGGAGTGTTAATGCTACTCTTTGTGCAACTTTCTATAGGTTTGATATTTGTCAAACTTAAAAGATAGGAGGAAAACAGCAATGTCCCAGTAGTAAACGTTATGGTTTCTTCTTCCCTGAATGTCCTTTATAAATAAGTTTTCCATCACTTTTGGTTGGAGCCAAATCCCACCCAGAATGATCTAGCAAGAAATCAGGAACATTAGATCAGAGGAGTGCATGGGAAGATAGGACTTCCTTGGCTCTCTTGGTTCCCTTTGTCAGCAAGCAAAAATTCCTGGAAAGAAACTAAAGCCATGTCTCATGTTAGTATAGTTACAAAATTTCTATCCTGGGGACACTTCAGTGGCTCAGTTGGTTAAGTGTCTGCCTTTGGCTCAGGTTCTCATTTCAGGTTCCTGAGACTGAGCCCTGTGTCGGGGTCCCTGCTCAGTGGGGAGTCTGCTTCTTCCTCTCGCCCTGTCCCTGATCATGTTCTTGGTCTCACTCTTTTTTTCTCTCCTTAACTAAAATCTTTTATCTATCAAAATCCTAGAGGAGAACATAGACACTAACCTCTCCGACACTGGCCTGGCCACAGTAACTTCTTTCAAGAAATGTCTCCAAAAAAAAAAAAAAAAAAGAAAGAAAGAAAGGAAGGAAGGAAGAAATGTCTGAAAAAGGCAAAGTAAACAAAAGCAAAAATGAACTTTTGGGACTTCATCAAGAACAAAAGTTTCTGCAGAGCAAAGGTAAACAGTCAACAAAACAAAGAGGCAACCTACGGAATTGGAGAAGATATTCCCAGATGACACTACAGGCAATGGGCTGATATCCAAGATCTATAAAGAACTCCTCAAACTCGACACACACAGAACAGATAATCATGTTCAAAAAATGGGCAGAAGACATGAACAGACATTTCTCACATGAAGACATACAAATGGCTAACAGACACATGAAAAATGTTCATCATTAGCCATCAGGGAGATTCAAATCAAAAGCACATTGAGATACCACTGGTTAGAATGGCCAAAATTAACAAGACAGTAAACAACAAGTGTTGGAGAGGATGTGGAGAAAGGAACCCTCTTGTACTGTTGGTGGGAATGCAAGCTGGTGCAGCCGCTTTGGAAAACAGTGTGGAGATTCCTTAAGTAATTAAAAGTAGAGCTTCCCTATGACCCTGCAATTGCACTCCTGGGTATTTATCCCAAAGATACAGATGTACTAAAAAGAAGGGCCATCTGTACCCCAATATTCATAGCAGCAATGGCCATGGTTGCCAAACTGTGGAAAGAGCCAAGACGCCCTTCAAAAGATGAATGGATAAAGAAGATATGATCCATATATACAATGGAGTATTATGCCTCCATCAGAATGGATGAATACCCAACTTTTGTATCAACATGGACAGGACTAGAGATTATGCTGAGTGAAAAAAGTCAAGCAAAGAGAGTCAATTATTGTATGGTTTCACTTACTTGTGGAGCATAGGGAATAACATGGAGGACACTGGGAGAAGGAGAAGAGAAGGGAGGTGGGGAAAATCGGAAGTGGAGATGAACCATGAGAGACTGTAGACTCTGAGAAACAAATTGAGGGTTTTGGAGGGGAAGTGGGTGGGGGGCTGGGTGAGTTTGGTGGTGGGTATTAAGGAGGGCATGTATTGCATGGTGCACTGGGTGTGATGCCTAAACAATGAATCTTGGTACACTGAAAAAAGAAAATAAAGTTTAAAAAATAATGAAAATAAAATAAAATGTGGATTGTAAAAAAAATAAAAATGTAAGAATATATAAAAACTCTATCATCTTATTGTAATTTTGCCAGATGACACAAACTAATATAGTAGGGCCCTAGGCCTGAACTCTCAGAGGCACTGGGGAACATGTGCAGAGGCTAGAGGAAGAGAAAAATGGTGTGTGGCAAATAGGTGTACCAGGAATATGTGCAACATTTATGGCCACATGGACAGGGGGCTGAAAGAGAACCAGAATTTTTGAGCTGCAAGTAATGCACAGTTAAGTATTTCACTTAACCCCCATAACAACACAATGACATAAGTATTATTATTCTACTTTATAGACTGAGAGTTTAGACGACTGTCCCAAGCTCCTACAGCAAGTAAAAAGAATAGCTAAAATTCAACCTTGGTTCTTTGTTCCTTCAAAGATCACATTCTTTCTCCTGCAGCACTCTATCTCCACAAGAGTCAAGACTCCAGGGCATGGCCAGTAAAGGAATACTTGAGCTAGTTCTTCTCTTTTTTGACTGGGCCACCAACTGCCAGTATCTTTCCTCTCCTCCCACATACATAGTGATGGGCTAGAGCTAGATGTCTTGCGTTCATGAAATCTGAAAGCTCCATCTAACCATATCCTGCTAGAGTCTAAATCAAATCTGGGGCCACAATGTCTGCAGACCATCCTTTTAGATGCCAAGGAAGATTTTAAAGCACTCCCTATTAATAGGTATAAAAGGAGCTATTCCAATAGTCCCCAGATACAATTTTATAGCTAAATGTAATTCCTGCCCACAACTTGACACCATTTCTCTTTTCTTGGCTGTTAGTTGAAATATAATATAATTGATCTTTAGATGATAAATAGAAGACACCCTCCTGTGACTAAAAATGGGTGTTACTGTTCCCCATTGTGACCCATGTCTGCAACAAGCACAGAGCACAAAGCATCTGGAGCATTGTTAAGATATATTGATCAAGGAGGAAAGTCCAAAATAGTAGAGAGGTAAGAAACTTGAATTTAGTCTGATCCCAGGAATTCAGCTAGATAGTTATCAAATCATTCTGAAACTCTGGAACTCAACTGGAGATCTAAGAAAAGAATAGCTTCAACTCTACAAATAGAAAAGTGACCACTTTCTGCAAGGTAGGAGGTACAGAGAAGTGAATCCAAGGCAGTATATGGGAAGACAGACTGTGGGGAGAGGGAGCCTCCTTCAGCTGGCTACCGGCAAGTGATAGAGCAGAGGAGCACAAAATCAGAAATTTTAGAAGTCTACTCTGGTGTGTGATGTCACTCAGGCTGCGAAGTGGGGCAGTGTGGTCTCAGGATCCTCCGGGTCACAGGAAGACCAGGGGTGCCTGAGTACTCTCATGTGTCAGAGCAAGGAAGTTGGCCGCAAACCGTGGGATCTCAGCTCAGGGTTCCCATAAACAATGAACTGTGGCACAGTCAGTCAACTGCTCTCTACAGGGGCCAAAAAAACAGCAGGACCAGCAAGACCCAACTTCCTCCCTGGGGAGGAGCATGAGCCCCAGGAGAATTCTACAGGGTTTGGAGATTCAAAACATGGCCTGAGACAGAAATGCTCAGTCACAGGCCAGAGAAGTATGGAGTGCAACCAGAGACCAGGGAGAGAGGAGTGACTGACTGCTTTTCTCTGAGGGCTCATGGAGGATTGGGCCCTGAGATTTGGGCTCTGGGCCAGAGATTGGGAGGCCACCATTTTCATTCTCATCCTCTAAAACAGGACAGAAAGCCTTCAAGGAACAGAAGCCACAGAGAGCAAACAGCAGATCACTTAACCTGGTCCCCTCACAAGGGCAGTACAATTCTGCCTGGGACAAAGACACCTGAGAATGAACACAACAGTCCCCTCCTCCAAGAATATCAGTAAGAACATGCAGGAAAGACCACGTTTACCAATCAATGAAAACGGCAAAACCCCAGCACTAGGGGAATTCAACACGTAGCCGTCATGGCTTTTTTCCAATGATTCTTCTGTCTTTCAAGTAAATTTTGTTTTCGTTCCTTTTTCAGCCAATTTCTTACTTTATCAACTACTTTTTAAACTTTTTTTAATTTTCATTTTTACAGTTACATTCCATCTCTTCATTGTATTTAATGTTATTTTTGTATATATGTGTTTTTCTTTCTTTACTATTTTGAGAGGAAATTTCTTACAACAGACCAAAATACACCCAAAATCTAGTATATGGCTCTGGTTCTAGTCAACGTCTGATCCGATTCTCTTTTTTGTTGTTGTTGCTATTATTTTTCTTTTTCTTTTTCTTTTTTTTTTTTTTTTTGGTTTTCTTTTTAAAAAATTTCTTTTTAAAATTTCTTTTTAAAGAATTTAAAAAAATTTTAAAAAAATTTGGTTTTTCTTTTTAAAAAATTTTCCCTTGTTTTGATTTTAGCAAAATGTGAGTGTATGTGTGTGTCTGTATATATATATATGATTTTATTTATTTATTTGACACAGAGAGAGAGAGCACAAGTAGGCAGGCGGGGGGGAGGGAAAGCAGGCTCTCTGCTGAGCAGAGAGCCCGATGTAGTGCTTGATCCCAGGATTCTGAGATCATGACCTGAGCAGAAGGCAGAGGCTCAACCCACTGAGCCACTCAGGTGCTCTTAATAAACTCTTTTTTAATGTTCATTTTTATACTTACATTCTATCCTTTCAATGTATTTAATTTTATTTTTGTATATATATTTTTCTTTCCTTACAATTTGAGATGTAGTTTCTTTTAACAAACTGACCAAAAACACTCAGGGCATAGTGTAATCCTCTCTTCAGTTCATCTTTCTGTTTATATCCCTTCCCTTTTTGTTGTTATTTTTTCTTGTCTCTTAATATCCAGTTTTATAGTTAATTTCTATGCATATATATGTTTTCCTTCTTTACAATTTGAGGATCTAAGTTTTCTAAAAAACAAACCAAAATACACACAGAATCCAGTGTATTGGTCTATTCTGCTCACCAGTTTGATTGTATTTGCTGTTTTGTTTTTTTTTTCCTCCAGTTTCAGGTCCCATCTTTTTTGTTTAGTGTATATTTCTCTGGGGTAGTTGTTGCCACTTTTAATACATTGTTCTCTCATTCATCGGTTCTTCTCTGGACAGAATGAAAAGATGGGAAGAAGTTCAAAAAAGAGAACAAGAGGAAGTAGTGACAGTCAGGGACCTAATCAATAGAGGCATAAATAAGATGTTGGAACTAGAATTCAGAATAATGATTATAAAAATACTATTTGGACTTGGAAAGCATAGAAGACACTAGAGAATCCCTTTCTGGAGAAATAAGAGAACTAAAATATAACCAAGTTGAAATAAAAAAGACTATCATTGAGATGTAATTAAAAATGGAGGCTCTAACTGCTAGGACTAATGAAGCAGAAGAGAGAATTAGTGATATATAGAACAAAATGATAGAGAATAAAGAAGCTGAGAAAAAAGTGAGATAAACAACTACTGGATCACAAGGGTAGAATTTGAGACATAAGTGATATATCATAAATGGAAACAATATAACAATGATTGGGATCCCAGAAGAAAAGGAAAGAGAGAGAGGAGCAGAAGGTATATTGGAGCAAATTGCAAAAGAGAACGTCCCTAATTTGAGGAAGGAAAAGGCATCAAAATCCAGAAGCTACAGAGAACACCCCTCAAAATCAATAAAAATAGGTCACCACCCTGACATATAACAGTGAAATTTACAAATCTCAGAAATAAAGACAAAATCCTAGAAGCAGCTTGGGACAAGAGGTCAGTAACCTCCAAAAGTAGAAGAAATAGACTGGCAGCAGACCTACCTATCCACAGAGACCTGGCAGACCAGAAACGACTGGCATGATATATTCAGGAAGCTAAATGAGGAAAAGATGAAGTTGAGAATACTGTATCCAGCTAGGATGTCATTCAAAATACAAGGAGTGATAAAAATCTTCCAGGACAAACAGAAACTAAAAGAATTTGTGATCACCAAACCAGCCCCACAAGATATATTGAAAGGGGTCCTCTAAGCAAAGAGAGAGCCCAAAAGTAATACAGACCAGAAAGGAAAGAGACAACTTACAGTAACAGTCACCTTACAGGAAATATGATGGCACTAAATTAATATCTTTCAATATCTATTCTGAATGGAAATGGGTTAAATGCCCCCAAGCAAGAGACACACGATATCAGACTGGATTTTTTAAAAGGGGGGGGCGCCTGGGTGCTCAGTCGTTTAAGCCTCTATTTTTGGCTCAGGACATGGTCTCAGGGTCCTGGGATTGAGCCCCACATCAGGCTTTCTGCTAAGCAGGAAGCCTGCCTCCCCCTCTCTCTGCCTGCCTCTCTGCCTACTTGTGACCTTCCTCTCTGTCAAATAAATAAATAAAATATGAAAAATAATCCATTGATATGCTGTCTACAAGAGACTCATTTTAGACCGAAAGACACTTCCAGATTGAAAGTGGGCGGGTATTTATCATACTAATGGACATCAAAGGGAAGCTGGGGTGGCCATCCTTATATCAAAAAAACTATTTGTTAAACCAAAGACTGCAATAAGAGATGAGGAAGGACAGTATATCATAATTAAATGGTCTATCCAACAAGAAGATCTAACAATTGCAAATATATGGTGTCCCTAACATGGGAACAACCAAATATAACCCAATGAATAACAAAATCAAAGAAACACATTAAGAATAATACAATAATAGTAGGAGATGTTAACAACTCCCTCACTGCTAGGGGAAGATCATTTAAGCAGAAGAACAACAAGGAAATTAGAGTTTTGAATGACACACTGGACCAAATGGACTTCAGAGATATACTCAGAATATTCCATTCTAAAGCAACTGAATGCTTATTCTTCTATAGTGCACATCGAATCTCCCAGAATAGATCACATACTCGGTCACAAATCAGGTCTCAACTGGTACCAAAAGACTGGAATCATTCTCTGCATATTTTCAAATCACAATGCTCTAAAACTGCAATTCAATCACAAGAGGCAAGTTGGAAAGAACTCAAAAACATGGAGGCTAAAGAGCATCTTACTAAGGAATGAATGGGTCAACTAGGAAATAAAACAATTAAAAAATTCATGGAAACAAATGAAAATGAAAACACAACTGTTCAAAATCTTGGGGGTGCAACAAAGGCAGTCCTAGAAAGCAGTATATAATATACAAGAATTTCTCAAGACACAAGAAAGATCTCAAATACACAACCTAACTTTACACCTAAAGAGGTTGGAGACAAAACAGCAAAGAAAGCCTAAACCCAGCAAGAGAAGAGAAATAATAAAGATTAGAGCAGAAATCAATGAAATGAAAACCAAAAGAGAAGTATAACAGATCAACAAAAGTAGGAGCTCTTCCTCTGAAAGAATAAAAAATCATGGGTAAACCCCTGGTCAGGCTTATCAAAAAGAAAAGAGAAAGGACACAAATTAATAAAATCATAATGAAAGAAGAGATATCACAACCAACGCCAAAGAAACACAATTACAAGAACATATTATGAGCAACTATATACCAACAAATTAGGCAATCTGAAATAAATGGATGCATTCCTAGAGATGTATAAATTACCAAAACTAAACCAGGAAGAAATTGAAAACCTGAACAGACCCGCAACCAGCAAGGAAATTAAAGGAGTAATCAAAAATGTTCCAAAAAACAGGAATCCAGAGCCAGATAGCTTCTCATGGAATTCTACCAAATATTTAAAGAAGAAATAATACACATTCTTCTGAGCAATAAATATTCTGAAAAAATAGAAATGGAAAAGAAGCTTCCAAACTCTTTTTATAAGGATAAAATTCCCTTGATCCCCAAACCATACAAACACTCCAGCAAAGAAGGAGAATTACAGACTAATATCCCTGATGAACATGGATCCAAAAATTCTCACCAAGATATTAGCCAATAGGATCTAACAGTATAATAAAAAGATTATTCACCATAACCAAGTGGGATTTATTCCTGGGCTGCAAGGGTGGTACAACATGCACAAATCAATCAGTGTGATACACTACATATATAAAAGAAAGGACAAGAACCACAGGATGCTTTCAATAGATGCAGAAAACTCCTTTGACAAGGTACAGCATTCTTGCTTAATTAAAACTCTTCGCAGTGTAGGGATAAAAGGAACATACCTCAATATCATAAAAGCCATCTATGAAAAGCCCACATGGAATAATATTCTCAGTGGGGAAAAATTGAGAGCTTTTTCCCCAAGGTCAGGAGCACGGTAGGGATGTCCACTATCAACACTGCTGATCAACATAGTACTAGAATTCCTAGCCTCGGCAATCAGATAACAAAAAGAAATAAAAGGCATCCTAATTGACAAAGAAGTCAAACTCTGAATCTGAGCAGATGACATGTGTATGTGTAAAACCCAAAAAATTCCACCCCAAAATTGCTAGAACCCCCACACTCAGGGATCTGTGGGGTTGAAAGTGGCAGGATATAAAATCAATGCACAGAGATCAGGAGCATTCCTATGCATGAACAATGAGACAGGATAAAGAGAAATTAAAAAATCGATCTCATTTACAATCACACCCCAAACATTAAGATGCCTAGGAGTAAACCTAGAGGCAAAGGATCTGTAGTCAGAAAACTATAGAATGCTCATGAGTGAAATTGAGGAAGACACAACAAATGGAAAAGCATTACACAATCATAAATTGGAAGAACAAATATTGTTAAAATGTCCATGTTGCCTAGATCAATCTACACATTCAGTGAAATCCCCATCAAAATACCATCAACTTTTTTTTTTTTCATGGAACTGGAATAAATAATCCTAAAATTTATATGAACCAGAAAAGACCCCAAATAGCAAAAGGAATGTTGAAAAAGAAAACCAAACCTGATGTCATCACAATCTTGGACTTCAAGCTTTGTTACAAAGGTATAAGAATCAAGACAGTACAGTATCAGTACAAAAACAGACATATAGATCAATGATAGAAAATAGAGAACATATTGCATGGAGTACCGGGTGTGGTGCAAAAACAATGAATACTGTTATGCTGAAAAGAAATTTAAAAAAAAAGTGAAAAAAAAAAAAGAAAATAGAGAACCCAGAAATGAGCCCTTGACTCTATGGCCAACTGATCTTGGACAAAGCAGGAAAGAATATCCAGTGGAAAAAAGACAGTCTCTTCAACAAATGGTACTGGAAAATTAGACAACCACATGCAGAAGAATGAAACTGGACCATTTCCTTAGGCCATACACAAAAATAGACTCAAAATGAATGAAAGTCCTAAATGTGAGAATTCATCAAAATTCTCTAGGAGAAAAGAAGCAGCAACCTCTGTGCCCTTGGCGGCTCAACTTCTTGCGAGACATTTCTCCAAAGGCAAGGGAAACAAAGGCAAAAATGAACTACTGGGACCTCATCAAGATAAAAGCTTTTGCAGAGGAGGGAGGTGTCAAGATGGCAGAGAAATAGCACGCTGAGACGACATCAGGTAGCAGATCAGCTAGATAGCTTATCTAAACATTCAGAACACCTACAAATCCAACAGGAGATTGAAGAGAAGAAGAGAAACAATTCTAGAAACAGAAAATTGATCACTTTCTGAAAGGTAGGACTGGCAGAGAAGTGAACCCAAAGCAATGGGAAGATAGACCACAGGTGGAGGGACCGGCACCTGGCAAGCAGCGGAGCATTGGAGCAAAAAATCAGAACTTTTAAAAACCTGCTCCACTGAAGGACATCACTCCAGAGGCTAAACTGGAGTGAAGCCCACACTGGGACAGGGTAGCCTCAGGTCCTGCAGGGTAACGGAAGGATTGGGGCTATTTGAGTGTCGCAGAGATCACAGGTATTAGAGCAGGGAAGCCAGCTACAGAGACAGAGCTGAAGAGTGAGCTCTCAACTCGGGGTTACCCTGAACTGTAATCCGTGGCACAGGCCACGGACCTGTGGGAACCCCACAAGATCCGATGAGACCCCCCGTAGAGAGCTCAGGGATCTGTGGGGTTCAGAGTCTCCAGGTGGAGCTGTGTGCCAGAGACAGAGATGCTTGGTCACAGGCTGGGTGAGGTCAGAGCACAGCCGGAGGCCAGGGAGACAGGTGTGATTGAGTGCTTTTCTCTGAGAGCACACTGAGAAGTGAATTGAGCGCTTTTCTCCTTCGGGTTGGAGACTGGGAGGCTGCCATTTTCATTCCCATCCTCCAGAACTCTACAGAAAGCATTCAGGGAACAAAAGTTCCCAAAAGCAACCCCAAGCAGATTAGTTAGCCTGGCCCCTGGCAAGGGTGGTGCAATTCTGCATCAGGGCAAAGACACTTGAGAAGCACTACAACAGGCCCCTCCCCCAGACGATCAACAAGAAATCCAGCCAAGACCAAGTTCACTTACCAAGGAGAACAGCGGAATTCCAGAAGAGGAGAAAAGAAAGCATGGAATTCATATCTTTCTCCCCATGATTCTTTAGTCTTGCAAAGTTAATTAATTTTTTAATTTTTTTTTCCTTTGGCTAAATTTTTTTTAACTTTTACCCTTCCTCTTTTAACGTTTTTTAACTAGTTTATCTTAACAATTCCTTTCATAAAAAAATATTTTTTATACCTTCATTATTGTAGTCATATTGTATCCATCATTGTATATAACTTTATTTTTTGTATACACATAGGGTTTTTTCTTCTAAAAAATTTGAGGTACAACTTTTTCTAATAGATCAAAATACACCCTAAATCTAGCACTGGGTTTGTTCTAGTTTCCAGGCCGAGTAAATTCTCTCCACTTTCTTTTTCTTTATTCCCCCAATCAACTTACCTTATCAACTCCCTTTTTAGAAATTAAAAATTTTTTTTTCACTGTTATAATCATATTCCGTACCTTCATCGGGTTTGCCCTTATATATGTTTTTCATTCTTTAAAATTTTGGGAGGTAGTTTCTTCTAAGAGACCAAAATACTCCCAAAATTAAGTGGGTGACCCTGTTCCAGTCACTAGTCTAACATTTTCTTTTTAAAATTTTTTCTTTGTTTTCTTTTTTTAACTTCTTCTTCTGAACTGCTTTTTACCCGCTTTCTCCACCCCCATGATTTGGAGTCTCTTCTGATTTGGTTAAGGCACATTTTCCTGGGGTCTTTATTACCCTCTTAGTATTTTATTTGCTCCTTCATATATTCTTATTTGGACAAAATGACAAGGTGGAAAAACTCACCACAAAAAAAGGAACAAGAGGCAGTACCAAAGGTGAGGGACCTAATCAATATGGACATTGGTAATATGTCAGATGTAGAGTTCAGAATGACAATTCTCAAGGTTCTAGCTGGGCTCAAAAAAAGACATGGGAGATATTAGAGTAACCAGGTCCAGAGAAATAAAAGCCCTTTTTGGAGAAATAAAAGAACAAAAGTCTAACCCAGTTGAAATCAAAAAAGCTATTAATGAGATGCAGTCAAAAATGGAGGCTCTCACTGCTAGAATAAATAAGGCAGAAGAAAGAATTAGTGATATAGAAGATCAAATGACAGAGAATAAAGAAGCTGAGCAAAAGAGAGACAAACAACTACTGGGCCACAAGAGGAGAATTCGAGAGCAAAGTGATACCATAAGATGAAACATTAGAATAATTAGGATTCCAGAAGAAGAAGAAAGAGAGAGGGGTGTAGAAGGTATATTGGAGAGAATTATAGGAGAGAATTTCCCTAATATGGCAAAGGGAACAAGCATCAACATCCAGGAGGTGCAGAGAACCCCCCTCAAAATCAATTAGAATAGACCCACACCCCATCATCTAATAGTAAAATTTACAAGTCTTAGCGACAAAAAGAAAATCCTGAAAGCAGCTCGGGAAAAGAAGTCTGTAACATACAATGGTAAAAATATTAGCTTGGTAGCAGACTTATCCACAGGGACCTGGCAGGCCAGAAAGAACTGGCATGATATATTCAGAGCACTAAATGAGAAAAACATGCAGCCGAGAATAGTATATTCAGCTAGGCTATCATTGAAAATAGAAGGAGAGATCAAAAGCTTCCAGGACAAACAAAAACTGAAAGAATTTGCAAACACCAAACCAGCTCTACAGGAAATATTGAAAGGGGTCCTCTAAGCAAAGAGAGAACCTAAAAATAGTAGATCAGAAAGGAACAGTAACAGTCACCATACAGGCAATACAGTGGCACTAAATTCATATCTCTCAATAGTTGCCCTGAATGTAAATGGGCTCAATGCCTCAATCAAAAGACCCAGGGTATCAGAATGGATAAAAAACCAAAACCCATCAATATGCTGCCTACAAGAAACTCATTTTAGACCCAGAGACACCTCCAGATTTGAAGTGAGGGAGTTGAAAACAATTTACCACGCTAATGGACATCAAAAGAAAGCTAGGGTGACAATCCTTATATCAGATCAAAGAATTTAGATTTTAAGCCAAAGACTATAATAAGAGATGAGGAAGGACAATATATCATAACCAAAGGGTTTGTCTAACAAGAAGATCTAACAATTTTAAATATCTATGCCCCTAACGTAGGAGCAGCCAACTATATAAACCAATTAATAACAAAATCCAAGAAACACATTGACAATAATACAATAATAGTAGGGGAATTTAACACTCTCCTCACTGAAATGGACAGATCACCCAAGCAAAAGATCAACAAGGAAATAAAGGCCTTAAATGACACACTGGACCAGATGGACATCACAGATATATTCAGAACATTCCATTCCAAAACGACAGAATACACATTCTTCTCTAGTGCACATGGAACATTCTCCAGAATACATCATATCCTGGTTCATAAATCAGGTCTCAACCAGTATCAAAAGATTGGGATCATTCCCTGCATATTTTCAGACACAATGCTCTGAAGCTAGAACTCAATCACAAGAGAAATTTGGAAAGAACCCAAATACATGGAGACTAAACAGCATCCTTCTAAAGAATGAAGGGTCAACCAGGAAATTAAAGAAGAATCAAAAAAATTCATAGAAACAAATGATAAAGAAAACACAATTGTTCAAAGTCTGTGAGACACAGCAAAGGCAGTTCTGAGAGGAAAATATACAGTGATACAAGCCTTTCTCAAGAAACCAGAAAGGTCTCAAATACAAAACCTAACCCTACACCTAAAGGAGCTGGAGGGAGAAAAACAAAGAAAGCCTAAACCCAGCAGATGAAGACAAATCATAAAGATCAGAGCAGAAATCAATGAAATAGTAACAAACAAACAAAAAACCAATAGAACAAATCAATGAAACTAGGAACTGGTTCTTTGAAAGAATTAATAAGATTCATAAACCCCTGGCCAGACTTATCTAAAAGAAAAAAGAAAGGACCCAAATAAATAAAATCATGAATGAAAGAGAGAGATCACAACCAACACCAAAGAAATACAAACAATTATAAGAACATATTATGAGCAACTCTATGCCAACAAATTCGACAATCTGAAAGAAATGGATGCATTCCTAGAGTCATATAAACTACCACAATTGAACTAGGAAGAAATAGAACACCTAAACAGACCCATAACCTGTAAGGAGATTGAAACAGTTATCAAAAATCTCCAAAACAAACAAAAGCCCAGGGCCAGACAGCATCCCAGGGGAATTCTACAAAACATTTAAAGAAGAACTAATTTCTATTCTCCTGAAACTGTTACAAAAAATAGAAATGGAAGGAAAACTTCCAAACTCATTTTATGCGGCCAGCATTACCTTGATTCCAAAACCAGGCCAAGACCCCATCAAAAAGGAGAATTACAGATAAATATCCTTGATGAACATAGGTGCGAAAATTCTCACCAAAATACTAGCCAATAGGATCCAACCATACATTAAAAATATTATTCACCACCACCAAGTGGGATTTACTCCAGGGCGGCAAGTTTAGTTCAACATACGCAAATCAATCAATGTGATACAATACATTAATAAAAGAAAGAACAAGAACCATATGATACTCGCTATAGATGCTAAAAAAGCATTTGACAAAGTACAGCATCCTTTCCTGATCAAAACTCTTCGAAGTGTAGAGATAGAGGGCACATACCTCAATATCATCAAAGGCATCTATGAAAAACCCACCGCAAATATCATTCTCAATGGAGAAAAACTGAGAGCTTTTCCGCTAAGGTCAGGAACACGGCAGGGATGTCCATTATCACCACTGCTATTCAACATAGTACTAGAAGTCCTAGCCTCAGCAATCAGACAACAAATAGAAATTAAAGGCATCCAAATCAGCAAAGAAGAAGTCAAACTATCACTCTTTGCAAATGATATGATACTATATGAGGAAAACCCAAAAGACTCCACTCCAAATCTGCTAGAACTTGTACAGGAATTCTGTAAAGTGTCAGGATATAAAATCAATGCACAGAAATCAGTTGCATTTCTTTACACCAACAACAAGACAGAAGAAAGAGAAATTAAGGAGTGTTTCCCATTTACAATTGCACCCAAAACTATAAGATACCTAGGCATAAACCTAACCAAAGAGGAAAAGAATCTATACTCAGAAAACTATAAAGTACTCATGAATGAAATTGAGGAAGACACAAAGAAATGGAAAACTGTTCCATGCTCCTGGATTGGAAGAACAAATATTGTGAAAATATCTATTCTACCTAACGGAATCTACACATTTAATGTGATCCCTATCAAAACACCATCCTTTTTTTTTTTTTTCAGAGAAATGGAACAAATAATCCTAAAATTTATATGGAACCAGAAAAGACCTCGAATAGTCAAAGGAATGTTGAAACAGAGAGCCAAGCTTCGTGGCATCACAATTCCGGACTTCAAGCTCTATTACAATGCTGTCATCATCAAGACCATATGGTACTGGCACAAAAACAGACATATATATCAATGAAACAGAATAGAGTGCCCAGAAATAGACCCTCAACTCTATGGTCAACTAATCTTCAGCAAAGCAGGAAAGCATGTCCAATGGAAAAAAAGACAGTCTCTTCAACAAATGATGTTGGGAAAATTGGACAGTCACATGTAGAAAAATGAAACTGGACCATTTCCTTACACCACACACGAAAATTGACTCAAAATAGATGAAGGACCTCAATGTGAGAAAGGAATCCATCAAAATCCTTGAGGAGAACACAGGCAGCAACCTCTTCGACCTCAGCCACAGCAACTTCTTCCTAGGAACATCGCCAAAGGCAAGGGAAGCAGAGGCAAAAATGAATTCTTGGGACTTCATCAAGATCAAAATCTTTTGCACAGCAAAGGGAACAGTTAACAAAACCAAAAGACAACTGACAGAATGGGAGAAGATATTTGCAAATGACATATCAGATAAAGGGCTAATATCCAAAATCAATAAAGGGCGTAGCAAACTCAACACCCAAAGAACAATCCAATCAAGAAATGGGCAGAGGACATGAACAGACATTTCTGCAAAGAAGACATCCAGATGGGCAACAGACACATGAAAAAGTGCTCCACATCACTTGGCATCAGGGAAATACAAATCAAAACCACAATGAGATCCCACCTCACACCAGACAGAATGCCTAAAATTCACAAGTCAGAAAATGACAGATGCTGGTGAGGATGTGGAGAAAGGGGAACCCTCCTACACTGTTGGTGAGAATGTGAGCTGGTGCAACCACTCTGGAAAACAGCATGGAGTTTCCTCAAAAAGTTGAAAATAGAGCTACCCTACAACCCAGCAATTGCACTACTGGGTATTTACCCTGAAGATACAAACGTAGTGATCCAAAGAGACACATGCACCCAAATGTTTATAGCAGCAATGTCCACATAGCCAAACTATGGAAAGAACCTAGATGTCCATCAACAGATGAATGGATTAAGAAGATGTGGCATATACATACAATGGAATACTATGCAGCCAGCAAACCCCCCAAAATCTTGCCATTTGCAACAATGTGGATGGAACTAGAGGGTATTACACTAAGTGAAATAAGTCAATCAGAGAAAGACAATTATCATATGACCTCCCTGATATGAGGAAGTGGAGAGGCAATATGAGGTGTTTGGGGGGTAGGAAAAGAATAAATGAAACAAGATGGGATCAGGAGGGAAACAAACCATAAGAGATGCTTAATCTCACAAAACAAACTGAGGGTTGCTGGAGAGAGATGGGGGAGGGAGAGGGTGGTTGGGTTATGGACATTGGGGAGGGTATGTGCTATGAAGTGTGTAAACCTGGTAATTCACAGACCTCTAACCTGTGGCTAATAATATATTATATGTTTATTAAAAAATAAAATATATATATATATATATATATATATATATATATATATATATAAAACCCTTTTGTACAGCAAAGGAAAGACTCGACAAAACCAAAAGACAACTGACAGAATGGGAGAAGATATTTGCAAATGACATAGCAGGTAAAGGGCTAGTATTCAAAATCTATAAAGAACTTATCAAACCCAACACCCAAAAGACAAATAATCCAACCAAGAATTGGGCAGAAGGCATGAACAGACATTTCCCCAAAGAAGACATACAAATGGGCAACAGACACATGAAAAAATACTCAACATCACTCATCACAGAGAAATACAAATGAAAACCACAATGAGATACCACCTCATGCCAGTTAGAATGGCTAACATTAATAAGTCAGGATCCAAAAGATGTCGGTGAGGATGTGGAGAAAGGGGAACCCTTCTACATTGTTGGTGGGAATGCAAGCTGGTGCAGTCACTCTAGAAAACAGTCTGGAGGTTCCTCAAAAAGTTGAAAATAGAGCTACCCTATGACCCAGCAACTGCACTACTATGTATTTACCTCAAAGATGCAAAACTAATGGTCCAAAGGGACATCTCTACCCCAATGTTCATAGCAGCAATGTCCATAATAGCCAAAAAATGGAAAGAAACTAGATGTCCACCAACAGATGAGTGAATGAAGAAGATTTGGTAAACACACACACACACACCCCCCAACACACACACACACACACACACACACACACACACACACACACAATGAAATATTGCACAGGCATAAAAAAATGAAGTCTGGCCATTTGCAATGACATGGATGGAACTAGGGGGTATTAGGCTAAGCGAAATAAGTCAATCAGAGGAAGCCAATTATCATATGGTCTCACTCATATGTGGAATTCTTTCAAATATTTTATTTATTTATTTGACAGACAGAGATCACAAGGAGGCACAAAGGCAGGCAGAGAGAGAGGAAGGGAAGCAGGCTCCCTGCTGAGCAGAAAGCCCATTATGGGGCTCGATCCCAGGACCCTGGGATCATGACCTGAGATGAAAGCAGAGGCTTTAACCCACTGAGCCACCCAGGCCTCCTCATATGTGGAATTTAAGAAACAAAACAGAGGATCATATGGGAAGAAAGGAAAAAAAAATGAAACAAGACAAATCCAGAGAGGGACAAAATCCATATGAGACTCTTAATCATAGAAAACAAACTGAGGGTTGCTGGAGGGGAGGAGGATGGAGTGATGGGGAAATTAGTTAATGGACATTAGGAGAACATGTGGTGTAATGAGCACTGGGTTTTATGTAAGACTGATGAATCACAGGCCTGTACCTCTGAAACCGCTAATACATTATATGTTAACTAATTGAAATTACATAAAAAATGTTTAAAAATATTTATTGATCACTAATAGAAATAATCATAAGGACCAATGGACATCAGGCATCATTATACATCTTTGTCTATTTTTGGATCACCTCACCATATTTTTAAAGTTATTAACAAATATGGACTTGACATAAGAATAATGGCCATTGTGAACATGCTATTAGAATAGGAAGATCTTCAGATAAGATCTTTATCTTTCTTGCCTTTATCTTTATTGCCTTTGCATGTTAGCTTCAAACAAAGAAAACCCTAAATATGTCCAGAAATGAGGGGATTGACAAAGCAGCTTTAAGGACTTCATTACAATAAGTAACATAAAAGTTTTGAATAAATGTAAAGAATTACAACTGAAATAATAGATTTCAGATATTTAGAGATCACCAACCTAGTCCTCAGTTCAATTCAGCTCACATGAAGTCACATAGACACTTGGGACCTTGTTCATACTTCCTCTACCTAGTAGGTTCCTATGGTTTGCAAATGCTGCATATCCAGATCCAGCCACCTGCTATACTACTTGGTCCACCCTCCTGGTCCATAAAATTGGAAACTAACAAAAATATGCTCTCACCTCTCAGTCAGATTCACCCAATAGCCATCAGAGAGTGCTCCTCTACCTTGAAATACAACAAAGCCCTATCACATTCTTCCTGACTATGACGGTGTCCCACACAACTGAAGTGGGAGTACTCTCTGCTGACCTTCTGGAAAATGACACTCTCCTCAAGTCTCAAAAAGATACACAGACATACACTCACACAAAACAACTCCCAAACAGGCAGTTTCTAGCTCTCTATCAAATCCAAACATCGAAGATCATATTTCTAAGTCTTTTCACTTTTTCAGTACTTCTTCAGTGACTCCTGCTTGAACAGGACAAATCTTTTCCCACACATGCACATCTTGCTGGCATGAACATAAGATCTCACACAGACTGTCCCTCTCCCTAAAACCCCTCTGTTCAACATGACACTACTTCCAGAAATGGCTTGGTCACACCAACAGATAGGATTGGATCTCTCCAGTATGTTCCACTTGCCCTCTGCTCTCCCCTCACTAATGTCCAGTGGCAGAACTCTGGGCTAGAACTCAGTGCTGGGAGAGATCCCAGTTAGAGAGGAGGGTAAGAGTAGTAGGTGGTGAGTGGAGCTCAGGAGCAGAGTTTCTACCTGATGATTCTTCCTGCTTGCATTTCCTTCCCCAGCCAAATCCTGGGGTACAGAGTTAACTGGCCACAGCCAAGGAAGTACCCCAGGGGTTTACAGGCCAGTTTGGCAAAGTCAAAGTCTGACACAAGAACTGAAATCCAGGTCTCTTTCACCACAACGAAGTGGAAGCACAAGGGAAGTAACCCAAGGCAGCCTAGACAAAGTGCACTATCTGTGACGTTTGTGATTTGCTCCAGGGTCACGCTCTTGATGTGTGACAACTGAACAGACGGACAATGTGGAGTTTTATTCCTTCCACTGCTGTACTTTATTTGGAAAACAGACTACCTACTGCTTCAATGTTGGGCAACATGACATGGTTCCCCACTGCAATAACTACAAGTAAGGCTTGTCTGCAGAAGGGAGAGTGGGACAATAGTGAAAGGATTGAATGGGAGTAGAATAGGATTCCACTTTTTTCAGGAGGATAGGGAAGTATCCTTGTAGCGTAAACTCCCAGAGAACAGGTGTTTCTGCATTTGCTACCATTTGCCTGCACTGTCTGTAATAACTACACAGTCTAAACAGAGAAATTGGATGGTCTATCAAGTAGAAACACACAAGTTTCTAAGTGACAGAGACTGGGTTCAATCTGTTAAAATTCAGATGTCAACTAAGTATAAATGAATACAAAGGAAAATTCAGGAGCTACAGATATTTTTTGTGCAAAAGAACTCAAGCAAAAGCACAGTTCTCTTCCCCCAACTTATCAATACCACCAGCATTACCCCCAAATCATCACACACTCAGTTACGCACAGTGCAAGATGGTTGTGGCATTATACAGAATTCTCCTCTCTGGGAACTTACAATTTAGTGTTTCATGAATACCTCCCACCTGTCCAAATAAGTAAAAGATACATAAACTGTGAAACAGGAAGGACTTTTTTTTTTAAGATTTTATTTATTTACTTGACAGAAAGAGATCACAAGTAGGCAGAGGGGCAGGCAGAGAGAGAGAGAGAGAGGGAAGCAGGCCCTCCGCTGAGCAGAGAGCCCGATGTGGGACTTGATCCCAGGACCCTGAGATCATGACCTGAGCCGAAGGCAGCGGCTTAACCCACTGAGCCACCCAGGCGCCCCCAGGAAGGATATTCTTAAGTAAAAAAATGAACAGTCAAGGCAAAGACATGTCAAGACCCCACATGGCTTACTGGCTGATGAAAGGTAAGAGTACTAAGGATCACATTTTCAACTAGTGTTGGCAAGACTAGTAAAAATCTGTGCACTGTGGGTCAGCCTGAGAAGTCGGCATGGAAGAGGCAGGAATTACCCCACCAAGACATTGTGAATAACTGTTTCCTCAGAAAGCATCAGTTCAAGCAGTATCTTCAGCTTGGCTATGATCCAATAAATAGAGCCTCTTTAAGTCTTCCTTCCATGCCTCCCACCAAAAACACAAAACAGACTCCAGCACACCTCAAGCCAGGAAATCCAGTTTGCCAACTAGTCGGATCCAGTTAAATATTTGCTCCAGGTACTAATACAGATCAGGATTCGAAGATACAATATTATTAATAATGATAGAAATAATAATTCTCAGTCCCAGTCTATAGAGAAAAGGGAGAAAGAAACCATTGTAGTAATAATAAATGCCTAACTTTCCTCTTAGGGAAAGAGAAGTAAAGGTCAGATAACTTTCCAGAAAGGTTGAAAAAAAAGCTGAAGTAATCAAATTCAGCTCATGCTAAAGAAAGTAAATATCCCAACTTATCTCCCAGGAGTCTTCAAGAAACAACCTCACCAAGCAGATCACTTACCAGGCATCCTCCCATCTAGGACCTTACTTTGGACTATATTCTGTTTCCATGTTACTTGGAAGAATCCTTTGTCTCCCTTTCTAAAATAAAGCTCCTTAGACTAGAACCTGCTTCATGTTCTCTCCACGAAGCTAGAAACCCAAATTCTCCAACTAATACTTACTAGGTGCAACCAAGCCTTGAATCTGAAGCCACGGCAGCCCCCAAACTGTCTGCCCATTAGACCAAGAGGAAACACAGCCACCTCCTCCAACTCACCTACCTACCTTTCCACCTCTACGTCTACCCCTCTCAAATCTCATCCCAGTCTGGCAGAGGCTGAATGCCAAGTCACTGAAAACCCATCATGAGGGAGACCAACATGCTCCCACACCAACTGTATGTAGACCAAATCCATCCACCCTAATGTAGACCAAAATCAATGTAGATATAGACCCAAACATTTTACTTCCACCCTACAAAATCATACAAAGGTCCTGCTGGCAGCATCAGTAGGCTTGTATTATTGCACCATTATTTGAATCAGCAATCAGATAGCCAGAGGTTCTCTAGAGGCTGTATAGACTTCATATTGTCCAGTATCATTGGGGGATGTTATGAACAGGTACCTTTTCTCAGTCCTTCTGGGATAATGTCAGTAAAGACATGGTGAAATGCAATCTTCCTCATTCGTGATTTGAAACATTTCTAGGATTAGTTTTAGTCAGAATCCAGTTCTGGAAATTCTTCACATTTCCATCACAGCAAAACAAGAGATCCGTTTGACAAATCAAAAAAGCCTGAGCTTATGCTTCTAGAGGCCTTCAGAAACTTGATGGGCCACCAAGAAGAACAAGAATGAAATTTTCCAAACAGGAAACAGAAAGAGCTGGGAAAGCCAGGAAGGGGTGTTCAATTACGGGATTAGAAAGTGATGGATGTACAGATGTCAATAGTGATAATCATTTTCTTTTCTAGTTCCCCCTATGATTCTCCACTCCATTTCCTCAATCCTGAATCCTGCCAACACAGAGCTCCTAATAAAAGTCCTCAGGAGAGGGGCACCTGGGTGGATCAGTGGGTTAAGCCTCTGCCTTTGGCTCAGGTTGTGATCCCAGGGTCCTGGGATCCAGCCCTGCATCAGGCTATCTGCTCAGCAGGGAGCCTGCTTCCTCCTCTCTCTGCCTGCATCTCTGCCTACTTGTGATCTCTCTCTGTCAAATAAATAAATAAAATCTTTTAACAAAATTCCTCAGGAGAAAGCGGTAGAACGTAATCCATCTGCCCAAACATCTCATTTTCCAAACTATAGCTATAATGTAGGGGAGCACTGATCCACAGTCATTTTGTCCAAGAAGACTTATAAACAGCTTTGCTTTTCCCCCAAATCCTTCCTTTCCTTGTAAGCACAGAATCCAGAAATCCATCCAGTGGTCCCATCCATCACTTAACTCTGTGTCTGCTCTTAGACTAGAAGTTGTGAGTGGTTAGAGCCCATGGCTCCTCCTTCCAAGAATCTCCTGTCAGTAGACACCCTCAGTAATACACTGCACACAAGGCAGCTTAGGAAAGGCCAACTGTCTCTCTGGATATCTTCCATCACATCTTTCTTTAAGTGTATACGTTCCTACCATGAGAGTACTCGGCTATCTGTGTCGCTCCATCCTGTCTCACCAGGCTTGGCTTGGTTCCTAAAATAGACCTCAGTGTCTGCTCCACACCAGCATCTCCCTTGGAAAGTTAATTGTTTTGTTTTGTTTTGTTGCAGGAAAGATACCAGATGGTCTCAGTTGTATGATAGTTGTATTCATCTCAAAGACCTGAGCTCTTCTCCAAATATAGATCCATAGGACTTCTCCACCAAGACCCACCTGCCACACCCCAGCTCAGGCAACATAATCTACAAGGAAGATTCTCTGCCACCACTGTTTTTTTATTAACATATAATATATTATTTGTTTCAGGAGCACAGATCTGTGATGCATCCGTCCTACACAATTCACAGCACTCACAATAGCACATACCCTCCACAGTGTCCACCACCCAGCCACCCCATCCCTCCCACCCCACCTCCCCTTTTTAAGGGACACTCTGTATCCCTCTTCCTAGTTCTTTCTCATCCCCACCCTTTTTTGTGATTTCTGTGACAATCAAAGAAAAAAATGACAAGGATAATCCAAATGAATATCATCCAAAAATCATACTTATTGATTTGGAACATACTTAGTGAAGAAATTGGCCTTTACACATGTTTTGTTTTAACTAAGGTCAAAACGAATCTCCCTCTGGAATCACATAACACATATCACTTGATAATGGAGAGAAGTAGCCCAAGAACTGCTAGAGGCCAAGAAACACAACCTAGAAATCAACATTTGCCACATGTAATAAAAAAAAAACAGGTATCCTGCATGAATAAGTGTTGTCTGGGCTTCTGGTGTGGGGGTGATGCCCGCAGTGTACATGGCAGCATGGTGTCACAAGTAGAGAACAGTTTAAGGCTCCAAGTGCCTTCCAAATTAAAAGAGTTGCAAATATGTTTTGTGATAAGAGGAAAACTGCCTCTTGGTGACTTAGCATTTTAATGACCACAAGGCAGCCACACCCCAGGTGACCATGGTAATCTTTCCTCCTACAGCCTCATCTGGCCTATACTCCATCCCCACCATAACATTTTTAAATTAGATAAGAAAGGCGGGAAGATACACTTTCAGCAGCTATAAAATTAGGTAGTTAGCTCCTTGAGCCTGAAGGGAGAAGACCCCAAATACTCTCTGGTATCTGGGGACACCCTTATCACACTGGACCTGCTATTCTGCAAAGTGAACACCAAAGTCCTCCCACAGAGACTTTCAGACTCTCCACTGAGAAATGAGGCAAAACATGAAGGAGGCATCAAAGCTCCATGGAAAAAATCTTCATTCATTCCAGGAACATGTGTAAGCATACTGTGTGCCTGTGGGAAAGACAAGGATGAAGAAAGCAAGCTCTGTACCAGGTCAGAAAGTAAAGGCTAGGCAGGAGGACAGGGCCTAGAGGTGGGAAGGACCCAGGAGGAGAAGCATCAAGGAATAACCTCCCGTAACTCATAGTTTGCTCATCAGAGCTGAGAACCTTTCTGGGCTGGAGGAGAACAGAGTGTAGGCCTCCATATCACTCTGACCCCAGCAAACCTACCTGCCCTTCAAAACTCACAAGGTACTGGTCCATACCTCCCAAGCCAAGGTCTAGCTTTGGTGCCATGAATACCATCTGCTCCAACCCCACACAGTTTCTATTGCCACTGGCATTCCAAGCCCAGTCTTCTTCCTCCCCGGCTTATCTCAGCTTTCCTGCCAGCTCTACAAAAAGGAGAAATCACTTACCATGGGCTTCTTCTGTCTCAGAAGGAAGTGCAAGACAAACCCAGGAAGAGGCAAGGAGCTTGGCCAAGCAGAGTCAGGACGAGGAATGGTGCTCACAGGGTGGTGCCCGGGAGTTAAGGTCCAAGGTAGGTTGGGCCCTCAGGGAGGAGGAGCCTCAGGAGTGTGAGCACTGACAAGGCTGGGTCCCCAAGGAAGTTGGGGTCAAAGGGCTTCAGAAGGGGCCTGGGAAGGATGTGAAAGTAGGAAGGAGGCGGTTTAGCAGGAATCCTGGAGGAAGGATAAAGGTAGGCAATGGAAGACCAATGGGGCCCTGCATGGATGAGGGGGTGGAATGAGGGCTCAAACTGGGCTTCGCTGGAGACTTTGTTGGGAACAAGATGGGAATTTAGAAGTAAACAAGATTTCCAAGGTCCTGGGTGTGGAGGAGGTCAAGCTGGTAGGAGAGTGTGGGAAGCCTGGTGGAGCCTGGCCTGTGGTGATTTGGAGGCCAGTCCCAATTCCAGCTAAAGATCCCACTCAGCAGTCCTGTAATCAAGCACAGAAGCACCTCCCCCCACCCAGCAGCCTCTCCCAGCGTCTCCTATAGGTTCCTCTACCACCACCATCCATCCTGGCCCCTCAGCCATGTTTCCAATCACACCAGGAATAAAACTGAAAGGGACCTGTCTTAAATTTTACCACGATGGATTTCCCGAGACAGTCACTCAGCGTTCACAGCTTTTTCTGACTGAATGAGCCTCGAGCCTTGTGCTGGAGGAAGTAAACACGTGGTCTCTGCCTGCAGAGATTCCTGCTCTAGACAATCATAATGACGGGATCCCAAGACCCTGAAACAGTGATCAAAGGAAGGTGCTTCTTCCTTCACAGAATGTTAATCTTCAGAGGCAAGACTTCTCAGAGGTGGAGAAGGTAGGAAGTGCTTAGAGACCCAGGGCTGAATGCACAAGTGATGGGCCCACAGTCCATGGGTCCAAGGAAAAGGGGCAGCACTGTCTCTACTTGTCACTGCTGACATGGCTCTAAACCCTCAGTTATGTCCCTCAAGGACTTGGGGTGGAGGTGGAGGGAGGGAAGAGAGGGGCAACAGCAGGTTGCTAAAGGGACAGAGTCTATACTAACTATGCTAAAACAGAGCATTGAATTTGAACAGGTCACATGCCTCCAGCCCCCGCTGAGCCCCGGAGACCCCACATTAGCAGAGGCCCTGATCCCTCTGTTCCCTTGTAGTCTATTGCCCACCCTAAGGCCGCATGGAGAGGGCATCCTCCTGAACTCCTTCTAGCCCCCTCAGGAGCATGCCTAGACCCCCTGCAAGCTGGAGCTGAGTTCCAGACCCCCTTCTTGGCCTCCCAGGGCTGTTCCCAGAGTCCATTCCAGGCTGTTTCAGCGCCCTCAACCACACCCCAGCACCAAGACCGAGACCCTCAAGGTGCACTTGCTCCTAGTTCTCCCTGCTGCTCAGGAGTCCCAGGCCATCTCTGCTGCCCTCGCTGCTGTGCCCCTGGCACAGTGCACACAGTGCACACAGCAGCTCTAAGGAGTCCCCTGCCCCCTCCATTGGTGTTGTCGCCCACTGTATAGGCCGTGTCCATTTCTGCCACCACCATCAGGGCAGCTACCACTGCTGCCTTGGTAGCCACAACCTCGAAGGTCAACACAACCGGGGTCTCATCCATCTGGCAGAGGAAGACAAAGAGCAAGGGGCCCTACACATGCGCCTTGTGCACTAAGGAGTTCCAGAACAGCTACAGGCTCCGGAGGCAGAAGCTATCCACCCGGGAGCCAAGGATGGCCAGGTCCCCTGGTTGATATGGAGATGCCCACCATCTGTGTGCCTGAGCCTCCTGAGCGTCCCCAGCTGAACGGATCCCCAGCTGAATGGATCTACCAGGGAAGGGACGGACGGCGTTGTGGGAAGCAGAGAGACTGCAGCAGCACAGGGACCACAGGTGGCAGGTGACAGTGACCATCTCAGGCGGACACACCTGGGGGAGCACACCTGTGAGAGGTGCAGCGAGAGGTGCAGCGAGACTTCCATGGTGTTTTCCATCTGAAACCACAGAAGCTATGGCACTGGGACTAGGAGCCCTGCCTGTGCACGGTGTGCCCACAGCGCCACAAGCACGAAGACCCCGTGAGCTACCGCGAGTGCGCGCAGGACAGGAGGCGCAGTGCACAAGCCCTACAGCCACTAGCAGTGTGACCACAGCGTCCCCTCAGCAGTCACGCTCCACAGTGCCCTCCACAGACGGCCCTTCACATGTGACATGTGTGACAGCTTTTGCTATGAAGGACCTACTGCAGCACACACGGTACCACACGGGGAGAAGGTGCAGTGTCACGTGTGTGGCAAGATGCTAAGCGCGGCTCCTGTTTCCGACCACACGCAGGTACACTGCTGGGATGTCACCCTGTCTGTGAGATCTGCAGCAAACATACCCCTGAGCTCTGTCCTAGGACAACAGTGGTGAAAGGGGCCCTGACCTGACCCCACAAACCTGTCCCCTCAGTTGTGCTGAAGCCCCTGGACTGTGGGCAGGGGTACAGAAGACAGGAGCGGCCACTGCCCTTGCCCCTCTCCTCTCTACCCCCTGCCCTGCCCTTCCAGGTCTGTGAGCCTTCTCCATGATGCTCCTGCTCCCCTCCTTCCACAGACCTCCCACTACTGTCTGCTACCCCCCAGGGAGTTACTGCTTTTGTTTCTTACCAGGGGGAGAGACAGGAGGAAGGAGGGGAATCATAGATTCTGTCCCAAATGGGGAAAGGCTAAGATTGGAGAAGGGGAGAAGCAGGGAAGAAGTGCCTGCATTTGGTGAGGTGGGGGAAAGGAGAGTGGAGGAGGCAGGGGTGTGAGTCAGAGATATGGGGAAAAGCTGAGAGACACAGATAAGAGAAGCAGGGAGAGAGCTGGGAGGGGTTGCAGAGAGGGACCAAGGGTGGGGGAGGGAGACAGCACAGGACACAGACAGGAGGAGATGTGGGGAGATATTGACAGGCTCACAGGGTGAGACTCAGACAGATGTGATGGCAAAAGAGACTCTCAGATACTGAGGGAGGGGTCCAGGGAGGGGAATAGCCAAAAGGGTGATCTGATAGCAGACCCAGTCCTGGAACATCTCAGACCACAGAATATCTGTGGATAGGGAGGGTGGAGAGGCAACGTTCCAGAGAAGTGCTGCAGAGAAGAGCTGGGCACAAACCCCCAAGGTTCATCCCACTCCCGTGCACACTTAGAAGTGTGATAACGTTCAGAATTCCAGGGCTTCCATGTAATAACACCCAGGAGCTCGTAATTACATTTCTTCTCCAAGTTGAAACTTTTAGTTCCTCCTTCCCCATGGACACACATCTTTTATGAAACACAGTGAACCACATCCTGGACGTTTGAAACTGCCTCCATAGAGCTGGGCTCAATTGCAGCAGAGGAAATTTAGAATCCACTTTGAAAAGGAGTTCCCTTGAAGGTAGGGTAGATTAATGCCAGGACCTGAGAAACACACACACACACACACACACACACACACACACACACACACACTGCTCACAGGGGCACCGACTTCTTCAAATACCTGTGCACACACATCACTGTCTAACACATCTCAGGGCTCCCTCCAGGGGCTTTAGTTCCAATCACAGCAACTTCAGAACCCCAGCCTGGCTGTGAGCATCTGCCTCCCTCCTCTCCCCTTCATGCTGGTGCCCCAGTCCAGCTGTTTTTCCCGCCCAACTCAGCTGTCTCCTGCCTGGCATAGGCTTGGCTCTTCCTGCTTCAGAGGCAACAGAGAGCTTCTCCTCCATCCCTGCCCTGCTGGGTTTCTCCTTCTACACCCCTTCCTGACTCCCCTCCTCCAGGCAGCCTTCCCTGCGGAGCTCACTGGCGCTGATTCTGAATTTGCCCTGCTCCTATGCACCTGTGGGTGTGTGCTGGGTAAGTGTCACCTGGTTGCTCTGCATATGAGTGGGCAGGGAGGGGACTGTCAGCTCCTTAATCCAGTATTTCAAGCAAATGCCAGGCCTTCCCTCCCAACCCCCCCATACTAGGTTGGGATGTTCCTGGGAACTCTGCTACCTGGTTATAACAAACACACAGAAAAATGACACAGGACTCCAGCAGCCACCAGGAATGTCCCCTTCTGTCACAGGCTGCAAGTGTCACCTTCACAATGACCTTCAGAGTCACGTGAGACGAGGTACATCCTCCACTGTCTTCCCACTTCCACCTCGTTTTCCCCTGGAAAAAGTACTTCCCAGTGGGGTCCTCACCACCTTCTTGAGCCTCAGAGAACACTGGACCTGCTATCCTTTAGGAACACCCATGTGCCCCTGGTGAGGAGACTCAGAGTGGCCCTGCAGACTGGGAAGGGATCCCCACAGAGGAAGCCAGCATGAGCCAGCCTCCCGCAGGGGTTGCTCTCAGAACCAGTGGGAAGAAGGTGGCGGGCAGGGGGACAGGCTCACTGTACTGAACCCAGGAGAGAGGGACAAGGTGACCCTGAGAAGCATGCATGACCACCTCCCCACTTCACCTCAGGGTTGTGTCAGCCCAGCCCAGCTCTCTGAGGAGACAGAAGCCCTGCTTGCCTCCCCCCTGCCCCTGATCTGCTTCTCCATAGCCCTGCCTCCCTCTTCCCCCTTCTCCCTCCTGCAGTGAGAGGCACCCTCCCTTCCCCTGTCTCTCCTTCACTCTTGCCTCCAGCAGTGTCCTTCTCCACCTCTGTCCCTCTCTGTCCTCTGTCCCTTTCTCTGCTCCCTTCCTTACTCTCAGCTTCTCTCCTGCTGATCTCAGTCTGGCCTCTGCCATTTCTTTCCCAGCTCAGTCTGTCTCTAACCTGCATCTGGTTTCTGTCCAACCACTCCACCCCTCCCACTCCCTACTGTTCAGAACAGGGGGCACAGATGCAGGAATTTGGGGGTCCCCTTCAGCACGAGAGGACTCTCTGGCTTTGTGACTAGAGCTCTGAACTGCTGGGTTCCACACACACCCACCCACGCACCCACAAACATACACAGGACCCTCTCTGTGCACACTTCTCTGGCTACTCACCCTGGCCTCCTGTCCACAGATCTGTGTTGTGCTCTGGGTCATGGCTTTCCCACCCTCTGAGCCCATGTCCAGCCTGTGTCTCTGAGTCCCTGTCTCTACTATCATTAGCCTTGCATATCTCTCTGCATCTGTCTTGGATCTGTTGTTCTGGTCTCTGGAGGCTCCTTTCTTTCCTCTCTCCTGTTTCTGGGTTGGTCTCCCTGTCTCTGTCCACATCACTGCGTTCCACTGACCACTGTGTGTCTCTGTTGACTATGTGTGTGTCTCTAGGACTCTCCAGGGCACTCAGACTGGCTCTGCCCTCTTGGTCCCAGTCTGTAGGACCTGGATGCAGTACTGGTCCTTACTGTTTAGTCACTGTGTCAGTCTTCCTCCTCCTCTTCTTCCCAGAGCTGCCTCCTTTATCAGAGCATGGGCTGGGGGTGAGGGCTCAGAGGGGACGCAGCAGGCAGCCCTTTGTGTGGAGGATGGATGACTGACCATCTAGGAGGCAGCGCGGCTCCACTGAAGCTCTCTGTTCCTCACAGAACATTCTCCAGGACTCCGGATGCAGGTCTCCTCCTGCCTGCTGTGCTGGCTGGTCAGGCCCTGAGGCTTGTCCCTGACCTGCCCCAGTGTATCCACTGGGAGCCACGGGAAATTCTGGAAGGGCACTCCAGGTCCTCTCAGTCAGCTATGTTTGAGTCTTGGGCATTCTGAGAGGAGGAGTGAGGACAGGGGTTTGGCTCACTGGAGCTGCTTTTTGAGGGGCGAGGGAGTTGTGTGCACCACAGAGAGACTGGAAGCTCTGCCTCTGCATCCCACAGGAGAAGTGCCCAGACGGTCCCTGACCCCTCAGACAGACACATACGGGCACTCAGGCCTGGGAGGAGCTCTTCCCACATCCACCTCGTTTTCCCCTGGAAAAAGTACTTCCCAGTGGGGTCCTCACCACCTTCTTGAGCCTCGGAGAACACTGGACTCGCTATCCAGTGTTCTGGATAGACAGGTCTCCAAGTACAGGACAGGGAACAGAAAGTATGTGCATCCCTCCTTTACCCCCTCATGGCACGTGTAACCTGTCCTTGCCCAATGGAAGCTCTGCATAAAGTCTTTGGCTCCTATATCACCAGGTGTCCCCAAATCAGTGGAGCTCAGTCCTTTTCAATATTCCTTCCCACCCCCACCCCCACTGACTCACCCTCAGTCCCTCAGTATCTGCCCCCAGGACAGTGTCTCCTGCCAAGCTTTCCCAGCACCACAGGGATCAAATCCAGGGCATCCCACCCCCTCCTCCTTCCTCATTACCTGTTGCCCTTCCCTCATCCTCTCACCCCTGCAACCGGCTCATCTAATACAGCTTGGTCCCCTGGGGGTCTCTCTAAAGACAGGCAGTCATTAATGAGCACTGAGCACTAGAAGGGGAGGGCCAAGGGCAGCCTGGTCAGAGGACAGGACTCCAGAGCTAGAGATAAGGAGTCCTGCCAGCACCTATCACATATGCAATCTCCCTCCAGCATCCCTGTCTACTCCCCCCTGGTTCCTGCCAGTCCAGCCCCCGCTGAGGCTACTGGACTGAGGTCAGGGGCAAATTCACAGAAGCCTAGAATGACCCATTTTCTCCAGGAGTGTCAAACCCCTGCCATTTTCTTTGAAAACTCCCGAGGACCCTGAGACCTAAGGTTGTAGATGGAGCCCAAGGGGAAGAGAATTTGCTCTCTCTGCTCAATCTCTTCATCTCAACCCTTTGTCTCCACCGCCCATCCCCCAAATCTCAACTTATACTTTGGGCAATGGCAAAGAGGGTGAAATCTCAGGAAGACGTTCCTAGCCTTCAGGAGATGCTGATGTCTCCAGAAACCAGAGATGGGGGAAGATGGACTTGGGAGACCAAGGATCTCTTTTTGTGATAAATGGAATTTCCACCAGGGACAAGGGACAAGGCCCTGAAGACTTGAATGGAAGCTTCTCAGCAGTGACCTGCGTAGGACTTGGGGGCCACAAGAGGGCAGCAGAGAACAGTACTTCCTGCAGAGCCAGCCCTGGGCCCTGGGCACTGAGACAGAGTGGGGCTGCCCTGGCTGGGGAGTCTGGGGCTCCTGCAAGAATCCAGGAATTTCTGAATGTAGTGATGAGGGAACAAAAGGCTGGCAGAGAACAAAGCAAAAGCTGACACCCCTCAACTTCTCCCCACCCCCAAATCCTTGGTGGGACATGTGTAACATTCTTTAGGAATCTCCCAACTATTTTAATGTTAATACCGTGCTAAGAATGGAAAAGAACCTTGACAATTACAAGGCCTCTGGTATCTGGTATCCTGTAGGTCTTCTTTAGCTTTTGAAAGTTCTATTGAAGCCTTCTTTTGCCCTACCCCATGGTATATAACCTGCCATTCCTACAACCCCAGGGCAGCAACTCTTCCTGCCTTGGGATCCTGTCACCTTGCTTTAATAAACCCCCATTTTACACCAAAGATGTCTCAAGAATTCTTTCTTGGTCATTGGCTCTGGACCTCACCCCACCAAACCTCACTTATATTCTAAAACTTCATTATTTGGCTCCCCAAACATGGGGCTTTGAGTTTTTACATATGGACTCTGAGCTTTGGAGCAAATTGGTGAGTACTTTCTCTCCTCTTCCTTTACTCTCATTTCAGGGGCTTTTCAAGGAGTATGGTCTTATTGGAACACTTTCATGTTGATTGCTGAGGCTGCAATCCTCTATCTGTGGCTACTCTACAGGAAAGGAGAAAGCCTGCCTTTTGGCTGGAAGTCAGTACCTTGGCTGGAATGCTAATAAGACCCAGAAACTTGATGCCCTCTCTTTATCCCTGTAATTATACAAAGTTGTCTGCTTGGGGCACGGGACAGCCACCTAAGTCACCAGGATGGCTGCCAATCTTAAGACACCCATGTGAGGTTTCACCCTAACTCATCTAATGTGATCCCCTCCACATCCCTGGTCTAGCCACTTCTGGCCACGGGACCTCCATCGAGATCCAGCCAAAAGGAGTACCCAACTGAATTAGAACCCAATGGGGAACTGTTTTCTAAAGAAGTTGGCTGTAAAGACCACATGTGTTGGAATGCCACTTAGACAATGATGGACTTCAATTCAATATTTACTGTTCCTTGTCAGTGTCCTCTACTAACTACTTAAATCTACAAAATTGGGTAATTTCTCTTGTAAAATGTCTCTAGTATTTTCCATGGTTTAAAAATGGCAGGGCAATAACACAACTTCCAGAGTATAGGATGGCATAGTATCTTAGTCCATTCACCAAACACGCATCTGTAGCCTAGAATGCGATGGGAGAGGGGAGGGATGCTAGTACCTGTCCAGGGCCTTTTATGGCAGGAATGCCTTCTATTGAAGGTAGGACAGTGATCAATAGTGATGTCTTCTTTGAGGGATGCTTCAGGTGGCTTTTAACACCTGGAACCTCTGAGTATCCTACATGGGATGCCAGCCAGGAGTTGGGGGTGGGGGCTGGTAATGGACTTTCTTTTCTTTTCTGGGAGCATGGATCCTCTTCTGTTCCCAAGGATTCTCCTTTGGGATGCCTTTTGAACTGGAATCAATTCAAACTGCAAGATTTAAGGGAGAAAAAAATGATCTTCTCCTGTAACACTGAATGACCTCAGTACTTCTTAGGAGGTGAGGAAAAGTGGCCTGTAAAGGGGACATTAAGTTTCGAGTCAACCTATCAGTTAGGCTTCTTTTGCAAGAAGGGCAAATGGTGTGAAGTCCCATACGCCCAAGCCTTTATGGCCCTAAATCGGGATCCGGACATGTGGGCCTCTTGTAGAGTGTGTCTAACCCTCAGCCAGGTTAACAGACTTCCCTCCCCCCAAATATATTGGATAATGGTTGTCTAAATGGTCTGATTCCTCTTAATGAACCTGGAATGTTGGAGGAATTGCCGGCCAGTCTGAAGAAAGAGGACACTGACTCTGTTGCTATCCCTCCTCCTTATAAACCCCAAGACCCCTCTGCTCCCAGCCCCACTAGACGTACCAGGAGTGGGACTCCCTATCTTCTAGTAGCTCCACCTAACTGTGGGATACTTCCTCCTAGGAAAGTTGCTAATGGAGAAGTGGACAAAATTAGGGTCCATGTCCCAATCTCCACAAGACCTGGCTCTGGTAAAACAAAATTAGGACAGTATTCTGAAAATCCCTCTCAACTTATTGAAGGCTTTCAAGAAGTATCTATTATGTTTGATTTGACCTGGAAGGATATATATATCTTTTTAACTCATTTTTGCACCCCTGAGGAAAAGCAACGAATCTGATAGGAAGCACAAGAGTTCACTGATGAACTGGGAATGAGAGATAGTGAACGTTACCCAGCTGGGGGTGCTGCTGTCCCTAGCACCGAACCTCACTGGAACTATCAGGAGGGTAGTCCAGGGAGAGAAAAATGAGACCATATGATCACTTGTTTAATAAAAGGAATGAAAAAAGGATTTTCTAAACTTGCAAACTTTGATAAACTTCAGGAAGTTACCCAAGGAACTGATGAAAATCCAGCTCTAGTTCAGGGATGATTGGTAGAGGCCGTCTATAAATATATAAATTCAGACCCAGCCTCACCCGAGGGAGTAACCATACTCAATATGCATTTTATAAGCCAGTCGGCACCTGACATCTGCTGAAAATAGCTAAAATGGCTTTAGGTCCTCAAACTCCCAACCAACACTTACCAGAAGTACTGATCAAAGCCTTTAATAATAGAGATATGGGGGGTGCCTGGGTGGCTCAGTGGGTCAAAGCCTCTGCCTTAGGCTCAGATCACGATCCCAGGGTCCTGGGATTGAGCCCCGCATCAGGCTCTCTGCTCAACAGGGAGCCTGCTTCTCTCTCTCTCCCTCTGCCTACCTCTCTGCCTACTTGTGATCTCTCTCTCTCTGTGTCAAATAAATAAATAAATCTTAAAAAAAAAATAGAGATATGGACTTAAGGCAAGGAAAGGACCAGAGAACTAAATTGCAGGGCAAGATAGAGACTCCAATAATGGCTGCTGCTATTGCAGATTCCCCATGGCCCTGGAGTAACCCGGGGCAAAGGAAAAGGCCGGCAACAGACAGAATACGCGGTAATTCCTCATGCTGTACATGTGGCCAGACCAGACACTGGAGCAGAGAATATCCAAACCAGTGCTCTCCCCTAGGGCAGTGTCCTGTCTGTAAAGAAACAGGACATTGGAAGAGAGACTGTCCTCATCTCCAGAGAGAGAGGAAGACAGAAACTCACTTCCCTGCCTGAGAGTCAAAGCTGGAGGAACTGGCATGACAGGGCCCTGAGGCTGGTCCAGCTCCCTTTGACATCAAGATGACTGAGTCCTGGATTACCCTGGATGAGGGAGTTAAGTTTCTCAGTTTTCTTATTGATACAGGAGCCACTTACTCTGTCCTTATTCAGCACTCTGGCCCTCTTTGTCTTTCTAATGTTCAAGTTGGCATAGAAGGGGAAACTAAAACATGTCAGTCAGACAATGCCCTTAACCGGTAAATAAAAAAGTCAGTTTGTCACTCATGTTTTTCTAGTCATTCTGTCTTGTCCCACTCCATCATTTGGATGAAACTTAATGTATAAACTGGGTAGTCAATTTGCTCTTACTGTAGAGGGGTACAACTTGTTCTCTTCAACTTCTGGAGAGCTAAAACCATACCCTACTATCCCTTCCAATGTCTGGAAGGAAGTAGATCTACAGGTCTGGCATTATGATATCCCAGGATTGGCTCTTATAGCCCAACCATTAAAGTGACCTTAACAGACCCAACCAATACACCCCATAAAAAGCAATACCCTCTAAAAAATGAGGCCAAAGCTGGGTTGCAACCACTTATTGATAAGTGTCTGAAACATGGTATTTTAAAGCCCTGTCGATCTTATAACACCCCAGTTTTACCAGTAAAAAAGCCCAATGGGGACTATCGAATGGTACAAGACTGAAGAGCTATCCATGAGGCAGTAACGCCTATTCATCCCATAGTGCCAAATCTGTACACCCACGTCCCTGATGACACCAACTAGTTTACAGTACTTTACTAAAAGCTGCCCTTTTCCTGCATCCCACTAAGTAAGGAACGCAGCTTCTATTTCCCTTTGAATGGACCTCACCTTCAAGCCCACAGGCTCCTCAGTTAACCTGGACAGTCTTGCCAGAGGGATTTAAAAACAGTCCTCACCTATTTGGAGCTGCACTCAGCAAACTTCTCCATGATACATCCTTGTCTGAAGGGACAATAATTCAATATGTAGATGACATTCTGATCTGTAGTGCCACAAAGGAGACATCTGATAAAAATTCTTTAACTTTTCTTAAATTCTTGGCAGATAGAGGGTATCATGTATCCCCCTAAAAAGGCACAAATATCTCAGCAAAAAGTACAATATTTAGGATATGAATTGATACCAGGTCACCATATTCTATGTACTGATAGATAAAAGTCTATATAGATCTGGAGCCTCCAACTTCAAAAAAACAGCTGCACACTTTTCTAGGTATGGCAGGTTTTTGCCACCTACGAATTCCTGGATTTGGACTCTTAGCCCAACCATTGTATGATTCAATTCAAGGCCCAGATGAGGAACCCTTTCTCTGGACTAACATGCACCAGATGGCCTTTCACACATTAAAGCTAAACTTCTGTCAGCTCCAGCTTTGGCATTACCTTTCACTCTATACATAGCAGAAAAGCAGAGCCAAGCCTTGGGAGTTCTCACCCAAAAATTAGGAAATGAAACAAGGCCGGTGGGCTATTTTTCAGAGTCACTTAACTATATAGCCCAAGGGTGGCCCACTTGTCTCTGAGTGGTGGCTGCCTCAGCACCCCTCATAAAAGGAGCCTCAAAGCTCACAATGGGACAGTCCCTGACTAACGATTTCGCATCAGGTCCAGAGTGTCTTAGAGACCAAGGGCCACCAATGGATGGCAGGAGGCCACCTTACTAAATACCAGGCTATGCTTTTAGATATATCTGAAGTAATACTTAAAACTTGTCAGACTTTAAACCCAGCTTCTCTGATGCCTGGACCTGATCATCATACCTCTATAGAACATAAATGTTCAGAGGTCATTGATCTTGTCTATTCTAGCAGGCCAGACTTAAAAGTCTCCCTTATTAAAAATGCAGATGATAATTGGTTTACTGATGGCAGGAGTTTCATGGATAAGGGAGAAAAAAGGGCTGGATATCCTATAGTTAGTCTGATTAAAACTATTGAGGCAAAACCCCTTCCAATAAATACTTCTGCCCCAAAAAGCTGAAATAGTAGCACTCATTCGTGCTCTTCAATTGGCAAAAAGTCTAAAAATTAACATTTATACTGACTCTAAATATGGCTTTCTGGTAGTACATGCTCATGGAGCTATTTGGAAGGAAAGGTATTGTTATCAAGCCATAGCTCCCCAATCCAATATGGGCCTGAGATCATGACCCTTCTTGAGGCTATGCATCTGCCCAAGGAGGTAACTGTGATTCACCTCAAAAGACATCAAAAGGATATGACTTTACCGTGGAAAGAAGACAGTCTCTTCAATAAATGGTGATGGGAAAATTGGACAGCTATATGTAGAAGAATGAAACTCCACCATTCTCTTACACCGTACACAAAGATAAACTCAAAATGGATAAAAGACCTCAACCTGAGACAGGAATCCATCAGAATCCTAGAGGAGAACATAGGCAGTAACCTCTTCTATATCAGCCACAGCAACTTCTTTCAAGATATGTCTCCAAAGGCAAACAAACAAAAGCAAAAATGAACTTTTGGGACTTCATCAAGATCAAAAGCTTCTGCCCAGCAAAGGAAACAGTCAACCAAACAAAGAGGCAATCCACGGAATGGGAGAAGATATTTGCAAATGACAGTACAGACAAAAGGTTGATATTCAGTATCTATAAAGAACTTCTCAAACTCAACACACACAAAACAGATAATATCATCAAAAAATGGGCAGAGGATATGAACAGACACTTCTCCAATGAAGACATACAAATGGCTATCAGACACATGAAAAAATGTTCATCATCACTAGCCATCAGGGAGATTCAAATTAAAACCACATTGAGATACCACCTCACACCAGTTAGAATGGCCAAAATTAGCAAGACAGGAAATAACATGTGTTGGAGAGGATGTGGAGAAAGGGGAACCCTCTTACACTGTTGGTGGGAATGCAAGTTGGTGCAGCCACTTTGGAGAACAGTGTGGAGATTCTTCAAGAAATTAAAAATAGAGCTACTCTATGACCCTGCAATTGCACTACTGGGTATTTACCCCAAAGATACAGATGTAGTGAAAAGAGCCATCTGTACCCCAATGTTTATAGCAGCAATGGCCATGGTCGCCAAACTGTGGAAAGAACCAAAGTACCTTTCAATGGACGAATGGATAAGGAAGATGTGGTCCATATACACTAAGGAGTATTATGCCTCCATCAGAAAGGATGAATACCCAACTCTTGTAGCAACATGGACGGGACTGGAAGAGATTATGCTGAGTGAAATAAGTCGGGCAGAGAGAGTCAACTATCATATGATTTTACTTATTTGTGGAGCATGACAAATAACATGGAGGACATAGGGAGATGCAGAGGAGAAGGGAGTTGAGGGAAATTGGAAGTGGAGGTGAACCATGAAAGACTATGGACTCTGAAAAACAACCTGAGGGTTTTAAAGGGGTGGGGGGGTGGGAGGTTGGAGGAGCCACGTGATGGGTATTAAGGAGGGCATGTATTGCAT
The DNA here is from genome assembly GCF_922984935.1 of Meles meles. Lineage (NCBI taxonomy): Eukaryota > Metazoa > Chordata > Mammalia > Carnivora > Mustelidae > Meles > Meles meles. The sequence continues at coordinate 73,809,823 of NC_060072.1, forward strand.
GGAGCACTGGGTGTGGTGCAAAAACAATGAATACAGTTATGCTGAAAAGAAATTAAAAAAAAATCTTGAAAAAAAAAAAAGAATCTAAAAGAAACAATTCAGCAGACCATGCAGCCAAAGAGGCAGCAAAAAGTAAACAGATATTGAGCCTTATACCAGGCTTAACTCCAGTGGAATCCATAACTCCAGTCTATTCAGACCAAGAGATTCACATAACTCAGGAGTGAGGATATACTAAAACTACACAGGACTGACTTGTGAACAATGAGGGAAAATCTTTATACTCAAAAATAGTCAATGGAAGGTAATGCAGGGCTTACATCAGGTTACTCACTTGAGCAAAGATGTTTAAAAACACTCAGTTAAAAATATATTTGATGGAGTAAATTTAATAGCCACAATAAAACAGGTCTGCGGATCCTGTATTGTCTGTGCTCAAGTAAATCCAGAAGGTGCAGCTTGCCCTTCCCCTCTTTTAAAACCAGTCTAAAGGCATGGGTCCTAACCAGGAGAGGACTGGCAACTTGATTTCACACAGATGCCACCTTGAAAAGGCTGTAAGTTTCTATTAGTGTTTGTTGATACCTTCACCAGATGCGTCAATGCCTTTCCATGTAAAACTGAAAGAGCCGTAGAAGTAACTAAGATTTTGTTGGAGAAATTATTCCTAGATTTGGCTTTCCTCAATCTCTTCAAAGTGACAATGGTCCTCCTTTTACCGCTCAAATAACTCAACAAATAGCCCAAACCTTAAAAATTAAATATTTCTTGCATTCAGCCTGGTATCCACCATCCTCTGGGAAAGCAGAAAAGGCTAATCATGCTTTAAAATGCCATCTTTTTAAACTTAGTCTAGAAACCCAGTAAACTTGAATAACTCTCTTGTCAATAGGATTTCTCAGGATAAGAACGGCTTCAAAACAATCTCTAGAAATCAGCCCTTTAGAATTGTTGTACAGAAAACCATTTCTTTCTGTGGATCTGTTATTAGATGAAGATTATAATGCTTTATTAAATTGTAATGCTTTATTAAATTATTAAATTATTATTTTTAAATTATTAAATTTTTATTAAAATTAATAAAATGCTTTATTAAATTATTAAATTATTCACTGGAAACTTGTTTAATTAATAAGTTACTCAATGAATATACTAATCATATACTCCCAAAACCTGGTCTAACTATAACCGAAAACCCAGCCCATGTAAATCCCAGAGACACGGTTTATTTTAAAAATTGGAAGTCAGACACAGCAGAAAACCTAAATCCAAAATGGAAAGGTCCATATCGGGTCATACTATATACTCCCACCGCACTAAAGCTAGAAGGACACTCTTCATGTGTCCATATATCTAGAATAATACCTGTACCTCCTTCACAGGAATGCAGTGAGCAAATTAACTTGTTTTTTTACTCCTGTGAACCCACAGAAGACCTCAAACTCCTCTTCAAATGAAAGTGATGGTTGTATATATTCTCTTTATCTTCCTTTCACCTATCTTAACTGACAATTCCTTTCTACAGTGGACACAGCATTATGCTGAGCTACAAAATCAAACGGGTTGTTAGATATGTGGAATTTTGCCTCTGTCAAGTACGTCTGGGTTACCCTGGTGGGTTTCCCCTTTACAGGGCACTAATAGAGACTCTCTACAGGACTGTATTTCAGAAATCATATATGGAGATAGTATGTATCAGGATAAATCTATCATAATCAAGATGTTTCTTCCTGGCCCATGATCAGTGAGACATGGAGTTCACCAGGACATAACCAAACTTTTTCATACTCTCAAACTATTAAAGTCCTAACTGGCCTTAGAAGCCCACAAGTTAATACCCACCAAGCATGGCTTATGCTACAAAACCCTACTTATCACTATACTGAGGATGGCATATATCAAATTTGGGATACATATTTGTGGCTCAACCCACTATCAGACAGCTCAGTCAAAAGGCAGTTTTATGCTGGGAGCAAAGGAATCATACATATGGAACTTGGGCAGATAACACAGGACATCTAGGATGACTATCATTAAAATGTGTTCCCGAAGGGCGCGTGGGTGGCTCAGTGGGTTAAAGCCTCTGCCTTAGGCTCAGGTTATGGTCCCAGGGTCCTGGGATTGAGCCCCACATCAGGTTCTCTGCTCACCAGGGAGCCTGCTCCCCCTCCCCAAGCCTGCCTCTCTGCCTACTTGTGATCTGTCAAATAAATAAATAAAATCTTAAGAAAAAAAAAAAGAAGAAGAAATGTGTTCCTGAGTAATAGTACTCCAAGGCACTGACTGGTTTGCTACTGATTGGGTAAGGCAACCTGGCATCAGATGACCAGCTCCAAATGGAACCCACTGGATCTGTGGAACTAACCTGTGGCCCTGCCTTACTCCATGGTGGACAGCTCACCACACCTCAGTGTTATGCCCAAGTTTTCACGTCTGAGAGATCACCAAGGAGCCAACACCAATGCAATCACAGGAAGGTTTATTTAACAAGCTTAAGCTTGGGCCCAAGTATACCCGACACAGCGGAGTAGGGACTTGGACCCCGAGGCTACTTAAGGCAGGGGTTTTTATGGGTCATTACAAGAGGCTTGGGGGGGTGGAGGAGAAGTTTCAGACTTTTCTGCAGTAAGCTGATTAGCTGTTGCCAGGGTGTTGCAGGGTGGGGTACTTTCTTGGAACTAAAGCAGGGTGGGGTCTTTGGAACTAAAGTAAAGTAGGGGAAAGTTCAGCCCTTAATCACAGGTGCCTAAGATGGCTGCCAACGCTAAGATGGCTGTACTTATGCTAAGGCTAAACCTGAAGTGGGATGGCCTTAATTTTTCTTGGCCTCCACATCAGGTTTTGCCTGGATTCATGGATGCATTACTAAAGCTGTCACTACTCCAGCTAATCTCCCCAATTTAAGGCAAAGAAGGACAAGATCTGTTTTTAAATGGTATTATTAGGGTACGGAGTCGACCACCCTTCAATGAAACAGAGAACACTCTCGATAATGCAAGTCACACAGCGAGGTTTATTTCCAGCTAGCTGGGGTCCAAGTATCTGCCCAGCACTGCAGGTTTCAACAAGGACCCTGAGCACTCAAAGCCAAGGGTTTATATAGCATTTTCAAGGCACTTTTTCATAGCTCCATACATATCTTGCGCCCCACTTTGACAGTTTAACTTTGTTTAACTTTTTGCCACCCCGGCGTCACCCTGGCAGTTAAGTGAAATTTAGGTTTAGAAGAAATTTAACTTATTTACATTTCCCTCCACCTCCTTCAGTTTTATGGTGGGGAGGGCGACCTTAGGCCTCAAGGAACTGATCTATTTGTCTCTGGAAATTGGGCTATTGAGAAGATGGCTTCTTTGTTGTAAATCACTAGGACATTTGTAAACCAAGGGAGACTCTTGTCTTGCAGGATTGTGATCTCTGCAAGTTAACTATTTGTTTTTTATTAACCTCTGGTCCCTGTGGCACCACCACCTAACCGCCCTGGTGGTATATGATTAAGTTGTTTTCCCAGGTTTTAGCTAGTTTCTCTTATTTCAAGTCATGTAGGCAGTGTGGGCCGGTTAGGGACGCCCAGTTAAATGGCTTCCCAGCCTTCAAGATGGCTATTCCTTTGCTAACCCAATCTTACAGTACAAGGTGCCAGCTTTTGCTTTGCCAAGATGGCTGTATTTATGTCAGGGCTAGACTCAGGTGAGTACAGCCTTGTTTTTCTTAGCCTCCACCCCTGGAGCTGGTTTCTGGGACTTGTTTTTAAGTCGTCTGGGGGAAGGGGAGCAGGGACAGTTTAAGGGTTAAACAACAAAGTTACTGTTTAAACTCAACGGAAGCCTCTGGCTAAAATAGAAACATAAAATAGGTCCTTACAGTATGATCACTTAACATCCATTTTTGCTCCATCTGTAGGACTAGAGGATGTCCTCTGACATGTCGAAGCCCTTAATAAATACACTGCAAAGACACTCAGTGATTCATTAAATAGCATCTCTCTGCTTAATATTGAAGTCACACTGAAGCACAAGGTGGTCCTACAAAATAGAATGGCTTAGACGTCCTAACAGTCACAAAGCATGGCACATGTGCCATTATCAAAACAGAATGCTGTGTGTACATCCCAGATTATCACAAAAATGTCACAGGACTAATAAGAATATGAAAGTCCAAATTGGGGATCTACAAAATCCTTCTTTCTCTCTCAGTGATTGGTTAAGTTCCTAGTTTAAGGAGGATTATGGTCAAGGATTAAAGATCTCTTTAATGGACTTCTCGTGCTTATGGCTTTACTAATCTTAATGCTCTGTCTTCTTCAGTGCTTCTCTACTTGGTGCCAAGACACCGTTGCTACAATGACTTCATGTCCACAGATAATCCTTACCACTCAGAAAGATACTTCTTTACTGTCAACCCTGGATTCAGTTGCCTCCATCTTTTGTAACTCCCCTACACATTCCCCAACTGACCAGTGTTGACCCCACTAGGTAGGGACAACTCTAAGGCCCTACCCAGCAGGAAGGAGTTATAGAAAATGAGACCTTACACTTTCAAGAACCTTAAAGATTTAAGGGTCAAAATTGTTCAGGAGGGAAATGATGAGAGAGCAAAAGGCTGGCTGAGGACAAAGCAAAAGCTGACACCCCACAACCTCCCAACCCTCCTACCCCCACTCCTGGGTGGGACATGTGTGACATTCTTTAGGAATCCCCCAACTATCTTAATGTTAATACTTTGCTAAGAAGGGAAAAACAATCTTGACAATGGCAAGGCTTCTGGTATACAGTATCCTCTAGGTCTTCTTTAGCATATAAAACTTCTGTTGAAACCTACCTTTTGCCTTACCTCCCCAACCCCATCCCATATAACCTGCCACCCCTCACAACCCCAGGGCAGTGACTCTTCCTGCCCAGGGACCTGTCCCAGTGCTTTAATAAAATCGCCTTTTTGCACCAGAGACATCTTAAGGATACTTTGTTGTGGGCTCCCGACCTCACCTAGGGGGTGAGGGGCAGGGACAGTTTAAGATTTAAACAACAAAATTATGTTTAACCAGATGGAAGCGCTCTGGCTAAATAGGTCCTTGCACTCTGTACATCCCCACCCTCAACACACACCCAGTCTGCTCCTCAGAGACCCACAACCTTGTCCCTCACCTCCTACTTCCTGAGCTGTGGAAGAACAGCTCATTCATCATCTGCTCATTACCCTGTGATTCCAGAGGCTCCTCCCAGCTGCAGACAAAGAAACCCCTTCCCCATTCTCATCTGCTCACTCCTACCATGGCCCCTGTCTCCAGTTCCCCTGGCACTGTCTGGGGTGACAGGGATAAACAGACAGAAAACTGGTGCTCTCTGAGCTCTCTTCTCTGAAATTGACCTGCTGATCACTGCCCTTCTGCCCAGGAAAGGTCTGACCCACCAGGCTTTACCCCATATCCTCTCAGTGTCCCTCCACTCTGACCCACTTCCCATCCAGAAGGAACTCCTTCCATGTCAGGGGATGGGAGAGCTCATACTCATAGAGCAGGAAGTGCCACAAGTGGATTTGAGTTAGACTCAGTAAGAACTTCCCAGCAATATGGGTCTGACACCCTCAGCTGCTGTGACATTCAGTAAGAATGCACACATGGCTCACTAGATGCCTCCAAGGGACAAGGACTTGTTCTGGACCTGCCTGGGTAGTCCCAACTAGAGACAGAGGTTTTCAGTGTGACTCTGGTCAGCCCAGCCTCATTAGGGGGCACACAGGGACTTCTGGGGACTCTCAGGTTCTCAGGCAGAATAGGTGGAGCCTAGAGTTAGGAGCTGCAGCCTGGTGGGGGTGGGGAGAGAATAGGCCTGAACCCTCCACTCTCTGGCCTCCCTCCCACCCTGGCCCCGCCTCTTTATGGCCCTCTCTGGTCAGAGCAGGGCCCCTGAGCTCTTCCAGTGCAACCCTGATGGCAGGCCTCTGGACCCAGTCTCCATCAGCCTCTGGCAGGACAGAGACACCCACTGCTCAGGTTCCCCATCCCCCGCTCTCCAGCACTAACAGCCTTCCTCTCCTGGCCTCCCCCTACCCCCAACCCCATAGCACATTCTGGTGCCTGCTAGAAATATGCACAAACTAAAGACACTGCTACTATGGGTCTTGAGGTGCCCCACCCCCACCCCGGGACAACACACACACATACACACAGACACACACACACACACACACACAGGCTCACACTCATATGTGCACACATATACTTAACCTCAAATTACACACATATACACACCCACACATCACAAACATTCTCATGTGTATGCAACACAAAGACACATACAAACTCATTAACAGACAGTCATGCACACCTGGACTCACACACTCTTATACACTCATCAAACACACTTGTGCACACATACACACCACTCTAGCCCATTCTTCTGAAGATCCAGAGCCCCGTCCTCTAGATCTTAGAGGTCTAGACCATCCGGGGGAAAGCAGGGAAACCCACAGGAAAGCTATTTCCAGTTTCCTAGCCCACACTGGAACTCCTCTGCTCTATCCCCCTTCCAGTCACCAGGGTCTTTAGAACTGTGACCCACACTGTGGGAGTGCAACCTGCAGAGATAACTCAATCCTTCTCACAACAAATTAGAGCAGCTACCTGCCACCTCCACCCTGCCCGCACCCCCAGGCTTGCAGCTGAGGCAGACACATAGAAGACTAAGACCTTTTACCCAGTGTGTGCGGGGAAGAGCAAGAACTCAGGAGTGAGGACCTGAGTTCAACTCTCACCCTTGCCTCTTCATATATTGTTGCCCTGGGCCCTTGACATCACCTCTCTGAGCATCAGTTTTATCACCTGTAAAGTAGGATTGACAAAATTTACCTAAATGTGTGAGAGTAAGACAGGTGTAGCTTCCATCATCAATGTGGCCACCGATGGAAATTCACCCCCTCCATTCCCTACCCATGTGGTGAGCATCTACCCAACACCCTTCCAGTCCTGCTGTCCCTGAAACAGAAACCCCATCTCCTTGAGGCTCAGACCACCAGGTGCCCACACCTGGGGAAACTTGATCTCTGACTAGGCCAGCTCCATCTGACTCCCCTGTCCCTGTCCTTGCCCTCAACACTCCTGGTCCCCTAGTGCCTTTTGCTCCTTTACAGGTAGCCTTTCCCCTAATGAACTTTAATGCAGTTGGCCATGGAGAAAATGTTTGGGATGGAGCACTCAGCCCTTGTATCAAAAGGATATGAAGGTTTAATCAGCCCCAAGGAGCTGTCCTGCAAAAAGTGATCCGTAATGTCCCTGAATTACACCAATTCCGAGACATTCTTTATGGACAGACAGTGTGGGACACAGTTATTGGACAGGACTGGCTATGCTAAGCAGTGAAGGGAGAGATTGTGTCATCCATGAATACTAAATGACCCTTCGGAAAGAACCCCACTAGATTCTGCACTCAGACTGGGGAGCAGCCCAGTGGCTCCCACGCAGATGGGCACCCCCACCAGGTGCCTTGGGCCAAGTGGAGCTGGGATCTCACCCCTACCTCTGCTGCTCAACTGGTCTCCTCAGCTCCCTGCCAATGTCAGGCTTCAGTGTGAGCAGGAAGTGGCTCTGGAAGTCTTACCCTTAACTTCCTGGGACCCTCCAAGGACCCACAAACACCCTTGGTTTCCCCAACACAGCCTTTACTTGCTGTATCGTTCCAGACTCTGACTGCTGGGGAACGGTTGTCTGCTTCCCCTCCTCCCAGTGGAATCTTCCTCTAGTCCTCCTTCCAGACAACTGGTCGCCCTGACCATCTCTGAGTTTCCATCTGACATGGCCCATCCTCATACCTCCACATCCCCTCACTGTCCACCCCCTTCCCTCTGACCCCTCCACTGCCCACCTACCACTCTGTCCCTTCCCACCTGGACAATCTCTCCCCCAACCCAGCCGGCCTCCCTACCCTGCTGACACACCTCCACAGACAACCTCACCTCTCGGGGGATTCTACCTTCCCATTACCTCCATCTCTCCAGCCTGCTGCACCCCACCATTTTGCCTCACTTCAAGTCACTTCTACATCTGTTTTCACACCTTTCCCATCCTTCAGAATCTAGGGAGTAGTGCAGGGCTCAGAGCCCAATAAAGGGAAGGACATTTTCCCCCTTCTCTCTCTTCATACCCTCTGCCTGCCATCTCCCCTGCGCTCATGAGAACAGACCTGGTCAGATGTTACCAACGGTTGAAGAGACATCGCCCCATCAGCAGAGTGAGGGACTGGGATGTTCAGAGGAACAGGATGGGCTACAGCACTTCAGTCCACCTGGGGGAAGCCCCACCCACCTCGGCGAGCCCCTTCCCCTTCTGAGTGGCCTCAGGGGTGGCCAGGGTCCGGGACACCTTGGCTCTGCCACGTCAGAAGGGAACCTTGGTAGCCCTGTGACCTTAGGAGGCCCTGATGACCTGGTCACTCCAAAGCCACTCCTTCTCAGTAGACAACAGAGATAAACAGGGTCTGCTCCCCATGGGATCATTCCACCATCTCAGCAGGGAGACTCTCCCTCACCCCAGCCTGGGTTTGCAGGAGAGAAAGGACTCTGCACAGCATCTGGGTCTTTTCTCCCAGCAGAGCAGTGACAGCTGAACACCCAGCAGAGGGTGCATGGTTAGCCATGACCCTGTGTGTGAGGTAAGGAACTGGAGCCTCTACTGGAAGGCAAAAATCCCCCCAGAGTCTCATCTCATTTTCTGCCTGCTTGCTCTACGTGGTGTCCCTCCCCCCACCACATCTTGCTGAACCCCAACACTGATGGGGATCAGTTCTCCCTCCATGGGTCCCTTTCATGCTGTCCCTCCCTGTATCAGGCCCAGGATTTCTGCCTCAGAAAATAAACAGCACTGTCTGCTCCTGGGAAGTTCTTCCTCTTCCCCATTTTAATCATTCTTGCTGCTGTTAAGTAATCAGATTGTCCACAGAAACTGTGGGGCTCTCTCCCAACCTTCCACTTCTCTACCATTTCTTCACCTTCTCCGTGTTTGTCCCAAATACCTACGTGCCAGATCCCAGGCTTCAGAGGAGACTTCTGGACTTGGAGCTCAAGGGAAGGGCTGCTGAGCATCTGCGTGGGCTGCCAGGAGAATGTATTGGTTCCTGGGGTGACAATGGCCAGAGAACACTTTGGAGCTCTGTGCACACAGCAGAGGTATAATTAGTGTGAAATAGTTCACTGAACAGCTGGATTTGGGAAGGTGGGAAAGTGTACAGGGGACAGGTGTAAAAGCTGCAGGTACTAGTCTCAGATTCCCCTTACCCACTCCCAAACCATTCCAAATGGGCCCCCTACTCTGCAAGAGGTAGAAGCTAATATTCCCAACTTGTGGCAAGAGGAGGGGGCAGGAAAGTAGTCCAAGGAAGACTCTGGTAATGAAAGAGCTAGCTGAGACTGCTGGGATACCGGAGGGACTGCCTGCTCCTCACAGCACAGGGGGTCTTCAGCCTTGCAGCAGGGATCCAGAAATGACTGGTCTCTAACTCAGTCAGGGGATACCTTACCTTTCCCTAAAGTCCCAAAACACTGACCAAGACCCCCAAAATGTGGAGGGCCCAGAACCCACTGACTGAGGTGGGAAGGAAGAGAGAGTCTGTGTGACAGCAATTAGCCTCTCTCTTTGTGAACTTCTGTCCTCATCCTTCCCTGAACCTCATATCCTGGGCCATTATTTCAGAGATCTCTGTCTTGATCTGTCTCCAAGTCTCTAGCAAGATCAAAGCTCTTAATGATTGTTTTGCTCACAGACTCCTAGGCTAGAGAAGAGGGGACAGGGTCTATCCTGAGCAAGGAAATGGCCCAGACTTGCCTTCTTCTCAAGGTTTGGTGGAGGTTGGAAGTTGGACCAAAGAAGGAACCAAGTCTAAGGTTGGTAAATCTCCAATGCAATTTTTACTAGCTGTGTCACCTTGAGCAAGTTACTTAACTTCTCTGAGTCTCCATTCTCATTTGTAAAGTGATTTCTTAGCCCAAGTTGTTGAGAAGTAGTGGTAATGAGAATAACGAATATAAAAACAGAACATGGGGAGGGGTTCACATATCTCTGACTTACATACTATATAAACATCTTCTCTCTGTTCTTGTTCGGATTCCACGTGTTTAGATTAGGGCATTCTAGAAGACAAGAATTTATCTAAGTCACAGACAAGTTACTCATTCTCACATCCTGAGCCTTCCTGACGTCTGTCCTCTTGTCTGGGGCTGTGTGCATACTCCCCACCTGTCCCTGTCTCTTCACTTCCTTGAGGAAGTGCTCCCTGCCAACATCTGTCCTGTTCTCTAATTCTTCCTCTTTTGTCTATTTGATCCAATAGACAAGGAAGGCAAGCCACATACATACCTCTAAATTTTCTAATAGACACTTTAAAAAGGTAACAGGTGAAATTCATTTTAATATTTTATCTAACACAGTCTATCCAAAATGTTTTCATTTCAATATGTAATCAATATAGAAAAAAACACTAAGAACTTTTACATTAATTTCAAATATGAAGACTTCAAAATCCTTTGTGTATTTTACCCACACAGAACATTTCAGTTTGGAAAAGTCACATTTCAGGTGTTCAAGAGCCACCTGTGGGCAGCGCCTCCAGTATTGGGCGCTGCAGGCCTGTGGCCCTAACATCTGCCCCCACTCCTCACTTCTACTGGAAGTCAACCTCATCCTCCCCTTCCCCTAAATATTCTTTTCCTGGAGGGGCTTCCCTCACTCTTCGGAACTTCCTCTCAGGCCTAGGAGAGAACACAGCAGTTGAGAGAAAGAATCTTCAAAAGTTCTTAAGGAATCTTGAGTGACATTAGCCTGGATGACTTGCTTTCCTACCCTACATGTTTATGTCTATGTTAGATTAAGACTATCTCAATGACAAGACTGTAACTCCCAGTGATGTCTTCAGTTAATGTCACCACTGAGGGGAGGATGAAGTGAGAAGGGACCCCTTGCAGTGCTGCCCTCCCACTTCCTTCCCCAGGAGCAGCTCTGTTGCTCTGTTCTCACCTGAAACTCAGTAGTCTTGGGGACAACCAGCAGGATGTCAATGCCACCATCGGTCTTCTCCACAGTCACCTCTTCATCCGTGGGCCTTGGCTTTTGGGACTGGAGAAGGGGGCTCTGCCCATATACCCAGTTCTGGCATTTCACATATTGGAGCTTGTAGAACCGGGCTCTGAGTCTGGGCAGGTAGCTGGCTGTGGAAAAAGAACAGACCCAGGGTTCCAGTATGATCTCACGCCCTGAAGTGCTTGGCAGGTCAACTCCCCCACCCCGTGTCCTTGATCTGTCTTATCACCCACTCTCCTTGACTCCAACCCCTTGCAGTATATGCAACAGGGAGCTTTTCTGCACCTCCCACAGTATTTTTCTCCTCCTCAGGATATGCTTTTCCAGTCTTTCTGCTTAGCCCTGTCCTTCTTCTCTTTCCCAAACCTACCCTCCTTAATCATCATCATCATCATCATCATCATCATCAACAACAACAACATCATCGCCACCACTTACTGAGTGCCCACCATGTACCAGACATATGCTAACCCTTTACCCACATCACCTTAAACCTTCACATTGTCCCTATAAACCAGGCATCTCCCTTTACTGCTAAGAGAACAGACATGGAGAGATCAAGTTATTTGTCCAAGGTCAAGCAGATTGTAAGTATGAGAGCTGAGATGTGAACCCAGGTCCTTCAGAACCTAAAGACAACCTTCTCCTCAAATAGAACACCATTTTCCTTCTTCCTTATATCTGATCCCCAAAGGACTTCCTCCTTTTTGGGGAGAGGAGGCAGGACTAGTTGCTCTCTACAGTTCCTTCCACCTCTAAGTATGACTCTGTAATAATCCCATGAGCCTTTGTCTGCTGTACCCTGATGGATTGAGTTCTTATTTTATTTATCTTCACTTATATTTCCTTTCCTCTGTACCCAACTTTTGTTTCTGAGCCTTATACCCTCCTCTAAATCTCTGTTCCCTTTGTTCCTCCCTTCCTGTTTTCCATCTTCCCTTGTCCCTTAGAACTGGATACTGGCATGGGCTAAAGACCACAGGAATGTGTGGTGGTCCTTCTGCCAGATGGGCTCTCACTTTCACCGTTAGAGATTCTGTGTTGTCACTAATGGTTTTCTCCAACCTAGCCATTGCCTAGATAATCGTTACCCTGAATTCTCTTTCCAACATACTGTTTATGTCCATATCCAATAGTTCTGTGGGAGAAGGCACAGCCTCTGAATTTTCCCACTGTTGTGTGTTCCTTCTGCTAGTCATTTTGGTGAGAGGCAGTTGAGGGGATGTATAGCTGAATATGTCACCCATTATCCAGGCAAAGTTTGCCCTGGAATGATTCAGAGCAATCAAAAGTCACCACCAAAAAGAAAGAAAAGAGAGAGAGAGAGAGAAAAAGACAGAAAGCCCTGCCACAATGAGCCCCATAAGTAAGATTTATAAGGTATATAAACAAAATGAACAAACAAAAATACTGACTAAAGTAGATGACAAGAAATAAAAGAAGAACCCAACCAAAATGAACCCCAAGAATAAGATTTATATAATACCAGAATAAGAACAAATACACAGAAACACTGACAGAAGAATAAGATGGGAGGGTGGTTCTAAATCCTGGATGTGGGTGAGGAAGGTTTTTTGGTTCTTTCTGTGAATCTACTTATCTTTGTTAAAGGACTCAACTTTCCAGAGATACAGGGAAATTAAAACTGGTTTATATATAGGAGTCATATTGAATAGGGACAAAGGATTACCTTGAAACTTATATCTATATGTATATTTATAAAAAAAGAGAAGAAAAAGGAACACTGTTGTATATATGAAATAAGTTCATGTTAAAAAGTTATTATGGGGGCACCTGGGTGGCTCAGTGGGTTAAGCCACTGCCTTTAGCTCAGGTCATAATCTCAGGGTCCTGGGATCGAGTCCCGTGTCGGGCTCTCCGCTCAGCGGAGAGCCTGCTTCCCTTCCTCTCTCTCTGCCTGTCTCTCTTGTGATTTCTCTCTGTCAAATAAATAAAATCTTTAAAAAAATGTTATTATGGAATATGTTGTATTAAACTTCTAGGTGTCTCACCTCTACGACTGCCAGGAGGAGGAGATCCCAGAGTTGGAGAGTGATGATACCTGGGCTGCCAGGGTCAAGGAGCTGCTGGTTGACTGTTACAAACCCACTGAGGCCTTCAATCTCTGGCCTGCTGGACAAGATCCAGGGCATGCAGAGCTGAGAACACCACAGAAGTAAGGGTCCTTGACCCTGGTGAATGGTGGTTCCCACAGTACAATCGCTCCCCCCCAACTCGTAGCAACAGCAATACCCGGGGGCCCTGAGCCAGGCCAGGTGCCATGAGCAGGGCTCATCGTGCCCCTGGCCCAGGGCCCTCTTCACTGCCCCCTCATTTTTCCATTTTTGGGGTTTTTTATTGTTATTAAAGTGATGGGACTTATTGTGTTTTTATATTGACTCTGCGGCGCAGTCCTTTAATAAAGCTAGGATATGCCTTTGGTGCAAATAAATAAATAAATAAGCTTCTAATTGTAATGATAAGTAGGTTAAAAATTTAAATTACACTGTTGGTGGGAATGCAAGTTGGTGCAGCCAATTTGGAGGACAGTGTGGAGATTTCTTAAGAAATTAAAAATAGAGCTTCCCTGTGGCCATGCAATTGCACTACTGGGTATTTACCCCAAAGATACAGATGTAGTGAAAAGAAGGACCATCTGTACCCCAATGTTCATAGTAGTAATGGCCAAGGTCTCCAAACTGTGGAAAGAACCAAAACGCCCTTCAGTGGATGAATGGATAAGGAAGATGGGATCCACATACACTATGGAGTATTATGCTTCCATCAGAAAGGAAGATTACCCAACTTTTGTATCAACATGGACAGGACTGAAAGAGATTATGCTGAATGAAATAAGTCAAGCAGAGAGAGTCAATTATCATATGGTTTCACTTATTTGTGGAGCATAAGAAATAACACGGAGGAATGGGGAGATGGAGAGGAGAAGGGAGTTGAGGGAAATTGGAGGGGGAGATGAACCATAGAGACTATGGACTCTGAAAACAAATCTGAGGGTTTTGAAGGGGCGGTGGGTGGGAAATTGGGCCAGCCTGGTGGTGGGTATTGTGGAGGGGGCACGTATTAATGGAGCACTGGGTGTGATGCATAAACAATGAATTCTAGTACACTGGGAAGTAATTAAAAAATTAAGAATTAAAAAAAAGAATAAGAAATGTGAAAACGAATTAAAAATTGGATCTATGAAATCTACATGTTTTAGGGCAATACAGTGAGCTTAATATATTGTTTTCCCAGATGATAGGGTTTTACAGTTTTATGGGGACCCTGTGGTGGTTGTCCTCTCATTCTTTGGGCTTGCCTTCTGGAGGAGGGGCCTGCTGCCTTGTTCTCCCATCAATCCTGCTTGGGTTGAGTTGCCCATCAGGTTATCAAGGGTCTTGGCTCTGTGAAAACTGGTTTTTCAGACTTCTGTTCACTGTTTTTTTTTTTTTTCCCTTTGGCTGGTTTTTGTGGCTTTTCAGAGGGTCAGAGCAAAGGAAGAATCTCTCTGGACCCAGACCTCCACCTTAGAGAGAAGTCTCAGTCTGCTCCTGTCTGGGTGGTCCAGAACACACAGACTCCCCCTCTGAAAACTCTGCTGAACACTGCAGACTCCCACAGGCAGTGTGCACCCCCAGCCATGGTCCGTGTGGTCACCCGAGGGCTTCACTTGTGTCTGCACAAGCTTCCAGCCCCTGAGTGTCACACGACCCTTTAGAGGTATCATTCTTAGTCTCAGGATATAGGTCTGAGCTTCTGAGAAAGTCCCCATTCTGCCCCACTCTGTATTCTCTCTAGGCTCTTCCTAGTGTTAAGATTTCTCTCATTTCTGTTCTGTTTTCACAGCCCGTTAGCTAAGTCTCAGTATCCCAGACTTTACCCCTTCAGTCCCCTTTTACCACCTCCTAGTACCCTTGAGCACTCGTAATTCTTCAGTCTCCATCTCCCCATCCCATCCCCCATACATTTTTGTTCTTGAATTCAAAATCCTACGGAAGTCTGGGGCCTGCTCATTCTAAGAAAGTCTCCATGCCCACTCCAGCTGTATCCAGGAATGATTTATAATCCCTGAGAACAGATGTAAGTGTCTGAAACTAATGAGTGAGTCTTCAGAGCTGGAAAATGGCTGAGGGATCCAACAGCCCAATCCTCAGGTCCCTGAAGTCTCAGTTCTTTCCCTCTCTCAGTTGTCTACCCCATGAATTGAAAGAAAACAAACAAAACAAAAACAACAAAAAAACCTTCTGCTCCCATTCAAGAGATGGAGGGAAAGGGAGAATATAGGGAAAGAAAGGTTCTTTCTCTCGACTCTACTGCTCCAGGAAGTCAAGAATTCTGGAGCAGCTGCTTCAAGGGTGGAGAGAAACCCTCAGCAGGAACTTGGTGGGGCGGGGAGTTGGGAAGTGGGAATCTAGAGCTGGGAAAGGGATAGGAGTTAGGGAAAAGAACCTAACATTCTTTTTTTTTTTTAAGATTTTATTTATTTATTTGACAGAGAGATCACAAGTAGGCAGAGAGGCAGGCAGAGAGAGAGGAGAATGCAGGCTCCCTGCTATGCAGGGAGCCCGATGCGGGGCTTGATCCCAGGACCCTGAGATCATGACCTGAGCCAAAGGCAGAGGCTTAACCCACTGAGCCACCCAGGCGCCCCGAACCTAACATTCTTTAGACCAGGTCTTGCCAAGAGCAGGACTAGAAACCCACTGGTGTGACTGAGTGTTAGTCCAGCTCTAGTATTTCCCTCCCATTTTCTCTCTACCCCTTTTAGCCTCAATTCTAAGTGCCTGGATGGGTAGATGGAGGTATGCCATAAGATGGGATTGAGAGGAAGAAGTATTGCAAGTTAGGTAGGGAGAGTTAATTAGGAACTATGGGGGCTGATGAGAAATGACAATCAGAACTCAGCCAAAAGCTGTGAGATGGTCTTTGTCATTGCTCTTTTACAGCCACTAATCTTCATCCTATGTCAAGCAAAGAGGACAACGTCCACTCAGCCATGGCCACTCATCACGTGCACACCCCCAAGCATCACAACCCCATGCTAGAGTAAAGTTGGAGGTGGGGAGGCATGGAGCATAGGAGCTTTAAAAGGCAACAGGAACTAATAGAGGGAAGTGGGCTGCTTTCACAACAAAGAAAAAAAACAGAGAGAGAGAGAGAGAGAGACAGCGAGAGAGAGAGAAAAGAAAAAAAAATAAGGGGAACTTCTCCCTCTAAAATAAGGATGGGATTAAGATAAGAAGTTTCTTTGGGTTCTCATGTCTGAAAAATCCCTGGTAAAATTAGTCCATGTTTTCTCTAAATACAATTTTTCTGGTTTTCTAAGTGGGGATGACTTGTCTCCACAGATCTAAGCCTAGGGAACTCCAACTACTGCCCACAAATAGAATCTGTAACAGCTGGAAACATTCATCAGATGTGTAATGATGCTCGTGGTGGGAGAAGATTTAGGGCTGTAAGGCCTTCCGTCTAATGCCTTAAAGGGGGGCAGAATGCTTTGGTGTGCATTCTCCCATTTGCTCTTCCCAAGAGGCTGGGGGATAGCTATCATTGTTACCCACACTTTACAGAGTAGGAAACTACAGCCCAGGATGGTTATGGAATTGATCTAAAGCAATAAAGCAATGAGATGGTAGATCTCCACCAGGGCTGCCAGACTCCAAGGGCAGTGCTCTTGCCAGTATGTGATGGCTACTACTATATTGGGGACAAGGAACTAATAGCTAGGGTAACAGTTCTTCTTTGCTTCAATCTCAGGGACAGCCCCTGTAAAAACTGTGTGATGTACATAGACTTTTTTTTCTCTTTTGCCAACTTAGTTTCAGTGCCAGGGGCCTGCCAGTATTCACACACCTGGACTGAGATCCCCTAGAGTGGCCTCTAGGTCTAGGAAGAGGATCCATTGCCTGAGGTGGTGGCGGTGATGGGGAGGTGAAGAAAGAATGAAGTTGAAAATGGAGCCTGGTATAATTCAGGAGCAGTCACAACTCCTAAACAAGACACTTGAGGGCCTGGTTCGCCCAAGCCTTTACTGGTTTAAATGATTTGGGATAGCAACACCTGTTGTTGGTCCTGTCTTTATTTAGGAGAAGTAAAGGATTCACTCGTCCCACAACCCAAGTCAAGTTATGGACTTGGGCATCCTTCTTTCCCCTGCCCTTGCCCACTCCCTTCCCAGAGCCCCCAGAGCATCTGAGGCCTTCCAGGGATCACTCTCCCTGTCTCCGTGTTCAGGGATGACAGATAAAGGATTGACTTGCTCTTCCTGATGCCTGCTTTAATCCTCTGCTTTTCCTACCTTTTTTGGTCCTGTTTTGCTGTTATGACTAAATAGGTTGTCTGGGCCTGCCTGTGGGTGCCTTTCAACTGAAAATCTCTGAGTGCTTAACAGTTAGTTGCTGGGTTCCACCAACGTTAGGTGACATGTCTGTATCATTAGTCAGGATTTGTCTACTCCTCAGAATAAAGACTTGGAAGAAAACATGGTCTCAGCTAGAGTTAAAATTAATAACAATTTCCATGTATTGGGTGCTTACAATGTGCTTATTTTTCCTGTAATACAACAGACTTATATAGTAGGCCCTCATTTTATCCACTAGCTCCCATTGTTCTAGGAAACACTTCTATTAATCAAGGGACAAACTTCACTGTGCATTTGTGTCTAAGGCTCCGGTGATGTGAAACAGGTTCATTCAGTAATTATGTCTGTGAGGTACTGTGCTAGGTATTCAGTGAATTTCATTGAAAGAATGGACATGAAATGTAGATCTTTGAAGGATGGATTGACTTTGGATCGTCTGGCAGGAGAAGTTCTAGGAAGGCTGAGTTATTTCAGGCTGAAGCAAAGACTCAGAGAAGGGAATCAGTAATGTTATGGAAATCTATGAGGTCACATAAGTACAGAATATCAATTTTAGCCTTTTGTTTCACCCGGAGTATTAGCGATGACTGCCAGAAATGTGTTGAGAAGGATGCTGAGTAACGTGCGCTGAAATTAATGAGGAATGTCTATCAGGTAGCATAGATGATGGGGAGAAGTTCTGATAGTTTGATGTATTGTTTGAAATTAGTTACTTTCTCCCTTTGAGCCCATTGCCATGTGATTTGAAGTATCTCCTGCAGGAGTATATACGTCTCATTTAGTTGACTTTGGACTTGGCCATGGTTCCTATTTTAGCCAATGGATGTGAACAGACATTTGTCATGTTTGCATGTGAGAGTTTCCACTATCTTCTTCTCGGCTACCAGAAGGGGCATATTCCACATGAGAACTGTTCCTTCTGCCTGGGTCATGGAATGAGAAGACCCATGGAGCAGAGCTACAGCCTGCCTAGAGTCTGCATATACCTAAATCAGAAATAAACTTTGAGAGGGTATCTGGGTGGCTCAGTGGATTAGGTTTCTGCCTTCAGTTCAGGTCATGATCTCAGGGTCCTGGGATCAAGCCCCGCATCGGGCTCTCTGCTAAGCAGGAAGACTGCTTCTCCCTCTCTCTCTGCTTCCCTCTGTGCCGACTTGTGATCTCTCTCTCTCTGCTAAATAAATAAATAAATAAATAAATCTTTTTTTAAAAAAGTTAACTAAAAAAAAAGAAACAAATTTTGAGGAGGGCATGTGCTCTGCTGAGCACTGACTGTTATACTTAATTAATGAATCATTGAACACTACATCAAAACCTATGTACCATACAGTGGCTAACAGAATATAATAAACAAAAAAGAAAAGAAAAAAAGAAAGAAAAAGGAAATAAACTTTTGTTGCCTTATGCCACTGAGATTTGGGGATTGGCTGTTACTTCAGCAAAGCTGACCAATAGCTATACCTGCATAATGGTATCAAGTTTGAAAGGTAAATGCTATCAAATTTGAGAGATCAAATATGAAAGGTAAGTTTAAGGCAGAGTGTGGAGAACTTTGAATTCCTGTGAGGCAAGTCTGCTATGTTTTTATCAGAATCTCTTTACTTCTATTTCTTGGACACACAACTGGACCACACTTTTCCAGCTTCCTTTGAATGAATTTTTTTTAAAGACTTTATTTATTTATTTGACAGAGAGAGAGAGAGAGAGAGCACAAGCAGGCAGAGAGGCAGGCAGAGGCAGAGAGAGAAGCAGGCTCCCCACTGAGCAAGGATCCCAATGTGGGGCTTGATCCCAGGACCCTGAGATCATGACCTGAGCCGAAGGCAGCAGCTTAACCCATTGAGCCAACCAGGCACCCCTCCAGCTTCCTTTGAGTGATGTGTTCCACTTTCAGGCTTGGCCCATGAAGCCTCCCAAGGCAGATCCTTCCTGTTCTTTTCTTTGTGGTTTGATGCAAATGCCTGTAAGCACATTGACCATGAAGGCCAAATGTTAAGGATGGTTGGGCCACAAGTTGGAAGCAACCCTGAATCACCACTTCACAGAGAACTGCCTATTAATCAGGAACATGTATTCTGGACTGCACTTGACCAATAAATCCATTTCTGCTTACTACAACACTAAAACTTTGGGTTCGATATTATATAGTAATTTTTTTTTTAACCAATATGTCATTTTAAAATGTTTGAACTTGATTCCCACCAGGAATAGGAAGGTTGGAATATCTGAGTGGTTTAGTCACTTAAGCAACTGTTTCAGCTCAGTTCATGATATCAGGGTCCTGGGATCAAGTCCCACATCAGGCTACTTCCTCAGCAGGGAGCCTGCTTCTTCCTCTGCTGCTCCCCCTGCTTGTGCTCTCGCTCTCTACCAAAAAAAATAAAATCTTTAAAAAATTTTTAAAAATTTAAAAAGGATTAGGAAAGTAATCCCTGATTTTTTTTTGTTTTTTGTTTTTTTGTTTGTTTGTTTTGTTTTGTTTTTAAGTAGGGGAATACTACCGTGAGGACCAGTGGAAGCCTCAGTTAAGGGTTGAAGAATGTTTGGAGATTGAGGTTGTGAGACCTTGGAACTGTTGGTCTTAGAATACAGACAAACTCCTCACTGGGGCTGGGAAAAGGTAGACATGATCTCAAAAGTCTCTCCAGAGACTGTGGGAAGGAGCTACTGCAAGATGAATCCTATTTTCTGAAGTTTAAAGCCTCTTTTTTCTTTTGTAGAGGTCCTGGCTCTGGTAGTGCTTCATCTAGCCCAGGGCCTGATACGTAATAAATGCTGAGTGGATGGATGCTGGTCCTGGACTCACCACTAGCTGAGGGCCTAGGTATGGAGAGGGCTCTTTCGCACCCAGAATCATTACAGTGACCGTGCAGGATGCTGGTCAGTTTTATAGGTGAAGAAATGTAAATTCTAAGGGTAATTTGCTCAAGGTCTCTTGGATCAATCTTACTCTGAAACCTGTATCTTCTCATATATAACAGGATGTCTTCTCAGAAAATCACAATGGCTAGTATTTCCTGAGTGCACGGGTCAGATACAAATATGGGTGCTTTGCAAACATGCAGAAGCAGCTGGTGTATCAGATATTACAGGCTGTTACTAGTGTTTCTAAACTGAGGCCTCTGTGGGAAGTAGGCATCCCCGTTTGCTGGGGCTGCCATAACAAAATATTGTAGGAGGGGTGGCACATGCAATAGGGATTTATTTTTCACATTTCTGGATGCTGGGAATCCCGAGATCAAGGTGCTGGCCAATTTGGTTCTTGATATGGACTCCCTTCCTGGCTCATAGACAGCTAATTTCCCAGTGTGTCCTCACATGTCCTCACCTTTCTGGTCTCTACTTGTAAGAACACCAATCCCATCATCTGGGCCCCACCCTTCTGACCTCACCTAACCCTCCCTGATTGCCTCCCAAAAGGCCCATCTCCAAATCCCATCACACTGTGCTTTAGGGCTTCAGCATACACATCAGGGATGGGCACAAACATTCAGTCCATAACAGTATTAGAAGAAGGAGAAACATTAACATAGGAGAAATATTAACATAATTTTAGGGCAAAGACTGTTTTTTTTGGATTGTTGGAATGGATAAGGAATGGAATGGAATGGATAAGGAATGCCCCTTATCTATTTTCTTTTGTCCTCCCAGTTCTTGGAACTGGGTGGAGGGTGGTTTCAGGTTCTCACTAATGCACTGCTCTTGTAGCTCCCACTTCACCCCAAAACCCACGTACTCAGTCTGATCACATGGTGCTCAGATCACCCTGGTCCTTCCCTTATTATGAGGAGCAAGATGTGGTTCTGAGAACTACCCACCCAGCTCCTTATCTCCAGCTCTGGAGTCCTGTTCCCCAACCAGGCTGCCCTTGGCCCTCCCCTTCTAGTGCTCAGTGCTCATTAGTGCCTGCCTGTCTTTAGAGAAACCCTCAGGGTGAGGTGGATAGAGACTCCCAGCTCCAGCCCCTTTCTGGCCCTGGTTCCACTTTGCTCCTGCTAAGGCCAGGAAAAGACCCAATAGCCATCCCCTTTGACTAAGGTAAGATAACAAACCCTAGCTCCTACAGAGACAGAAGAAAAAGACCAGAGGCCCAGTCTGGTCCTGTTTGAATAAGAAAAGAAAGAGAAACAGTCCCTGGGGTAATTTAGCACTCTCCTGAGATGCCCCCACATAGATTATACTTCTACATGAAAGGTCCATTTGGCATTAAGAGACTGAGAAAACACCCCATTACCATTCCCCATTGCCAGTAGCCATGAAAACTCACTCCTAACCATGTCAGGTGCTCAGTCTTGGGAAGGATCCCACTGAGCCCTCTGGCATTAATAAAGCTGTGTTCTCCCATCTCTCCATGTGCCATTTGGGTTTCCTCGGTCACCTCGGATTTTCCACAACAAGGGGACCAAGCTGTATTGGATTGGCAAGGAGAGGGGAGAGGGCAAGGGAGAGGCAACACAGAATAAGGGAGAAGGAGGGGGTGGGATGACTGATTTGAGCTGGGGTCCCATGATCACTGAGGTGCTCGAAGGTTTGGCAGGAGACGCTGTCCTGCGGGCAGATACTGAGGGAATGAGGGTGAGTCAGTGGGGGTGGGGGTGGGGAGGAATATTGGAAGGGACTGAGCTCCACTGATTTAGAGGACACCTGGTGAAATAGGAGCCAATGACTTTATGCAGACTTTCCATTGGGCAAGGAAGGGTTACATGTGCCATGAGGGGGTAAAGGAGGGACGCACATACGTTCTGTTCCCCTTCCTGTACTTGCAGACCTGTCACAGCTCCTCCCTGGCCTGGGTGCCCTGTGTCTGTCTGAGGGGTGCACGGGGCTACTGGGCACTTCTCCTGTGGGATGCAGTGGAGAGCTCCCAGACTCTTTGTGGTGCACACAAACCCCCTCACCCCTCAGCAAGCACCTCCAGTGAGCATAACCCCTGTCCTCACTCCTCTCAGAATGCCCAAGATGCAGAGATAGAGCTGACTGAGGGGACCTGGAGTGCTCTCCCAGAATTTCCCATGGCACCCAGTGGAGGCACTGGGGTAGGTCAGGGTCAAGCCTCAGGGCTTGACCAGGCAGCATAGCAGGCAGGGAGGAGACCTACATCCGGAGTCCTGGAAAACGTTGAGGAGCAGAGTGCTGCAGTGGAGACATGCTGTCTCCTAGATGGTCAGCCATCCATCCTCTCTACAAAGGACTGCCTGCTGCGTCCCCTCTGAGCCCTCACCCCCAGCCCACACTCTGATAAAGGAGGCAGCTCTAGGAAGAAGAGGAGGAGAAAAACTGACACAGTGGCTGTGACAGAAAGGACCCGTATTGCAGTCAGGTCCTACAGACTGGGACCAAGAAGGCAGAGCCAGTCAGAGCACCCTGGAGAGTCCAAAACACCCATAAACAGTCAAGAGGGACAGACAGTGGACAGTGTAATGGAGAGACCAGGAGACAGATCCAGAGACAAGAAAGAGGAAAGAGAGGAGCCCCCAGCGAGCAGAGCAGAATGTCCGAGACAGATGCAGAGAGATATGCAAGGTTAACAGTAGTAGAAACGGGACTCAGAGACACAGGCTGGACACAGGTTCAGAGGGTGGGAAAGTCATGGACCCAGAGCCCAAGACAGATCCATGGGCATGGGGCCAGGTTAAGTAGACAGCCCGAGAATGTGTACTGAGAGGCTCTTGTGTGCGTGTGGCGGGGGGGGGGGGGGTGAGTGTGGAACCCACTGGTTCAGAGCTTTAGTCACAAAGCCAGAGTCCTCTGGTGCTGAAGGGACTAGTTTCACGTTAGAGACAGACTGAGCTGGAAAAGAAATGACAGGGCGCAGAATGAGATCAGAGGGAGAGAAGCTACATGGAGACATGGGGAGAGATGGCGCCTCTCACTGCAGGAGAGAGAGGGGCTGAGGGAGGAGGGTGAGGAGAAGCAGATCAGGGGCAGGGGGGAGGCAAGCAGGGCTCCTGTTTCCCCAGAGAGCTGGGCTGGGCTGACACAATCCTGTGGTGAGGTGGGCAGTTGATCATGCATGCTTCTCAGGATGACCTTGTCCCTCTCTCCTGGGTTCAGTACAGTGAGCCTGTCCCCCTACCTGCCAACTTCTTCCCACTGGTGCTGACAGCAACCCCTGCAGGAGGCTGGCTCATGCTGGCTTCCTCTGTGGGGATCCCTTCC
This sequence comes from Meles meles, assembly GCF_922984935.1. NCBI lineage: Eukaryota > Metazoa > Chordata > Mammalia > Carnivora > Mustelidae > Meles > Meles meles. The sequence continues at coordinate 73,833,405 of NC_060072.1, forward strand.
CAGTCTGCAGGGCCCCTCTGAGCCTTTCACCGGGGCACCCAAGTGTCTTTTTGTGTTGGCCCAGTGATCTCTGAGGCATGAAAAGGTGGTGAGGACCCTGCTGGGAAGGAGTATTTCCAAAGGAAAACCAGCTGGATGTGGGAAGACAGTGGAGGACGTGTCTGCTTCCACATGGCTCTGAAGATCATTGTGAAGGTGACACTTGCAGCCTGTGACAGAAGGGGCCATTCCTGGTGGCTGCTGGAACCCTGTGTCATTTTTTCTGTGTCTTTGTTACAACCAAGTAGCAGAGTTCCCAGGAACATCCCAGCCTAGTATGAGGGGGTGGGGAGTGATGGCCCGGCATTTGCCTGAAATACTGGGTCAAAAGGTCCTACCCTTGTGGAGCTGCCCACTCCCTGCCCACTCATATGCAGAGTAACCCGGTGACACTCAGCCAGCACCCAGCCACAGGTGCATAGGAGTAGGGCAAATTCAGAATCAGAGCCAATGAGTTCATCAGGGAAGGTTGCCTGAAGGAGAGGAATCAGGAGGGAGTGTAGAAGGGGAAATACAGCAGGGCAGGGATGGAGGAGAACAGCTCTCTCTGTTGCATCTAAAGCAGGATGAGTCAACCCTATGCCAGGCAGAAGACAGCTGAGCTGGGCGGGAAAAACAGCTGGACTGGGGCACCAGCATGAAGGGGAGAGGAGGGAGGCAGATGCTCACAGCCAGGCTGGGGGTTGTGAAGTTGCTGGGATTGGAACTGAAGCCCCTAGAGGGAGCCCTGAGATGTGTTAGACAGTGATGTGTGTGCCCAGTTGTCTGGAGAAGTGGGTGCCCATGTGAGCATAACATGAGTGTGTGTGTGCGTGCGTGTGTGTGTCTCAGGTCCTGGCATTTATCTACCCTACCTTCAAGGGAATTCCTTTCCAAAGTGTATGCTAGATTTCTTCTGCTGAAGTTGAGCCCATCTCTATGGAGGCAGTTTCAAACACCAAGTATGTGGTTCAGTGTGTTTCATAAAAGATGTGTGTCCATGGGGAAGGAGGAGGCTAAAAGTTTCAACGTGGAGAAGAAATGTAATTACCAGCTCCTGGGTGTTATTACATGGAAGCCCTGGACATTCTGAACTTTATTAGACTTCTATGTGGGCACAGAAGTTGGACATACCTGGGGAGGGGGGAAGTTTGCTCCCAGGTCTCTTCTGCAGGACTTCTCTGGAAGGTTCCCTTTCCACCCTTCTGCTGCTACAGAGACTCCTTGGGTTCTAGGTGTCAGCAGACATCTGGCTTCTGGGACTTTCAAATATTGCTGCAGGGAAAGGGTCAGAGAGAACAATCCCCCTTTAGATTGCTTGTGTTAATGTTCTTAGGGTCTCCCCTGGCCCTGAGAGGAGCTGGGGGAGCTGGTCAGGGTAGAATTCCAAGAAAGCCTGGGGAAGAGGCAGGGTCCACCCTGACATGCTGTCATAAGTCTTCACACTTGGCTGGTTTCCTCTTCACTGGTTCCTTAAAACCCAGATTTAAGCATGTACACTGATCTCAAGGTCACTATTCTCTGCCTCAGTTTCTCCTTTTGTGGGTTCATATGTGCATTTGTGGGGGCCCTTTAGTGACGAGCTGCTTGTAGTCATGGGTAATGACTTCTCAGAAGGTGTCTATGCTGTTGACCCCAAGTTAATGGACAGTCACTAGTAGGTTATTTGCTCAAACTGTGTGTGGTGCTTCTCCAGCTCTCTATGCAGACCCAATCCCAGGACTTCACCTCTCCTCCTTCTCCTCTTTGGGATCCCTAACTAGTCTGTCCATCACCTTCTCCTGAGCTTGTCGGCCTCCCTTGCCTCTCTGCCTCAGTTTCTCTTTCTCCTTGGCCCCCACTCCTCTGCACTGGGCGTGTCAGGCTGCATGAACCCTGAGAAATGAGGGCTGAGCTCAGGTCTCTTTGCATGGCAGCACAGTGTGGGGGAGGGGGTAGTGTCCATACCCATGCAGGGTCTCTGGGACCCTCAGGCTGGTACTTGGAGGCAGCACAACCCTCTCGGCTTTCTGGGCCCTTCCAACAGCAACAGCAGCAGCTCTTGAGTGGGACCTGGGCTCAGCAGGAACCAGGTGAGAGGGAAGAGGTTTCTGGAGCAAATAGGCAGCCCCCTCCCTGCCTGGCTCTCTCCTCCTGCTACACTCCTGCCTCCTTCTCTCTCTCTGTCTGCTCCTCCCCTCTACCTCCCTGCAGCCCTGTCTGCTTCCTTCCAGCTTGGCCTTCTTCACCTTTATCTCTGTCAGCACATCTGCCTGCCTGTGGGTCTGTCTTGTCTGACTGCAGATATTTAGTGGTCTGAGATGTCCCAGGACTGGGTCTGCTCTCAGCTCTCCCTTCTGGCTGTCTACCTCCCTGCACCCCTCGCTCAGTGTCTGGGGGTCTCTCTTCCCATCACATCTGTCTGAGTCTTACCCTGTGACCCTCTCAGTGTCTTCCCTGCATCTCCTCCTGTCTGTGTCCTATGCTGCCTCCCTCCCCCACCCCTGGTCCCTCTCTGCCCTCCCTCCCAGCTCTCTCCCTGCTTCTCTTACCTCTGTGTCTCTCAGCTTCTCCCCATATCTCTGGCTCATACCCCTGCCTCTCCACTCACCCTTCTTCCCCCAACCTCAAGGTGCAGATATTCCTGTGACATCACCTCGGTGGGCTCCACCTGCCAGTTCCCCCCATTCTGTCGCCCTCCTCCAGGAGAGACTTCTTCTTTTTTTTTACATTTTTTTAATTTGTTTATTTTCAGCGTAACGGTGTTCATTTTTTTTGCACCACACCCATTGCTCCATGCAGTGCGTGCCCTCCTTATTACCCACCACTTGGTTCCTCAACCTCCCACCCTGCCCCCGCCCCTTCAAAACCCTCTGGTTGTTTTTCAGAGTCCATAGTCTCTCATGGTTCATCTCCCCTTCCAGTTTCCCTCAACTCCCTCTCCCCATGTCCACCGTATTCTTTGTTATGCTCATGAAAGAAATTGAAGAAAACACAGAAAGACGGAAGACCATTCCATGCTCTTGGATCAGAAGAATAAACATTGTTATAATGTCTATATTGCCTAGAGCAATCTATACTTTTAATGCCATTCCAATCAAAATTCCACTGGTATTTTTCAAAGAGTTGGAGCAAATAAGCCTAAAATTTGTACGGATTCAGAAGAGACCCCGAATTGCTAAGGAAATGTTGAAAAACAAAAATAAAACTGGAGGCATCACGTTACCCGATTCCAAGCTTTACTATAAAGATGTGATCACCAAGACAGCATAGTACTGGCATAAAAACAGACACAGTGACCAGTGGAACAGAGTAGAGAGCGCAGATATGGACCCTCAACTCTATGGTCAAATAATCTTTTACAAAACAGGAAAAAATATACAATGGAAAAAAGGCAGTCTCTTCAGTAAATGGTGCTGGGAAAACTGGACAGCGATATGTAGAAGAATGTAACTCAACCATTCTCTTACACTGTACACAAAGATAAACTCAAAATGGATAAAAGACCTCAACCTGAGACAGGAATCCATCAGAATCCTAGAGGAGAACATAGGCAGTAACCTCTTCGATATCAGCCACAGCAACTTCTTTCAAGATATGTCTCCAAAGGCAAAGGAAACAAAAGCGAAAATGAACTTTTGGGATTTCATCAAGATCAAATCTTCTGCACAGCAAAGGAAACAGTCGACAAAACAAAGAGGCAACCCACGGAATGGGAGAAGATGTTTGCAAATGACAGTACAGACAAAAGGTTGATATCCAGGATCTATAAAGAACACCTCAAACTCAACACACACAAAACAGATAATATCATCAAAAAATGGGCAGAAGATATGGACAGACACTTCTCCAATGAAGACATACAAATGTCTATCAGACACATGAAAAAATGTTCATCATCACTAGCCATCAGGGAGATTCAAATTAAAACCACATTGAGATACCACCTGACACCACTTAGAATGGCCAAAATTAGCAAGACAGGAAATAACATGTGTTGGAGAGGATATGGAGAAAGGGGAACCCTCTTACACTGTTGGTGGGAATGCAAGTTGGTGCAGCCACTTTGGAGAACAGCGTGGAGATTCCTCAAGAATTTAAAAATAGAGCTACTCTATGACCCTGCAATTGCACTACTGGGTATTTACCCCAAAGATACAGATGTAGTGAAAAGAAGAGCCATCTGTACCCCAGTGTTTATTGCAGCAATGGCCACGGTCGCCAAACTGTGGAAGGAACCAAGATGCCCTTCAACGGATGAATGGATAAGGAAGATGTGGTACATATACACAATGGAGTATTATGCCTCCATCAGAAAGGATGAATACCCAACTTTTGTAGCAACTTGGATGCGACTGGAAGAGATTATGCTGAGCAAAATATGTCAAGCAGAGAGAGTCAAGTATCCAGGAGAGGCTTCTGGCTCCAACTCTGCATCCTTTGCATTCCCCCAGGTCTGGCCCAGTATTTTCCTTCTTTTTTTAAAATTTAGATTTATTATAATAGGTCCATGCAATAGGAGGAATAAAGGGCAGGAACATGCAGGGGACATGGGAACAAGATGACATAGCCAGTGACACAGCATGTCTCCTGTGAGAACTGGATGAAAAGAAAAGTTCAGGGATGGGGTAAGGGGGACAGGGATGGGGGTCACAGAAGGTCTAGCCCGTCCACTTCCAGGAAGGTCCAGTAGTGACTGGATTCCCTCGTTTACTCTAACACCTTAAAATTCTGTCTCTTATCCAACCTCTGGCTCTAGTGGCTCCTTATTTTGTCTAGAGCCTGAGCCCAAACATCCCCACCTTCTGAAGGTTGTACCCTTGTCTTCCCTGCTTCTCTCTTCTCCAGTCTTACCACTTCCCCATTTGGGACAGAATCTATGATCCCCCACCTTCCCCTTGTGTCTCCCCCTGGTAAGAAACAAAAGCAGTAACTCCTCAGGGGGTTGCAGAGAGTAGTGGGGAGGGGTGTAGAAGGTGGTGAGCAAGGAGCATAATGGAGAAGGCTCACAAACCTGAAAGGGCAGGGCAGGGGATAGAGAGGAGAGGGGTGAGGGCAGTGGCCACTCCTGTCTTCTGTACCCCTGCCCACAGTCCAGGGGCTTCAGCACAACCGAGGGGACAGGTGTGTGGGGTCGGGTCTGCCAGGCCCCTTTCACCACTGCTGTCCTAGAACAGAGCACAGGGGTACATTTGCTGCAGAGTTCACAGACAGGGTGACATCTCGACAGTGCACCTGCATTGGTTGGAAACAGAAGCCGTGCTTGACATCTTGCCACACACGTGACACTGCACCTTGCATTAGGTGTGGTACCATGTGTGCTACAGTAGGTCCTTCATGGTAAAAGCTGTCACACATGAAACATGTGAAGGGTCATCTGTGAAGGGCACTGTGGAATGTGACTGCTGAGAGGAAGCACGCTGGGAGCGGCTGTAGGGCTTGTGCACTGCGCCTCCTGTCCTGCGCGCACTTGCATTATAGCTCACGGGGTCCTTGTGCGTGTGGTGCCACGGGCACACCAGGCACGGACAGGGCTACTAGTCTACCTCCATAGCTCCTATGGTTTCAGATGGAAGACACCACGGAAGGCTTGCTGCACCTCTCACAGGTGTGCTCCCCCAGGTGTGCCCTCCTGAGATGGTCACTATCACCTGCCATCTGTCACCTGTGGTCCCTGTGCCCCTGTGGCCTCTCTGCTCCCCACAACCCTGTCTGCCCCTCCCCCTGTGGCTGCGCTCAGCTGGGGATTCTAAGGAGGCTAAGGCTTACCAAGGAGGGCAACTCCATAGCAAACAGGGGACCTGGCCAACCTTGGCAACCGGGTAGATGGCCTCTGCCTCCGGAGCTTGTAGCTGTTCTGGAACTCCTTGGGGCACAAAGGTCACCTGTAGGGCCCATTGCTTTTCATCTTCTTCTGCAGATGGATGAGATCCCGGTCATGGCGACCTTTGAGGTCGTGGCTACGAAGGCAGTAATGGTGGCTGCAGTGATGGTGGTGGCAGAGATGGACTCCACATATACAGTGGGCGACAACACCAGTGAGGGCGGCAGGGGGCACTTCAGAGCCGCTGTGGGCACTGTGGGGACTGCTGGGCCAGGGGCACAGAAACAAGGGCAACAGAGATGGCTGCAGACTCCTGAGCTGCAGGGAGAGCCAGGAGCAAGGCCACCTTGAGAATCTCGGTCTCTGTGCTGGGATGTGGTTGAGGGCACTGGCACCGCCTGGAATGGACTCTGGGAACAGCCCTGGGAGGCCAAGAAGGGGGTCTGGAGCTCAGCTCCAGCTGGCAGGGGGTCTAGGCATGCTCCTGAGGGGCCGAGAAAGAGTTCAGGAGGCTGCCCTCTCCATGGGGCCTTAGGGTGGGCAGTAGCCTGCAAAGGAACAGAGGGATCAGGGCCTCTGTCAATGTGGTGTCTCCGGGGCTCAGCAAGGGCTGGAGGCATGTGGCCTGTAGTGCCAAGGCTCAAGGAACCACTCCTGAACCGCTGGGCTGGACCATGCTTAATGCAAGGCCCTCAGGCCTCCAGGCTGCCACAGCAGGTGGCCAGTAGGAGGTATGAAAAGAAGAGCTGGGCCAGTTGTTTTTATTACCTGGTGACTAGGAGCCATGGGCTTCTCCCCAGTCTCCCACCCTCTACCAAGCAGTCAGTGAATAGCACAGGGAGAAAGGAGAAGGGATTGCTCTGGGGACCAGAAGTATGGATAGACAGACCATCCCCTACACCTGCCCTTGTTGCCCTCAAGCAGGTACACATCTGGGGAAATCCCAGCTGAGGCCAAGGACAGAGCCTAGTACTGTTGGAATAGACACAGATCAAACACGCAGATGCCCCTCCCTACCGTTCCGTCATGACAGCCATCCTTCCAGTCCTGCCTGTCTCCTTTGTCTCTAGGAATTCTGGCTCTGTAATCTTGACTGGTTCACTCATCCTCACCCCGCATAACACCTGGAACACAGGAGGTGCTCTGTTATTGCCCTTGGTCCATGTATCCTGCAGCTGTGTTAGGACAGGGTCAGTGTGATTGGTACGTTTTCCGCAGTTGGAGATTCTTCCTGATATCTGAAGCACTTCTTTCTGCTCCAAGTTCAATGCTCTTTTTTAGTATAGTTAGTATGGACTCTGTCCCTTTAGGAAACTGCTGTTGCACCCACAACTCCTAGTCTAATAGCAGACACAGAGTATAGTGATGGATGGGACCACTGGATGGATTTCTGGATTCTGTGCTTACAAGGAAAGGAAGGATATGGGGAAAAAACCAAAGCTGTTTATAAGTCTTCTTGGACAAAAATGACTGTGGATCAGTGCTCCCCTACATTATAGCTATAGTTTGGAAAATGAGATGGTTGGGCAGATGAATTACATTCTACTGCTTTCCCCTGAGGACTTTTATTAGGTGTTCTGTGTTGGCAGGATTCAGGATTGAGAAAATGGAGTAGAGAATCATAGGGGGAACTAGAAAAGAAAATGATTATCACTGTTGACATCCATGTATCCATCACTTTCTAATTCCTTAATTGAACACCCCTTCCTGGCTTTCCCAGCTCTTTCTGCTTCCTGTTTGGAAAATCTCATTCTGGTTCTTCCTGGTAGCCCATCTAGGTTCTGAAGACCTCTAGAAGCATAAGCTCAGGCTTTTCTGATTTTGTCAAACAGATCTCTTGTTTTGCTGTGATGGAAATGTGAAGAATTTCCAGAACTGGATTCTGACTGAAACTAATCCTAGAAATGTTTCAAATACGAATGAGGAAGATTGCATTTCACTATGTCTTTACTGATGTTATCCCAGAATGACTGAGAAAAGGCACCTGTTTATAACATCCCACAATGGTACCAGATAATATGAAGTCTATACAGCCTCTAGAGAACCTCTGCCTATCTGATTGCTGACTAAATAGTGGTGCAATGATGCTAGCCTACTGTTGCTGCTAGCAGGGCCTTCATATGATTTTATAGGAAGGAAGTAAAATGTTTGGATCTACATCTACATTGATTTTGGTCTACATTAGGGTGGATGGGTTTAGTATACATACAGTTGGTGTGGAGCATGTTTTCCTACATCAGGATAGGTTTTTGGTGAATTGGCAGTCAGCCTCTGCCAGACTGGGATGGGAGAGGTGTAGTCGTAGGGGTGGTAAGGTAGGTAGGTGAGTTGGAGGAGGTGGCTGTGTTTCCTCTTGGTCTAATGGGCAGATAGTTTGGGGATAGCCATGTTTTCACGTTCAAGTCTTGGTTGCACATAGTAAGGATTACTTGCAGAATTTGGGTTTCTAGCATTGTCTAGAGAAAATGAAGCAGGTTCTAGTACAAGGTGTTTTATTTTAGAAAGGGAGACAAAGGATTCTTCCGAGTAACATGCAAACCGAATATATTCCAAAGTAGGTCCAGGGTTGGAGGATGCCTAGTAAGTGATCCGTTTCATGAGGTTGTTTCTAGAAGACTCCTGGGAGATAAGTTGGGATATTTGTTTTCTTTAGCATGAGCTGAATTTGGTTACTTTTCTGGAAAGTTTTTTTTCAACCTTTCTGGAAAGTTATCTGACCTTTACTTCTCTTTCCCTAAGAGGAAAGTTAGGCATTTATTATTACTACAATGGTTTCTCTCTTCCTTTTCTGCACAGACTGGAATTGAGAATTATTATTACTACCATTATTATTAATATTATATATTAGAATCTTGATCTGTAGCAAATATGTAACTGGATCTGACTAGCTGACAAACTGGATTTAATGAACTGAACTGAGGGCTAGGTTGGTGATCTCCAAATATCTGAAACCAATGATTTTAGTTGGAATTCTTTAGGTTTATTCAAAATTTTATGTAATTTTGTGGAATGAAGTCCATAAAGGCTGCTTTGTCAATAACTGTTTGAAGGTTGAAGGTAAGCCCAGGCCTCTATTAAGAGCCCACAGAAAAGGAAAGTAAGAAGAGGGAAATTAGAGAATCAATTCCATTTTCTATAGCACCAAGAACCATAAGATATCTGGGAATAAACCTAACCAAAGAGGTAAAAGATCTGTACTCGAGGAACTAAAGAACACTCATGAAAGAAATTGAAGAAGACACAAAAAGATAGATGACCATTCCATGCTCTTGGATCTGAAGAATAAACATTGTTAAAATGTCTATACTGCCTAGAGCAATCTATACTTTTAATGCCATTCCAATCAAAATTCCACCGGTATTTTTCAAAGAGCTAGAGCAAATAATCCTAAAACTTGTATGGAATCAGAAGAGACCCCGAATTGCTAAGGAAATGTTGAAAAACAAAAATAAAACGGAGGCATCATGTTACCCGATTCCAAGCTTTACTACAAAGATGTGATCACCAAGACAGCATGGTACTGGCATAAAAACAGACATATAGACCAGTGGAACAGAGTAGAGAGCCCAGATATGGACCCTCAACTCTATGGTCAAATAATCTTCAACAAAACAGGAAAAAATATACAGTGGAAAAAAGACAGTCTCTTCAATAAATGGTGCTGGGAAAATTGGACAGCTATATGTAGAAGATGTAACTTGACCATTCTCTTACACTATACACAAGGATAAACTCAAAACAGATAAAAGACCTCAAACTGAGACAGGAATCCATCAGAATCCTAGAGGAGAACATAGGCAGTAACCTCTTCGATATCAGCCACAGCAACTTCTTTCAAGATATGTCTCCAAAGGCAAAGGAAACAAAAGCAAAAATGAACTTTTGGGACTTCATCAAGATCAAAAGCTTCTGCACAGCAAAGGAAACAGTCAATAAAACAAAGAGGCAACCCACGGAATGGGAGAAGATGTTTGCAAATGACAGTACAGACAAAAGGTTGATATCCAGGATCTATAAAGAACTCCTCAAACTCAACACACACAAAACAGATAATATCATCAAAAAATGGGCAGAAGATATGAACAGACACTTCTCCAATGAAGACATATAAATGTCTATCAGACACATGAAAAAATGTTCATCATCACTAGCCATCAGGAAGATTCAAATTAAAACCACACTGAGATACCACCTCACACCAGTTAGAATGGCCAAAATTAGCAAGACAGGAAACAATGTGTGTTGGAGAGGATGTGGAGAAAGGGGCACCCTCTTCCACTGTTGGTGGGAATGCAAGTTGGTGCAGTCACTTTGGAGAACAGCGTGGAGATTCCTCAAGAAATTAAAAATAGAGCTTCCCTGTGACCCTGCAATTGCACTACTGGGTATTTACCCCAAAGATACAGATGTAGTGAAAAGAAGAGCCATCTGTACCCCAATGTTTATAGCAGTAATGGTCACAGTCGCCAAACTGTGGAAAGAACCAAGATGCCCTTCAACGGACGAATGGATAAGGAAGATGAGGTCCATATACACTATGGAGTATTATGCCCCCATCAGAAAGGATGAATACCCAACTTTTGTAGCAACATGGATGGGACTGGAAGAGATTATGCTGAGTGAAATAAGTTAAGCAGAGAGAGTCAATTATCATATGGTTTCACTTATTTGTGGAGCATAACAAATAACATGGAGGACATGGGGAGATGGAGCAGAGAAGTGAGTTGAGGGAAATTGGAAGGGAAGTGAACCATGAGAGACTATGGACTCTGAAAAGCAACCTGAGGGTTTGAAGGGGAAGGGGGTGGGAGGTTGGGGGAACCAGGTGGTGGGTATTGGGGAGGGCACGTATTGCACGGAGCACTGGGTGTGGTGCAAAAACAATGAATCCTGTTACACTTAAAAGAAATTTTAAAAAATAATAATAAAAGGGAAAAAAAAAGAAGAAGAGGAATATGATATGAGGCAAACTGTGGAGTCTCTTTACCCTAGGGTAGGTTTAATGGAGGATGAATAAGGTTGTCCTCAGTTGTAAAGAAACAGCAAAAATAAAATAGGAGCCCATGGCCTGTTACCTTGCTGAGAGAAATTAGTTATTTTGGTTTCTAGATTTTACTATCCTTCCCTCTCCTAAGTACCATTGGAATCCTAATATGTCATAGTGAACATTCATTTTTTTCTCTCCTCCATTCCCAGGAGGGACAGCCCCATGATTCTCTCCTCTACCCTCCATCTCCCACCATCCCCCTCCACACACAAGTGTATATTTTCTAATATTTGTATATGGTGGTTAGGCAGCCATTCATGCTAGATTATTCCTGGTTGAGAAACTGTATAACTCCTTGGACTTCTTATGTGGATGTAGAATCTTTCATCCCTCTTGCCCAGGGAAGTGAGCTGATGAGAGGTATTTTTTGCCTCATAGAATCATGAGGATCTGTTTCTCTCTAGCTCTATTTCAGACACTTCTGACAGTCCTTCCTGAGGCACATGGGGCTGGGACTGGATTCACCTATTTAATTCTGCCTAAATTAAATGTGAGTGCCTGATTCACATGGTTTCTGTCCCTTTTCTAAAGGTCTACTTATCTGTGTCTTTGCAGTCCTTAATTTCACCAAGTTCCAGAAAAAAAGCCCTGTTTATCTCCATGTCAGCTGTTGATTATCCACAATACTGGTCAAAATAACCTAAAATAGTGAATGATACTAAAATGACTTTTGTATGGTTTTCAAGTGATGGAGTCCTATCTGGAGATAATCTAGATTATGAGAAGCTTCAGTTAAGACAATTGGTCATTGTCTTATGAAAAAATTTGAAAATTGGTATACAACAATTATGAAAAAATTGGTGAATTTTTTTTGATGGTTTTTCTAGGGCTTTCATTATACCTACAGTTATAGGCATAGTCCTCACAGTGATTCTCAGATCCTCTGTGAAGGATCTGGTTTCCTGCTATCTCACTGACTTCACCCCCTACTGCTTTCCCATCACTCACTGTGTCCTCACCCTCCAGGACTCCTTGTTATTTCTCAAAACCAGTCAAGTGCCACTTCACTCCCAATAGGATGACTATTAAGAAAAGTGAGAATAATGCCTGTTGGGAGGAAGTGAAGAAAATGGGATGTTTGTGTATTGCTGGTGGGAATGGTTACAATGGACAGCCACTGTTGAAAAACAGGAAGGTGACTTCTCAAAAAAAAAAAAAATTACATATAAATTACCATGTGATCTGCAATCCCACTTCTGTGTATATATCCCAAGGAATTGAAAGCAGAGCCTCACAAAGGTATTTGTATACCATATTGATAACAGCATTATTCATAAAAGCCAGTAGTTAAAATAACCAGCTTGTCCATCAGTGGATAAACAGATAACCTGGATGTGAGGTATACACACCATAGAATATTATTCTGCCTTAAAGAAGAAGGATATTTTGGTATCTGCTACAATATGGCTGAACCTTGAAGACATTATGCTCAGTAAAATGAGCCTGTCACAAAAAGATGATATTGTATGATTCCACTTACATGAGGTACCTTGATTAGTCAAATTCATAGGGACTCAAAATAGAATGGTGGTTGAAGGGGGCTGTGAAGAGGGAAGAATGGGGAGCTGCTGCTCAATAGTACAGAGTTTCAGCTGCAGAAGATGAACAAGTTTTGGAGATGACTGGTGGTGAAAGTTGTACAACAATGTGAAGGGGAGTCTGTCTTGGGCCACCCATTTTAAAGTCACAACATCCACTGCGAACACATCCGAAAATTTGCTTGCTTTCTTTTTCTCTGCAGCACTGATTACCAATCTAATAACACAATATATAAACCTGTTACTAATGTTTCTTTGTTTCTTTGTTGCTTCCTACTGCAAAAATATAAGCAACATAAGTGGAGGAGGTTTTGTTTTTCCTTACTTTATCCACAGTACTAAATAAATAGGGAGCAGTTTATTTGTTGAATTAATAAATGAGAGACCATTTTTGGATACACTCATCTAGAGAAGGCACAAACAAAGAGAGAAAATGGGAAAATTGCATATTTCATTTGATTGTGTAAACTATTTGTTTACCTTGAACAGGAGACTCAGGTCCAGTTTCCATGGTGGATTTCATTCTGTGTACTGTTTCCTATGTTTTTCTGAACTATATCCATGATGGAAGTGCTGGTTACACATGCACCACACTTAGCATTATTTCAAAATCTTGCCTTAATGTAAAACCTCTATTCTTGTATTCCTGATCATCCCATACCAGAATCCAGGGCTGCTTGAGTTAGGACATCAGAAACTCTGAGAAATGCCAGCTATCCAAAAGACTTCATACTTTTTTGTTTTGGAGCCACTGGTTTGGATGGCTCTGGAGCTTCTTGAAATTTTAAGGAGGATGAGACCATTTATACACTTTAGGAGTAAGAAATACCTGTGCTTGGATATAGAGGATTAATATAATCTCTGGAGATGTTGCATTTATAAGTCCATATCTCTTGAACTTTGAGAACTTGAAAACAATTATTTAATAGCATCATTAGCCTTCCTCTCAAGTCTTCACCACACTTCTTTCAAAGCGATTGATACCCACACTATCTTTGAAGCTATTCAGTAGAGGCCCCAGGCCAACATCCTGATTGGCTGGTGTATTAAATCCCTACCATAGAAACCAGTGGCAGTTACTGCCTTGGAAAAATGTTTTGAAAAGGAAAGGTCCAGAGTGAGGTCAGTACCATTCTTAGAGACAGAGGAGGGAACATAATGATCTCCAAGACTAAGGAGAGTGGGTTGAGCTGGCTGGGAAAGCAAGAGAGCCTGCACTTCAGGGAGTGGATTGTTGGACTTGATGGAAGTTCTTCCAGGAAACATGGGATGGAACTTTGATTTTGGAGTTGGAAGGAGCTCAGAGACTGAGAGAAACACAAGGAGGAGGTGGGAGGAAAGAGGGAGCCAGGGCATTATGGAATCCATACAAGCTGCTTCATGTTCCCTGGCCCGTGCCTGCATTCCCTTAAGCCATTCCCCTGAGCAAGCACCTCTTTTTGGAGAGACTGTTTCCCATGAAACTGAGATTCACAGACTCAGGTCCCTCATTAGGAAATGTCCTCAGGAGATACACACTGGTACATGTTCTATTCCCTCTCTTACACCTCTCTTTGGGCCTTTAGCACTTCCCAAATACAAAACAAGACAAGACAAAACAAAACAAAACACACTTCTTCAAGGAATCTCAAGTTATAGTAGTTATTCAATACATCTATATATTCATTTTCTCTGTTCCAAATGCCTCTTTTGGCAGCTTGTTACAATTATGAGCAGATCCTTGTCCTATGTAGGGAGGGTTGGAAATAGGAGTGTGGAATCCAGAAGGAGGAGGTACTTAGATCCTGGCCCTGTCCTCTGGAAGCTCTTAGACTATAAAGGAATGTAAGGACCATGCTCAGGTCACCAGCTGGCAGATAGAGAAAATTAGTTTTAGCTGGCCATAGGATGGGCAGTATCAGCTAGTGGGAAGGGAAGGAAGGCTGGAGATGGGATCAGTCAGGGTGGCTTAGGAAAGTCTTCCTAGATGCAGGAAAGGTTGTAGAATAGGGCTGATAGAGGCTGCAGGGTCAAGACTGGGCAGAAAGGAGTGAGTAGAGAATCACTGGCAGGGCAGGTCACTTACCCAGGACACAGGCTCATCCCAGGAAAGGTAAGTCAGGATGTAAGGAGCTGAGTTAGGAAGATGGTGATGTATCTGAAGGTAGGGGGAGAATTAGGGTGGGTCTCTGACAGTTGGGTCAGAGTGTTTGGACTGAATATAAGCCATTGGAACAACTGTAGATTATTGCATGAGAATGGGGATATCTGAACATGGCATTTGAGGATGATGTTTCTCTGTGTTGTTAGAAACTGGATTTGTGGTAGGCTCTCTCAGGTTTTCCAATCATGGCTGTCCTTTCTCTTGTTGCTTTAGTTTGTTGGGTTGTTCATTTGTTTGTTCCACCTGCACCTGTTGGAGTCATAAAACATGATTTTTTAATTCCCAGATATTTTGTACTTTGGGTTGCTTCTCTGGTATCTTAATACTTTGTCTGTAGGCCAACTTTCCCTCATCTTCAGAAAAAGTGGAAGGAGCACAAAGAACAACCTGCACAGCACAACTGAAGGAAATATAAATTATCAAGCATTACTTCCCTCTTACCCTGCCATTCAGATGATCCTTCTCTAGGATTACTGCTCGGTGTCCAAGAATGCCTGTCGGAAGAGTGTATGACATTTTTTTTTGAAGTGAGCAACCTCAGAGAGGTCCATGATTCAACGAATCTTGAGAACCACTGTTGTGTCTTTGTCGCATGGTAAGTGAGTGGCGTTAGTTCGCCAGAGAGAAAAACATGGCAGAAACATCCTTAGTGCCAATTCCAAGAGCCTACAAAGACAGTTGAAGGGGCTGGAAGAGAGAGGAATTGGGTTCAGTGGAATCAATTAGAGGCAGAGCCCCATCTTTCCTGTTCTTCACCATCTTTCAAGCAGGTATTCCTTCTTTGTATTCTCCATATCCTGGCAATTACAGGATTCCACTTCCATTTTCCATTTCAATCAGCTGAATGTCTCTCATTTACTAGGTTCTATACCAGGTGCTTAACAACATTGTCTCCTGCAATCTTGTGTTGAACCTGCAGTGCATAGAATGGAGTCAGTACCTCCCTCAGTCATGGCATATTTGCACCATTGTTTCCTTTAAGGCCTCCTTTCTTTCTTTTTCTTAATTTTTATTTTATTTTTTTATTATGTCCAGTTAGCCCATTTTCAATGCATTTTATTATCCTGTTTCATCCTTATCTCTATTCACATTTCCCCTCCTCAGTAGAGGCACTTTCTTTAGTTATTTAAGAAATGCTGTTCCAGATCATGTTCTATGTTTGTTTTAGATACATTCACCCATTCAACCACTATAGTGTCCAACTGTGTATGCATTCTGAATTCCACTAAAATTGTGCTTTAGATGGTGCCTCAGTGACACTGCCACCTGCAGCGTGTATTAGTTTGCATCTTCTTATGGAATTCTCATGTTGATCCAGTGAGGGAGGTTAAGTAAGGTTCCTAGTGGATGAGAAGACTGAAGCATGGAGATATTAGAGAAATTACCTGAGCCCATGTCATCATGAGGAAGGGCCAGGGCTCACATCTAACTTCTCTGACCAAGTGTTCATTGTTCTTATCTCTATAGTACTGAGCAGTGCTTGTTCCAGATGAGGCATCTGTAGACAAAGATACTGTTATCATTATTATTGTATAGAGCCTTGCATTTCTAGATGCCTGATTCAATTCAGTGAGTCTAGGACCCCCATGTGTCATCACCAGCGTGGATGAAGGTGTCTAATTCGAGTCCTTAGCATTTCAAGGTGAATCATATGGAATAAGACTGTTTTCATTGTCTCATGAGGGAGAACAAAGAAGCTTGAGTTTTGTTGATGATTCTGACCCTGCACATTTATAAAGACTGGCTGATTTTCAGTGTTGGCTTACTTTGGACCATTTTCAATTTTAAATACTTGGTCGATGATATTAACTCCATATTATTTGCAAGGCACTGACCTACTTACAGACTGACATTGAGTACTTACAGACATCATTTCACTTACTCCTCACAGCTGGCCTGTGAGGTACTTATTTTTACTCCCATTTGACTGTTGTAGAAACTAAAGCCCCAAGAGATGAACTAATTTAACCACAGTCACTGGGAGTGAGACCAAGGTGTGATTTGAACCTGAACAGTCTACTTACAGAGTCTTACTCCTAACTATTGAATTGCACTGCCTTCGTTTGAAGGAAGCTTTTAGAATCTCTTCCCTTTTAACTTGAGGACAATTTCTTGTCAGCTGGGTGACTTAGAGTAGTCATGGGAATCTCCAGAGGGAGAGGATCTAAAGTTGGGAAATGTCCCCAGGTATCTTCATTATGTCCCCATCTGTCCCTCAAAGTGAGAAATTCTGACTTAGGATATCCTACCTGGATTATAGGCCTGAGCATGATGCCTTCAAAAAAGTAGGGATTCTCTAACTGGGTGTGGGTGGTTGGTTGCCCATAATCCCCAGGAGCCTAATATTTTTAAACAAGAGTCTTCAAAGGCAAATGATTCTTTATCACCCAGTGTGTGTCATACCTGGATGATGAATGATGGGCAGTCAAGGTTTTATCACAGTTGGTTTTCTCTTCACACTATCCATTTTGTTCACCCTTCCACAAGGAAAGTAATACCACATATGTCTCTACATGAGCCTAAATTATAAGGATTGCTTGGCTACAATGTATGTATCTAAATGTCCAGTATATAGGAATTCTGGATTATGGCCTCTGTCAGGTTTCTCTTCTCAACATGGTCATTTGTTCAACAAATACTTACTGAGTACCTTCCTCACAGTCTAAGGGAGGAGACCAACAAGTGACCTTGAATTTGGATACATTAGGATCAATGACATGTGGGGGAAGCCAGGTGCTAGGAGAGCACATAGGAAGGGCAGCATAAGGGTCAGGAGAGGCTTCCTGATGAAGCAACTGCTGAGCAGTGAACTGAAAGAGAAGTGGGGTTAGCTAAATGAAGGGGCCAAGAAAGCAGTACAGGCAAGGGAACATGTGAGTATTGAATTTCACAGCTGGAACAGGAACTGGGATAGGGATGAGGCTATAGGAATAAGCACAGATCATATTATGAACAAAGGAAATACTATGAAGGAAGGGGAGTGTGGAAGCACAGAAAGGTTTGAAGCCTGGTGGTGGGTTGGGAAAACCTCAGATAGTGTAAAAATTTTCCATGAGTTAAGAATTGATACTTGTGGGGCGCCTGGGTGGCTCAGTGGGTTAAAGCCTCTGCCTTCAGCTCAAGTCATGATCTCAGGGTCCTGGGATTGAGCCCCGCATCAGGCTCTCCGCTCGGCAGAGAACCTGCTTCCCCCTCTCTCTCTGCCTGCCTCTCTGCCTACTTGTGATCTCTGTCTGTCAAATAAATAAAATAAAATCTTAAAAAAAAAGAATTGATATTTGTTATCTATCTCCTCTGCTTGTTTGTAAATCATAGCACTGGAACTGGTGAGTGGCAAATAAGGAGTCTAGATGGATTTGTAGACAGAAGGTCTGGCCCATAACCCAAGGGTTCTCTTTCATCATCTGTAGAGTAGATTTTCCAATTTTGACTGATATTTCTATCTTTAAAAACTTCTGAGAACATTTTCTAAAATTCTCTTAAGACCAAAGCAAGAGTAGGGAGGGTAGCAAGGTAGTGGGAGCTGCATGACTTTGATTACTCCGTCCTCCACTTCTCATTTCCTGGGCATTGCTGTGAATTGTCCATCCAGAGCCTTGCTCCCCTTGTGGAGGGAGCCATCTGAAAAGAAGTAGAGGAAGAGGAGTAAGAGGGAATCACACACAGGAGTCCTTCATTAAGAAAACTTTCAGACAACAGTTTGAATGAGTTAAAATAACTCCTTGTGAAAAATTCGTAGGGAGTCACAAGTGTTTTAGTAGAAGCTCAAAGGGCAGGGCAGGTTCTCCAAGCCCCTGTCAGCTGACACCCCATATGGCACACAGTGTATGTGTATAGAGCACAGTGAAGCCAGTGAGGAGACTGTCTGCAGAAATAAGTTCACCTTCTTTCCTGGAACCCAGAGAAGGAGGAAACAGAAGGAACTTTCTTGGTTGAGAGCAACTGAAGTAAGTGACTCATTTCTTTTCTCCCTACCTATAACACTGTCATACTGTGACCATAAAAAAGGTAGTGAATTTTTGTCCTGTTGTTTTGGGTTAGGTTTATCGAACGTCAGAAATCACAATAGAGCCTCTCTGGCTCCTGTCCCTTCTCAGTCATGGATCATGGGTTGGCTGTTGCTCCCATTTCTACAGTGTTTGCTTCCAAGACAGTCTAGTCCTCTCCTTCTTGCAGGTGGTTATCAAGGTCCTGCCCCTTTCTCCCTCTTCCTATATGTTCATAGCCCCACTGTGGGCCAAGTGGGTAAAGGGAAGGGATGGACTATACATTCGTGGCTATCACTACAGAGAAAGGATGATGCAGAATGAGGAAAAGGGGGCCAAAGTGATTCTAACCTTGGGTAGCAGATTTTGAGGCTGAGAGTTTTAAGACAGAGAGAGTAATATATGTATCTAAAATCTGATGATAATAAGGAATGGGTCTGTAATTGCAAAGAGGTATCTAGTCCATGAATTAATGTGTCATAACTCATGCTCAAGCAGTGGGCATACATCCCGCATGTGAATCTGCACCATACATCAATACCTTGTTGTGCCTTATCACCTAATTAACACAGGAAGGTATGTGACTCATGAATTCACATGGGATTATGTTATGTGGATTGTCAAAATGTTGGGGTGCTTGGGTGGCTCAGCTGGTTGAGACTCCAACACTTGATATCAGCTCAGGTCTTGATCTCAGAGTTGTAAGTTCAGGCCCCATGTAGGGCACCATGATGGGCATGGAGCCCACTGAAAAATAAATTCAAAACAAGACAAAACAAAACAGAATGTCAGGAGGAATTTGGTACTTTTTCTGGAGGGAAACAGAATTAATCTTCTGTGGTGTTTTTTGGTGTCAGTTTCTGTGATACTTGGGCTTCAAGTATCATGTTACACTCAGCCTTTGATTCTCAGTTGATTGGTTGAACACCATTGTTCAGTAAATATTTATTGTTTCCATAGGCATTCTGGAAGGATAGCACGTACCAGAAGAAACTTGGAACACTGAAAAAAGAAAATAAAATATAATAAACATAAAAAAATAACCAATAAAATTTTAAAAAGAAGAAAAAAGAAGAAATATAAAGCAGCAACCCTGAAGCCTGAGCAAAGGACCCTGGAAGTCCCCACCCAACTTGGCTTAACTCAGCCTCACTTAACCAGATCCAGCACGCTTGGCTTCCTGGGTTTGCTCCAGTTCCCTTATCCTTAGACTGTTCTTCAATTCCAGCTAGAATGCTGCATGCATCAGGCACTTCACAGGTTTCATCAAAAGGTGATAAGCAGACGTCCACTGGAGAAAGAAGTGTATGAGTTTAAATCTGAGTTTAAAACTGAACACTCTGGATTTAGTGGCCCTGGGTGTGGTCTGCACAGTGGGTATTGGTGTGTATTTCCTGGCTAATGAGGTGGCTGGGAATGAAGCAGGACCGTCCATTGTGATCTGTTTTTGGTGGCAGGTCTAACATTATTGTTGGCTGGGCTGTGCCATGCAGATCTTAGTGCCTGGGTTCTCCATTCTGGCTCGGCATATCTCTACAGCTATGTCACTGTGGATGAACTCTGGGCTTTCATCACTGGCTGGAATCTCATCCTCTCCTTTGTTGTTGATGAATTCTTTGTGGTCCAGGCCTGGATCTTATCTTTTGACATCTTCATTGGAGACTGGATCTCTGTGATTCTGCATAAGATCATCTCACAGTATGTTCCCTCAAGTCATTGCAGATGGTCTACACTACTTTTTTGTCATCTTTCTGTTTTTTATTAATGGAACTGCAATATACAGTTGGCATGGCTTCTTCAGAGTTTTTGAAGTGGTCACATTGATAAAAATTTTGGTTCTCAGCTTTTTCATCATCTCTGCCGTCATTAAGGGAGACCTGCACAATGGACGCTCACAGAAGAGGATTACATAGAGGCCGGACTCAATGACACCTCTCGCTTGGGTCCTCTGGGCTCTGGAGGATTTGTGCCTTTTGGTTTCCAGGGGATTCTCCATGGATCAAGCTACCTGTTTCTATGCACTCATAGGTTTCAGCGTTATTGTTACCAGAGTCAAAAAATCATACAATCCCCATCATTCGATCCCCATGGGCATTGTGATTTCACTGCTCATCTGCTTTTTGTTGTATTTTGGTATCTCAGCCGCACTTACACTCATGGTTCCTTACTACCGGCTTCAACCTGGGAGCCCCTTGCCTGAGGCATTTCTCCATGTTGGCTGGCTCCCTGCCTGCTAGGCTGTAGCTTTTATAATGTTCTTTAGTATTTTTGTCAGCACCAATTGGAGCTTTACATTCCCTATACAGCGGGTGATAGCCATGATTGCAGAGGATGGCCTCCCATTCCCTTTTCTTGCCAGTTTTGTTTTCAGAACGTATTTCCATGTTGTGTTCACTGTGATTTTTACCATCATTGCAGCAATCACGGTATTTTACTTTAGACTCAATGATCTTTTGGACCTCAGGTCAGTTGGCACCCTAATATCTTATTTCTTGGTAGCTTTTTGTGTTCTCATCATCAGGTATCAGCCTGAAAGGAGGAAGGAGGAAAATGAAAAAGAGTTGCAGGAGGAGAATGGGGGAAATGTGTCGCAGATGCAGGAGGAGACTGCACCTGCAGCAGAGAAGCTAACTTTAAGGAGAACTACTTTTTCCAGGCATCCCCACCCCCACTCTACTCTCTGGCCAGGTTGTCTATATGTACTCCTCACTGCTTGTTCTGCTGCTGACTGTCCTCTGCCTAGTTCTGGCCCACTGGTCATGTCTGCTTTCTGGAGACCCAGTGCCAATCACAGTGGTTGTGCTGCTCCTGGTGGTCATCACTGAGATGGATCACTGTGGTCATCTGTAGACAGCCACAGAGCTCCTCTCCCCTTCCCTTTAAGGTCCCTGCTCTCTCCTCCCACTCTTGAGCATCTTTGTGAATGTTTGCCTTATGATGCAGATGTCAGCTGGCACTTGGCTGAGATTTGGTATCTGGATGCTGATTGGGTTTGCTATTTACTTCAACTATGGGATCCAGCAAAGCCTGGTAACTTAACCCTACTTATGGACCCAAACTCTAGACCTTGAACTCAGCTGTGCCAGTATGTATTTGGCTTCACATCATCTCACCTGAATGCAGTCTGGTCTCCTACACAATAATGGGGAGTACTCCTGAGCACATGAAAATATAAGCTCCTATAAGATATTGGTGGGGGAACACTAATAGAGCTTCATATTTATGGTACAGTGAAGGATGTGTCTTTGCCCTTCTTTTTTTTTTTTTTTAACTTTCTATTCTTCAACTGTGTCTATAGCTGCTTACTGGCTTTTACAAAATTAGTATTAAGAGAAACTTGAGAAAAGTGTTTTCCTTTCCTTTGATTAAATATCCACTGGTGTAGGGGGTACCTAGCTGACTCAGTCAGTAGTGCACGACTCTTGCTCTCAGGCTAGTGAGTTTGAGCTCCTCATTGGCTGTTGAGATCACTTAAAAAATATTCAGTAGCAGAGTTACTGGATCATACAGTAGTTCTTTTTTTTTTTTAATCTCTTAAGGAATCTCCATACCGTTTTCTGTAATGCCTGTACAGTTGACATGGCCAGCAACAGTGCATGAAGATTCCTTTTTCTTCATATTCTTGTCAACACTTGTTAGTCTTGTCTTTTTTTATTTTAGCCATCCTAACAGGTATAAAGTCACATCTGATTGCACTTTTATATTTTATTTTATTTATTTTACTTTATTTTCTCATTGTTCCAAGATTCATTTTTTATACATCACACCCAGTGCTCCATGCAATACATGCCCTCCTTAATACTCACCTCCAGGCTCACACAACCCACCCACCTTCCTCCCCTCCAAAACCCTCAGTTTGTTTCACAGAGTCCACAGTGTCTTGTGGTTCATCTCCCCCTCTGATTTCTCCCATGTCACTTCTCTCCTTCACCTAATGTCCTCCATGTTATTCTTTATAGTCCACAAGTAAACAAAACCATATGATAATTGGTTCTCTCTGTCTCACTTATTTCACTCAGCATAATCTCCTCCAGTCCTGTCCATGTTGACACAAAATCAAGGTACAGAAATCAGTTGCTTTCTTATACATTAACAATAAAATATAGAAAGGGAAATGAGAGGGGCGCCTGGGTGGCTCAGTGGATTAAGCCGCTGCCTTCGGCTCAGGTCATGATCTCAGGGTCCTGGGATCGAGCCCCGCATCAGGCTCTCTGCTCCGCAGGGACCCTGCTTCCTCCTCTCTCTCTCTGCCTGCCTCTCTGCCTACTTGTGATCTCTCTATGTCAAATAAATAAATAAAATCTTTAAAAAAAAAAGAAAGGGAAATGAGAGAATCAATTCCATTTACTATAGCACCAAGAACTATGAGATACATTGGAATAAACCTAACCAAAGAGGGAAAGGATCTGTACTCAAGAACACTCAAGAACACTCATGAAAGAAATTGAAGAAGACACAAAAAGATGGAAAAGCAGTCCATGCTCATGGATTGGAAGAACAAACATTGTTAAAATGTCTATACTGCCTAGAACAATCTATACTTTCAATACCATCCCGATCAAAATTCCACCAGCATTTTTCAATGAGCTGGAGTACACAATCCTCAAATTTGTATGGAACCAGAAGAGACCTGAAATTGCCAAGGAAATGTTGAAAAAGAAAAACAAAACTGGGGACATCATATTGTCTGATTTCAAGATTTACTACAAAGCTGTTATTGAACTTTTAAAAAAGTTTAATATATTTAATTTTTTTATGTTCAGTTAGCCAACATGTAGTAATCATTTGTATTTCCCTGATGATCAGTAATACTAAACATCTTTTTTTGGGTGTCTGTTGTTGGCCATCAGTATGTCTTCCTTGGAAAAATACCTATTCAAGTGGTCTGCCCATTTTTTAATTGGATTTTTGTTTTCTTGGTATTTAGTTGTGTAAGTTCTTTATGTATTTCGAGTATTAACCCTTTATTGACATATAATTTGCAAATATCTTCTATCTAGTAGGTTGCCTTTCTTTGTTATTGATGGTTTCCTTTTCTGTAAAAAAGTATTTTTGTTTCAGGCATTTGAAAAGATATATGCACCCCTATGTTTATTGCAGCATTAATTACAATAGTCAGGATGTGGAAGTCACCCAAATGTGCATCAATAGATGAATGATTAAAGATGATGTGGTCTATGTGTATATCCAATGGACTATTACTCAGCCATAAAGAAGAATGGAATCTTGCCATTTGTAACAACAGGGGTGAACTGCGTGGGTATAACACTAATTGAAGTGCGTCATTCCGAGAAAAACAAATGCCATATGTTTTCACTCTAATATAGAATTAAAGAAATAAAAAATTTTAAAATGAAAAAAGAGAGAGACAAACAGCAATACCAAAAATAAAATAAAGTAAAGCACAACACCCTGGACTGCTAAATAAAGGGAACAAACTCGTGGTTGCCAAAGGAGAGATGGGTAGGGGAATGGGTTATAAATAAAGGGAATTAAGAGTACACTAATCTTGAGGAGCATTGAGACTATGTGGAATTATTGAATCATTGTGTTGCACACCTGTGTGTGATACATCAACTCTGCATGTTCATTTTACTTACATAAACACATAAAAGAAACTAGGAAAAGACCAAAGAAAGATGAAATATGGTCTCTGCTCTTAAGAAGCTTCTATTCTAATACAAAGGGAGTGTTGTCATAAGTAACATACAAATAAAGAGTCTTAGGAATTCAAAGTGAAGGATGATCATTTGTGGTTGGCACAGGGGTGAAGGTTGATGGTGAAATCAGAAAAGACTTTGTAGAGGAATGGCTTTTGAGTTGGCTCAATTTGTCACATATGGGTGGCTGGTAGAGACCCTAGGCAGAAAGCACAACACCAGGAAAAGAAAGTCATGTTCCAAACACACGGAGCGGGCTGTATAGCTTGAGCCTTGGCTGTGTGAGGGGACAAAAGATCATGCACAGGTGAAATGGAGCCAGAGCTCTTTCCTCAACACAAAGCACTTTGGCTTTGAACCCACTGCCCATGCTGTTTGAATTTCTCTTAGTGAAATCATCATTCTTGGACTTTAAAATTCTCTACTGTTGTCTGCTTTGGTCCACCTGCTCAGAATGTGCACAGCTGAGAGCCACCTGTCCTGGGTTCTCTTCCTGTTTCCACCAATAAGTAGCACTATGACCTTGAACAAGGTGCTCAGTTTCTTCTGTGCTCTGCTTATTTATGTGTAGTAGGGGAGGTCAGAACTGGGCATTTCTCTAGTTCCATTTCCTTAAAAAATTCTGGTTCTTCTGTCCTGTTATTCTCTTAACTAGGTCTCTCTACTTCACACAATCTGAACCTGAATCCTGCCTACTTTTCACTACAACCCTTTGTCAGAGCTGTAGAGGTCCAATAGTTAACACACCATTTCCCCCTCCTGTGTTTGGAACCCATTGATTATCATGACATAGAGATAGATGATTAAACTATCAGCAGTAGATCTGCAACCTACTTGGCTTGCTAATCCTGCATGACTAAATTAGACAGATTTACTCTTCATCACATGTAATGCTGAGTGTCCCTGGCCTACCACCACAGGAGAGAGACTTCTTTAATTAGTTTTTCTCCTGTATGAGCAGGTTGGATTGCATGTGTCCAATGGGCAGTTTTGTTCTGGACAAAAAAAGAAAACCTACAAACACTGGAAGATGCTAACTGTGTATGCACAGTGTTATGTCTTCACTTCATTAATCAAGGTCCCAGTGAGAGAGGGCCCTGTGGACAGTGGCCAGGAATAGTATTCTGCTCAGTGTTGCTCAATCCTCAGGGGGTGCCATGACACCTGGAAGGCTTGTGGAAACAGATTGCTGGGCCCTGTCCCCAGTGTTTGGAATTCAGGGGGTCTGTGTGGGGCCAAGAACTTGTACTTCTATGAAGTTCCCAGGTGATGTTGATGCTGTTGATCAAGGGACCACACTTTGAACACCAAAGCTCCAGCTGAAGCCTCTTCATGCATAAAGTTGAAGTGAGAGAAACAAAGGTGCCCTTTGTACACTCACCTTCATTTGATGAAACATGTAGATTAAAATACCATCATTAGTGCTTTCTAATTGACAAATCATAATGAATATTTCACAATTATATACATAACTAATTAATGCTATGTAAAATTTAAATATCTTAAAACACTATATGTCAACTGTATAATAATTCTGAAATTAAAAAAATAGCATAGCACAGTTATCTATCTTTTTTCCCTTTCTTTTTTTTTTTTTCATTTTTGCTCCTGATTATAGGCCATAGGGTAGTAGTGTATCCTGTTCACTCCTAGAGAGCATCAGCTGGGGCCAGGCATATAATGACCATTTAGTAAACTCATGTTGAATTGAATTGAGCCTTACACATTTCACTGGTACAGAGAATTCTTCTTTCTTTCAGGCTAGCAGGGTGCTGCTCCTTTAAAAATGTCTTTTGGGAAACTTCCTTGACACTTGTCTCCATCCAGAAATGTCTGTGCCCAGCATCTAGAACTATGCCTAGGCACTGGAGTTTTGCCTTTGTATGGCTATGCCTAATTTCTGGCATCTGTCCTGTGTGTTCCATCCCTGTGGAGTCTTGCTCAGGCCAAGGAGAAGGTTCTATATTTTCTCTAGATACAGTAGTAAGAACAGTGCTGTTCATTCAAAGAGCAATAGGAAAATACAGCCCTGAGGCAAGAGAATGCCTGACATGACACCCCTGGTCCTGTTCCATCTCTTCCCATGGGATGTGAGGAGGTGCTAGAAGGAGTGAAATTAATAGCAGACCCAACCAGTTCTACCTGATTCCAGGGAATCCCTGAAGATGAGACTGGCTCCAGTGTGGCCCCAAGAGGGATCCTTCTTGATGCAGTCAGTTTTATGCTTTGGTATAGGAAGGCCAGTGCTTTTCTCTCGTATTAATATGTGGGGTCTGCCCTGGGAGGGAAGGAGGGAAGATACTTTCTCACTTGCTGAATTTCTCAACTTCCCACTACCAAGTAGGTGAGTCAAGGGAAGACGGCCAGAGGCAAGATTACCCATATACTTACCTACTCCTCTAGATTCTTCTCTGAGGGATGAGTGCAATAACTTTCTGAAAGAATAGGAAGCAAGATGGAGGAGGAGTAGGAGACTCAAATATCATGAGGTCCTAGAAGTTCAGCTAGATAGTTATCAAACCATTCTGAGTACCTAAGAACTCAACAGGAGATGTAATGGAAGGAGAGCAGCAATTCCAGGAACAGAGAATTGACCATTTTCTTGGAGGTAGGACATGAGGAGAAGTGAATCTGAAGTGATGGGAAGAGAGACCAAGGTGGGAGGCGTAAGCTCCTGGCAGGCAGTAGAACAGCAGAGCATAAAATCAGAACATTTAGAAGTCTGTTTCACTGAGGCATGTCTCTCCAGAGGCTAATCAGGGGGTGGAGCCTTCACAGGGACAGTGTGGTCTCAGGACCCATGGGGTCACAAAAAGACCTGGGTTTCTGAGAGTGGCAGAGCTCCAAGGTTTCAGAGAAGGGAGGCCAGCTACAGAGACAGAGATGAGGAGGGGGTTCTCAGCTTGGGGTTACCTTAAACCATGATTCATGTCACGGTCAGACCACTCCATTTGAGCAGGGACCTCCTAATTGGCAAATCCGGGAGACCGCCTCCTTCCTCCTCCAGGAGGAGCAGTGCAGGAGCATGCTGCAGGAATATGATGGGTTTGGAGACTCCAAACAGGGCCATGCACCAGAGAAAGAAATGCTCAGTCACAGGCCGGATGATCTTGGAGTGCTGCTGGAGACCATTCAGACAGGAAGGATTGACTGCTTTTCTCTGAGAGCTCACTGAGGAGTGGGGCCCTGAGCTCTTGGGCCTACAAGCTGGAGATTGGAAGGCTGCCATCTTCATTCCTGTCCTCCAAAGCTGTGCAGAAAACATTTAGGGAACAAAAGATAATGAGAGTGAACCCCAGCAAATTGCAAAGCCTGGCCCCTGGCAGGGGCAGTGCAATTCTGCCTTGGGCAAAGACATTTGATAATCACTGCAACAAGCTCCTTCCCCAGAAGATCAGCAAGAATATCCAGCCAAGACCAAGTCTCCGATCAATGAGAATTGTAGAACTCCAGAGCTAGTGGAAAACAACACATAGAGTTCTTGGCTTTACCCCCAAGACCCTTAAGTCTCTGAAAATTATTTTTTTTTTCATTTTTTTCCTATTCTACTTTTAAACTTTTCCTCTTTCCTATTTTAACATTTTTAAACTATTTTATCATATCAATACCTTTTATAAAAAATCTTTTAAAATTTTCATTATTATAATCATATTTTATCCCCTCACAATATTTAACCTTATTTTTTGTACACATCTAGGTTTTTTTTCTTTAAAAATTTGGGATACAATTTTTTATAATAGATCAAAATATACCCTAAATCCTGTGCATGTCTTTGTTTTAGTCTCCACTCTGATCACATTCTCTCCTCTTTTTTTTTTTTTTCCTTTTCCAACCAACTTCTTACCTTATCCCATGCCTTCATCATGTTTACCCTTATTTTTGTTGCCCATATATATATACCCATATATATGGGGGTTTTTTTGTTAAAAATTCGGGAGGTACTTTCCTTTAAGAGACCAGAACATACCCAAAATCAAGTGGGTGGCTCTGTTCTATTCACCAGTCTAATATATATATATATATATATATTTTTTCAAAATTTCCCCCCTTTCTACTGTTCATTGTTTTTGGTATTTTCTGATTTGGTTAGCATATATTTTTTTGGGTCTTTACCACCCTTTTAGTATTTTGTCTACTCATTCATCTATTCATTACTAGATAAAATGACAAGGTGGAAATACTCACATGAAAAAAAGAACAAAAGGCAGTATCAATGATTAGTGACCTAATCAATACTAGTCACCTAATCAGTGACATCAGTAATATGTCAGAACTAGATTTCAGGATGACAATTATCAAGGTGCTAGCTGGGCTCAAAAAAAGCATGGAAGATGTTAGAGAATCTTTTTCTGGAGAAATAAAATCTAACCAAATTGAAATAAAAATCAATTAATGAGGTGTAATAAAAAATGGAAGCTTGTACTGCTAGAATAAATAAGGAAGAAAAGAGAATTAGTGATATAGAAGACCAAATGACAGAGAATAAAGAAACTGAGCAAAAGAGAGATAAACAACCACTGGATCATGAGGGGAGAATTTGAGAGATAAGTGATACCTTAAGACGATACAATATTAGAATAATTGAGATCCCGGAAGAAGAAGAAAGAGAGAGAGGCACAGAAGATATATTGGAGCAAATTATACTAGAGAATTTCCCTAATATGGGAAAAAAAAACAAAAAACCAAGCATCAAAATCCAGGAGGCAGAGAGAACCCTTTCAAAATCAATAAAAATAGGTCAACACCCTGTCAACTAAGGGTAAAACTTACAAGTCTTAGTGAAAAAGAGAAAATCCTGAAAGCAACTCAGGACAAGAGGTCTGGAACATAAAATCATAGAAATACTAGATTGGAAGCAAACATTCACAGAGACCTGGCAGGCCAGAAAGGACTAGCATGATATATGCAGAACACTAAACGAGAAAAATATGCAGCCAAGAATACTATATCCAGCTACGCTATCATTGAAAATAGAAGGAGAGATAAAAAGCTTCCAGGAAAATTCGCAAATCAATCAATGTGATAGAACAAATCAATAAGAGAAGAGAGAAGAAACACATGGTCCTCTCAATTGATGCAGAAAAAGCATTTGACAAAATCCAGCATCCGTTCCTGATGAAAACACTTCTAAGTATAGGGATAGAGGGAACATTCCTGAACTCCATAAAATCTATCTATGAAAGACCCACAGCAAATATCATCCTCAACGGGAAAAAGCTTGCAGCCTTCCCGTTGAGATCAGGAACACGACAAGGATGCCCACTCTCACCACTCTTGTTCAACATAGTATTAGAAGTCCTAGCATTGGCAATCAGACAACAAAGAGAAATAAAAGGTATCCAAATTGGCAAGGAAGAAGTCAAACTCTCTCTCTTTGCAGATGACATGATTCTTTATATGGAAAACCCCAAAGACTCCACCCCCAAACTACTAGAACTCATACAGCAATTCACTAACGTGGCAGGATACAAAGTAAATGTACAGAAATCAGTGGCTTTCTTATACACTAACAATGAAAATACAGAAAGGGAAATTAGAGAATCGATTCCATTTACTATAGCACCAAGAACCATAAGATACCTGGGAATAAACCTAACCAAAGTGGTAAAGGACCTGTACTCGAGGAACTACAGAACACTCATGAAAGAAATTGAAGAAGACACAAAAAGATGGAAGACTGTTCCATGCTCTTGGATTGGAAGAATACACATTGTTAAAATGTCTATACTGCCTAGAGCAATCTATACTTTTAATGCCATTCCAATCAAAATTCCACCAGTATTTTTCAAAGAGCTGGAGCAAATAATCCTAAAATTTGTATGGAATCAGAAGAGACCCCGAATTGCTAAGGAAATGTTGAAAAACAAAAACAAAACTGGCGGCATCACGTTACCCGATTTCAAGCTTTACTACAAAGCTGTGATCACCAAGACAGCGTGGTACTGGCATAAAAACAGACACATAGACCAGTGAAATAGAGTGGAGAGCCCAGATATGGACCCTCAACTCTATGGTGAAATAATCTTCGACAAAACAGGAAAAAATATTCAATGGAAAAAAGACAGTCTCTTCAATAAATGGTGCTGGGAAAACTGGACAGCGATATGTAGAAGAATGAAACTCGACCATTCTATTACACCGTACACAAAGATAAACTCAAAATGGATAAAAGACCTCAACGTGAGACAGGAATCTATCAGAATCCTAGAGGAGAACATAGGCAGTAACCTCTTCGATATCAGCCACAGCAACCTCTTTCAAGATATGTCTCCAAAGGCAAAGGAAACAAAAGCAAAAATGAACTTTTGGGACTTCATCAAGATCAAAAGATTCTGCACAGCAAAGGAAACAGTCAACCAAACAATAAGGCAACCCACGGAATGGTAGAAGATATTTGCAAATGACAGTACAGACAAAAGGTTGATATCCAGGATCTATAAAGAACTTCTCAAACTCAACACACACAAAACAGATAATCATATCGAAAAATGGGGAGAAGATATGAACAGACACTTCTCCAATGAAGACATACAAATGGCTATCAGACACATGAAAAAATGTTCATCATCACTAGCCATCAGGGAGATTCAAATTAACACTACATTGAGATACCACCTGACACCACTTAGAATGGCCAAAATTAGCAAGACAGGAAACAACGTGTGTTGGAGAGGATATGGAGAAAGGGGAACCCTCTTACACTGTCGGTGGGAATGCACGTTGGCGCAGCCACTTTGGAGAACAGTGTGGAGATTCTTCAAGAAATTAAAAATAGAGCTACTCTATGACCCTGCAATTGCACTACTGGGTATTTATCCCAAAGATACAGATGTAGTGAAAAGAATGGCCATCTGTACCCCAATGTTTATTGCAGCAATGGCTACGGTCGCCAAACTGTGGAAAGAACCAAGATGCCCTTCAACGGATGAATGGATAAGGAAGATGTGGTACATATACACAATGGAGTATTATGCCTCCATTAGAAAGGATGAATACCCAACTTTTGTAGCAACATGGATGGGACTAGAAGAAATTATGCTGAGCGAAATAAGTCAAGCAGAGAGAGTCAAGTATCATATGGTCTCACTTATTTGTGGAGCATAACAAATAACATGGAGGATGTGGGGATATGGAGAGGAGAGGGAGTTGAGGGAAACTGGAAGGGGAGATGAACCATGAGAGACTATGGACTCTGAAAAACAACCAGAGGGTTTTGAGGGGGGGGGGAGGTTGAGGAACCAGGTGGTGGGTAATAGGGAGGGCACATACTGCATGGAGCACTGGGTGTGATGCCAAAACAATGAACACTGTTAAGCTGCAAATAAACAAATAAACGAATAAAAAATAATTTAAAAAAAAAGCTTCCAGGACAAACAGAAAGTAAAAAAATTTGTAAACACCAAACTAGCCCTCCAGGGAATCTTCAAAGGGTATTCTAAGCAAAGAGAGAACCTAAAAGTAACATAGACCAGAAAGGAAGACAGACAATAGACAGAGACAATAGGCAATACAATGGCACTAAATTCATATCTTTCAATAGTTACCCTGAATATAAATGGGCTAAATGCTCAAATCAAAAGACAGAGGGTATTAGAATGTATAAAAAAAAAAGAAACCATCAATATGCTGTCTACATGAAACTCATTTTAGACCCAAACACACCTCCAGATTGAAAGTGAGAAGGTGGAAAGCAATTTACCATGCTAATGGACATCCAAAGAAAGCTGGGGTGGAAATACTTATATCAGACAAATTAGATTTTAAGCCAAAGACTATCACAAGAGATGAGGAAGGACACTATATCATAGTTAAAGCTACTGTCCAACAAGAAGATCCAATAATTTTAAATATCTGTGCCTCTAACATGGGAGCAGACCATTATATAAACCAATTAGTAACAAAATCAAACACATTGACAATAATATAAAAATAGTAGGGGAATTTAACGCCCCCCTCACTGAAATGAACAGATCATCTAAGCAAAAGATCAACAAGGAAATAAAAGCTTTAGATGACTCACTGGATCAGATGGACATTAAAGATACATTCAGAAGATTCCATTCCAAAGCAAAAGAATATACATTCTTCTCTAGTGCACATGGAACATTTTCCAGAATAGATCACACCCTGGGTCACAAATCAGATCTCAACTGGTACTAAAAGTTTGGGATCATTCCATGCATATTTTCTGACCACAATGCTCTGAAACTGGTACTTAATCACAAGGGAAAAGTTGGAAAGAACTCCAATATATGGAGGCTAAAGAGCATCCTACTAAAGAATGAATGGATCAACCAGGAAATTTAAGATGAATTTAAAAAAAAATCATGGAAACAAATGAAAATGAAAACACAACATTTCAAAATCTTTGGGATGCAGTAAAGGCAGTCCTAATAGGAAAGTCCATATGAAGACAAGCCTTTTTGAAGAAACAAGAAAGATCTGGAGTACACAACCTAAACCTATGCCTAAAGGAACTAGAGAAGGAACAGCAAAGAATGCCTAAACCCAGCAGGAGAAGAGAAATAATAAAGATCAGAACAGAAATCAATGAAATAGAAACCAAAAGAGCAGTAGAAAAAATAAATGAACATGGGAGCTGGTTCTTTGAAAGAATTGATAAGACTGATAACTCCCTAGCCAGACTTATTAAAAAGAAAAGAGAAAGTACGCAAGTTAATAAAATAATGAATGAAAGAAGAGAGATCACAACCAACAGCAAAGAAATAAACAATTATAACAAAATATTATGAGCAACTATATGCCAGCAAATTTGACAATCTGTAAGAAATGGGTGCATTCCTAGAGATATATAAACTACCACAGCTGAACCAGGTAGAAACAGAAGACCCAAAGAGACCGATATCCAGTAAAGAGGTTGAAGCAGTCATCAAGAACTCCGAAAAATGGGAGGCCAGCTGGACAGCTCCCCTGGGGAATTCTACCAAACATTTAAAGAAAATTAATACTTATTCTCCTGAAACCACATAATACTCTCAATAGATACTGAAAAATCATTTGACAAAGTACAGCATAATTTCTTGTTCAAAATCCTTCAGAGTAAAGGGATAGAGGGTACATAACTCAATATCATCAAAACCATCTATGAGAAACCCACAATGAATATCATTCTCAAAGGGGAAAAACTGAGATCTTTTCCCCTAAGGTCAGGAACATGGCAGGGATGTCCACTATCCACCACTCCTATTCAACATAGTCTAGAAGTCCTAGCCTTAGCAATCAGACAACAAAGAGAAATAAAAGGCATCTGAACCAGCAAAGAAGAAGTCAAACACTCACTCTTTGCAGATGATATGATACTTTATGTGGAAAACCCAAAAGACTCTACTCTGAAACTCCTAGAACTCAAACAGGAATTCAGTAAAGTGTCAGGATATAAAATCAGTGCACTAAAATCAGTTGCACTTCTGTACACCAACAGCAAGATGGAAATGAGAAATTATGGAATCAATCCCATTTACAATTGCACCTAAAACCATAAGATACCCATGCATAAACCTAACAAAAGAGGCAAAGACTCTGTATTCAGAAAACTATAAAAGTATTCATGAAAGAAATTGAGGAAGACAAAAGGAAATAGAAAAATGTTCCATGCTCATGGATTGGAAGAACAAAAATTTTGAAAATGCCAATGCTACCTAAAGCAATCTAAACATTTAATTCAGTCCCTATCATAATACAATCATTTTTTCAAAGAAATGGGGAAAAAATCCTAAAACTTATATGAAACCAGAAAAGACCCTGAATAGCCAGAGGAATATTGAAAAAGAAAACCAAAGTTGGTGACATCACAATTCCAGACTTCAAGCTCAATTACAAAGTTGTAATCATCCTTATGCTACACAAGTAAGTGAAATCATATGACAATTGACTCTCTCTGCTTGACTTATTTCACAGCATAATCTCCTCCCGTCCCATCCATGCTGATACAAGAGTTGGGTATTCATCCTTTCTGATGGAGGCATAATATTCCATTGTATATATGGACCATATCCTTTTTATCCATTCATCTGTTGAAGGGCATCTTGGCTCTTTCCACAGTTTGGTGACTGTGGCCATTGTTTCTATGAATATTGGGGTACAGAGGACCCTTCTTTTCACTACATCTGTATCTTTGTTGTAAATACCCAGTAGAGCAATTGCAGGGTCATAAGGTAGCTCTATTTTTAATTTCTTCCAAAACCTATGGGATACAGCAAAGGTGGTCCTAAGGGGGAAATACATACTCATCCAAGACTCCCTCAAAAAAAATTGAAAAATCCAGAATACACCAGCTGTCTCTACACCTTAAAGAGCTGGAGAACCTACAACAAATCAAACCAACTCCACACATAAGAAGGGAAATAATCAAGATTGGAGCAGAGATCAATGAGATAGAAACCAGAGATACAGTAGAATGTATCAATGAAACTAGAAGCTGTTTTTTTGAAAGAATCAAAAAGATCGATAAATTATTGGCCACACCAATCCAAAGAAAAAAAAAGAAAGTCCAAATTAATAAAATTATGAATGAAAAGGGAGAGATCACAACTAACACCAAGGAAGTAGAAACAATCATCAGAAGTTATTATCAACAGTTATATGCCAATAAGCTAACCCACCTAGATGAAATGGATGCATTCCTGGAAAAGTATAAACTCCCAAAATTGAACCAGGAAGATATTGACAACCTGAATAGACTGATATCTAGTAACGAGATTGAAGCAGTGATCAAAACCCTCCCAAAAAACAAGAGTCCAGGACCTGATGGATTCCCTGAGGAATTCTATCAAACTTTCAAAGAAGAAATAACACCTATTCTCCTGAAGCTGTTTCAAAAAATTGAAGCAGAAGGAAAACTTTCAGACTCTTTTTGTGAAGCCAGCATTACCCTGATCCCCAAACCAGGAAAAGACCCTACCAAAAAGGAGAATTTCAGACCAATATCACTGATGAATATGGATGTTAAGATTCTCAACAAGATCCTAGCAAACAGGGTCCAAGAGTACATTAAAAGATTATCCACCATGACCAGGTGGGATTCATCCCTGGGTTACAAGGATGGTTCAACATTCGCAAATCAATCAATGTGATAGAACAAATCAATAAGAGAAGAGAGAAGAACCACATGGTCCTCTCAATTGATGCAGAAAAAGCATTTGACAAAATCCAGCATCTGTTTCTGATTAAAACGCTTCAAAGTATAGGGATAGAGGGAACATTCCTGAACTTCATAAAATCTATCTATGAAAGACCTACAGCAAATATCATCCTCAATAGGAAAAAGCTTGCAGCCTTCCCGTTGAGATCAGGAACACAACAAGGATGCCCACTCTCACCACTGTATTTTTAATTTCTTAAGGAATCTCCACACTGTTTTCCAAAGTGGTTGTACCAACAGTGTAAGAGTATTCTGCTTTCTCCACATCCTCTCCAACACTTGTTGTTTCCTGTCTTGTTAATTTTGGCCATTCTAACTCATGTAAGGTGGTATCTCAATGTGATTTTGATTTGAATCTCTCTGATGGCCAATGATGATGAACATTTTTTCATGTGTCTGTTAGCCATTTGTATGTCTTCTTTGGAGAACTATCTGTTCTTGTCTTCTGCCATTTCTTGACGTGATTATCTGTTTTGTGTGTGTTGAGTCTGAGGAGTTCTTTATAGATCTTTGATATCAGCCCTTTCCTTGTAGTGTCATTTGTGAATATCTTCTCCCATTCTGTGGGTTGCCTCTTTGTTTTGTTGAGTGTTTTCTTTGTTGTGCAGATGCTTTTGATGGAGAAGGAAAGGAAAAGTGAATTAAGAGAAATTGGAGGGGGAGACAAACTGTTAGAGAGTACAGACTCTGAGAAACAAACTGAGAGTTTTGGAGGGGAGGTGGGTGGGGGTTAAGTGAGCCTGGTGATGGGTATTAAGGAGGGCATGGTCAACTAATCTCCGACAAAGGAGGAAAGAATGTCCAATTGAAAAAAGACAGTCTCTACAACAAATGGTGTTGGGAAAATTGGACAGCCACATACAGAAGAATGAAACTGGACCATTTCCTTACACGATGCACACAAAATAGACTCAAAATGGATGAACTACCTCAATGTGAGACAGGAATCCATCCAAATCATTGAGGAGAACACAGGCAACAACCTCTTCAACCTCAGTCACAGCCACTTCTTCCTAGAAAGATCGCCAAAAGCAAGAGAAGCAAGAGTAAAAATGAACTATTGGGACTTCATCAAGATCAAAAGCTTTTGCACAGCAAAGGAAACAGCAAAACCAAAAGACAATTGACAGAATGGGCAAAGATATTCACAAATGACATATCAGATAAAGTGCTAGTATCCAAAATGTATAAAGGACTTATCAAACTCAACACCCAAAGAATAAATAATCCAATAAGAAAATGGATAGAATATGTGAACAGATATTTCTGCAACGATATCCAGATGGCAAACAGACACATGAAAAAGTGCTCCACATCACTCAGCATCAGGGAAATACAACTCAAAACCAAAGTGAGGTACCACGTCACACCAGTCAGAATGGCTAAAATTAACAAGTCAGGAAATGACAGGTGTTGACGAGGATGCAGAGAAAGGGGAACCTGCCTACACTGTTGGTGGGAATGCAAGCTGGAGCAGCCACTCTAGAAAACAGTACAGAGGTTCCTCAAAAAGTTGAAAATAGAGCTACACTATGATCCAGCGATCACACTACTTGGTGTTTACCCTAAAGATACAAATGTAGTGATTGAAGGGGCATGTGCCCCTGGAATGTTTATAACAGCAATGTCCACAATAGCCATACTATGGAAAGAACCTAGATGTCCATCAACAGACGAATGGGTAAAGAAGATGTGAGATACATACACACACACACACACACACACACACACAATGGAATACTATGCGGCTATCAAAAGAAACAAAATCTTGCCATTTGCAATGACATGGATGGAACTATAGGGTATTATGTTGAGTGAAATAAGTCACTCAGAGAAAGACAATTATCATATGATCTCTCTGATATGTAGAATTTGAGAGGCAGGGCAGGGGGTTGTGGGGAATAGGGAAGGAAAAAATGAAACAAGATGGGATTGGGAGGGTGATAAACCTTAAGAGACTTAATCTCATGAAACAAACTGAGGGTTGCTGGAGGCTAGGGGAAAAGGGATAGAGTGGTTGGGTTATGGACATTGAGGAGGGTATGTGCTATGGTGAGTGCTATGAAATGTGTAAGTCTGATGATTCACAGACTAGTACCCCTGGAGCAAATAATACATCATATGTTAATTAAAAAAAAAAAAAACCTCTGAAAATACCTGCAATTCTTTGAGGAGAGAGAATTGATACTCCTACATGGGGAGAGAAATGGACTGAAACTAATAACTGGATAGGGATTGAGGCATCATTATTCTGGAAGGGAAAGTTTTAGTTGAAACTGAGAAAGAGGTATTTGTCATAAAACACTTCCTGGAGAAGGTTGTCTATGAAACAATTTGGGAAATAAAAGTCAAGGGACTTGGAAAAGTCCAGTAATTCTGGGCTACATGGACCTTTAGATGTCATGAAAGAATGAAACTCTTATGAAAGATGTGTTTTTTCACATTTGAAGGAAAATTTTTTAAAGATTTTATTTATTTATTTGACAGAGAGAGAGAGATCACAAGTAGGCACAGAGGCAGGCAGGGGTGGGGGAAGTGGGCTCCCCACTGAGCAGAGAGCCTGATGTGGGGCTTGATCCCAGGACCCTGAGATAATGACCTGAGCTGAAGGCAGAGACTTAACCCACAGAGCCACCCAGGTGCCCCATATTTGAAGGAAATTTATGAGTCACGTTTGTATTGTGTATTGTGTATTTTGCTATGGAGTGACATTCTTGAATCAGGAAGTGATGAGATATGATTCCTATTGCCACTGGACGATAGACAGAAGGAAGTGTGTGGACAGATGTACTCTTCCTGGAAGACAGTTGTAGCAACTGCTGAAGTCATCTAGCTCCTGCTCTTCAATGTGTGGGCCATGGACCTGCAGCCAGGGTGTCCCCCGGAGGCTTCTTAGAAATATAGAATCTCAGATTCCAGTGTGGACCTGCTGAATCATTATCTGCATTTTTAACAGGCTCCCAAGTGATTTGTAAGGTCTTTTAAATTTGAGAAGTACTGGTTTTAGATCTGAGGTGACAGGTATCTGGCCTCAGATGAGCACTATGGAAGGTGTGAAAACTTTAGAACTGGGGACACAGGAGAAGGGGCCTAAGTTAGGGAACTGAATTTGGGGAAGAGGGAGAAATGCGGTGTCTGACTGCCCACCTGTCTCCAGAACTCCCATACCAGTCGCTATGGCAGGGTTTAGCCCTCTGTGCATGGTGGAAAAAAGCCAGTGGTGCCCTCCTTCAAGTCTGCCTGGTCCTCAGGGACCCTCTAGGGCAAGCCTTGGGTTGGTGGTGACTGCTGCAAATTCTATTTCCCCTCCTGCATATGATGATCTTATAGGAACTGGGAAGGTAATAATAGTCATGTCCCAACTCAGGGTTGTACTGTCCCTTAATCAAATGAGTGATAATCTGATGATACTAATTGAGGAGGCTGTGGAGGTTGGGGGATGAGATAGGAATCCTTAACTATCTGTCCTGAAAATTAGGCAACTTTCATCTTTTGAATGCTTTCAGGAGAGACAAGATATCTACATAAGGGGTTTTACCCAACCCGACAGAGAACAAATTATGCTTTTTAAGGGATCTTTCATGATTATTAAATGGTTAATAATAAACTGTATGAGACCTATAATTCCAGACACCTGGACTTATGGGCAATGGAACAATGTTACCAAGTGGGCATAGGAGAATTTTCTTTCCCTTAAAAAAATTTTTTTTTTTTGGAGAGAGAGAGGACAAACAAGCTGGAAGTAGGGTCAGAGAGAGGGAGAAATAGACCTCCCACCAAGCAAG
This sequence comes from Meles meles, assembly GCF_922984935.1. Taxonomy (NCBI): domain Eukaryota; kingdom Metazoa; phylum Chordata; class Mammalia; order Carnivora; family Mustelidae; genus Meles; species Meles meles. The sequence goes on from NC_060072.1 coordinate 73,872,546, forward strand.
AAGCCCAGGATCCTGAGACCACAACTCGAGCCAAAGGCAGATGCCCAACCAAAGAAGCCACCCAGGTGCACACATTGGAGAATTTTCTTAGGTTTTCAAGGGTTTGTGTACCTCATTCCTTATAAGAATAGATGATAAATAAGGGCCAATATTAAAAGAAAATAGATGGAGTTTGAACATAAGGACGAATTTTCTGAGATCAGGAGGTGATGGGGTAGATGGGTGGGAGCAGGTTCTGTGGCCGTGTGCATAGCTGTCTCACTTGGGTGTGGAATGCCTCCAGTGGACTCCTGACCAGAAACAGGGAAATATACATAATGAATTTTCAAGATCTTTGTTATCCCATGAATTCTCCAGTCAACTTCCTAAATGAGGGGCTGAGGTGGATGTGTGGTGTATGTAGGTAGTGAGGCATGGGAATGATGAGTGACAGAAGAAAAAAAACACAGAATCTTCACAGAGAACTGAAATCTACTATCAGTTCTCCTAACTCTCCTTAGATTTAGGAGAATATATTGGACATTAGGGCTCAAGTAGACTTTTAGGTTTACAGGTCCTTCCTCTCTTCATGTATTTAACTTGTGTCATAGGAGATTTTAAAACGTCCTAAGGGAAAGGAACATCTCCCTTATGCATTACTTCTTTCTATGTCCACAGCTCCACAGTGATGATGATGATTATATAACTACCATCTGTGAGTACTCCAAGCACTTTACATAATCACCTATTTGATGCAAAGTTGAATGAGGTGAGTGTTGTTGTGCTCATTCTACAAAAATTGAAACTAAGGATCAGAAGTGTTCAGTCATTTGTGCAAAGTGAAGTAGTGAAGCTCATATTTGTACCATGTTTGAGCAAAGTCTTGTACCTGTAACCCCTGAGCTATACTCTGTGTGGAGTATCAGCTCAGTGATCATTGATCAGTGATCATTGAAACTCAATGGCATAGAGGTAATTGAAAGACAGTGGATAATACCCAATAGTGAGTAATGAGAAAATAATTCTATGTGTTTTATGGCATGTGCTCAGAGACACACTTAGTGATAAATAGAGCTCATGATCAGACAATCTCTCCTGGGTTCTACCTGTGGTCAGGAACCTGGAAAGGGGACAAGGCTGGATACCTACAGTCATAAAGCTCTTCATTTAAAGTCATGTGTGTGCACCAAATATATGGACATATGTATTTGAAATTTGAGTGGAAATTTGCATGAAAGGAGTGAGGTATTTTCCTCTCGGTATATCTACAGACATGGGCATATTTTTTAGACTTTTTACGTGTGATATGTGTGTGTGTGTGTGTGTGTGTGTGTGTGTGTGTTTGCAATTGTGATATTTGTGCCTGTATCCAAACCCTGAAGGTTTCAGACAGCACTAAGTAACCAGGAGCCTTCCACCCCTGGTCATGGTTGGTGTGTTTCTCCCAAACCCTGATATTTATTTTTCATCACCTCTCAGGGAAACCCTGATGAGTTTACTTCTGGGAAGCTCATGGCTAAGATGCTGGGTGCTATGGAGCCCTATCCATCTGCGACAGTCAGAAGAGGTTCACAGGAAAAGAACAACAGCAGCCTCAAGGAAAGTTTGCTCCTGTGTTTTACCCTCTAACCTCAGACACAGCTGCAGTTTCAGCCACACCCCCCACATCAACACCTCCTCTCCCCTAGAAGACCCTTAGGGAAGGTTCTCAGAGAAGCCCTTGTATTTACCTCTTCGCTTCCCTTGGAGACACCCCAGGAAGAGGAGAATTTAAATTTGTACTAATTAAGGAATCTAGAGTGGAGATTCTGAGAAGCTGGTCATTCATGGAACTAATTTCATAAAATGCAGTGAGCTCTGACAGAAACAATGATGGTAAGAAGAGTTGAATTTCTCTGTTTCCTTCTTTAGAAAAACTGAAGCAAAAGTACTGGAAGCAAGAGGCAGGACTGGCACGTAGTTTGAAGGCAGAACAGCCCAGGAAGCCCCTCCTCTGCCTGCCAGCACCAGAGCTTGGGAGGCTGTTTTGTGAGGGATTTTTATGACAAACTTTAGTTTACATGTGACATTTAACAGTATCTCTTTTCCAGAGGAGGAAATACAGATATTTATTGACATAGAGTGTCTAAATCTCAAGGAAAATTGACTATGGAGATGGAAGGAGATATTTCTCTCTTTCCCACAGGTACACAAATTACCTAAGTTTCTTTGTAGTGTATGCTTTTCTGCCCTCTGTTCTCCTCTGGGTAATGAGATTAAGAAATTCTTTCATTATTATTAAATAACTCAGTGGAGGGAGAGTTGAGATGAGAGACAAACAGAGGAAGACATAGTGGGTTCCCTCTCTCATTGGAACCATTGCCCCTTCCAAAGATCAGGTGCAAGAGAAGTGGGGAGAAATGGACCCTGAGCTGGGACCCAGGTCCTGGCACCTGTATTCTGTCCTCAAAGCCTCCAGATTCTGCAGTTTTCTCTTAAATTTCACTGGTCCTCGCATTTTACTCTGTCATGATGAACAGAAGTTTGACATCAAATGATGCCCAAAGTCAAGAAACCCTTCCCAGTAGCAGTGTTTTTCCTTGGAATTCTGTCCTCCCAATCTCTGACTACTGAAATCCTATATAATCACCAAGGTGCACTATAAATGTGACCTCTGCCTATGCCTTCCTGGGTTATCTGCCTCTGACGAAATTTATTTCCTTTGATACATTTTACTCCTTTGTGTCACTCTCACCATAGCTGTCTCTCTGCACACTGTGTTCAACTGTGTTTACCCTGTGTCTTCTCTTTCTCCTTCAGTCACCTGAGTTTCTGGAGTGGGGAGACTGTGCCCTGTATATTTTTATATTTTCTCCACTGTGCTTAACACAGAGTTAAAGAATTACTAAGTAATTTTCAGGTGTGGTATAAAATAGAGGGAAAGAACCCATGAACATCTGTGGAAAGAGAGGTATTATGAATACTGATAAAGGATAATTACTGTGATTGTAGGTCTGCACATGATGCTTTCGGATATGGATCATCTTATTAGGAAATGTTGATCCCACCAGTAGAGTTATTGTCACATAATATATTTATTCATTGTTCATTCTTTCTCTCATTCAAACTTAGAGCTTTTCTTAGAGGGAAATAGACAATAAGCAAGAAAACAAGTGTTCAGTAATTCCAGAGTGTGGGGAATCCACTACGGAATAAATAGGTATTTGTGATTAAGAGTAACAGGGAATTTTCTTTAGATAGGGATGCTAGGAATGACCTTTATGAACACTGTCACATATTTACCTTACTATGATTATGAGTTAATTCAATATCTCATCTGAAGAACAATAACAATAAAATCAGTAACAGAAGTAGAATATAAGCCTTCCCACCAGGGTTTGTGTTTGTCAATCCAACCTTAGACTTGGTTCCTTCTTTGGTCCAACTTCCAACCTCCACCAAACCTTGGGAAGAAGGCAAGTCAGGGCCATTTCCTTGTTCAGGATAGACCCTGTCCCCTCTTCTCCAGCCTAGGAGTCTGTGAGCAAAACAATCATTAAGAGCTTTGATCTTGCTAGAGACTTGGAGACAGATCAAGACAGAGATCTCTGAAATAATGGCCCAGGATATGAGGTTCAGGGAAGGATGAGGACAGAAGTTCACAAAGAGAGAAGCTAATTGCTGTCACACAGACTCTCTCTTCCTTCCCACCTCAGTCAGTGGGTTCTGGGCCCTCCACATTTTGGGGGTCTTGGTCAGTGTTTTGGGATTTTAGGGAAAGGGAAGGTATCCCCTGACTGAGTTAGTGACCAGTCATTTCTGGATCCCTATTGCAAGGCTGAAGACCCCCTATGCTGTGAGGAGCAGGCAGTCCCTCCGGTATCCCAGCAGTCTCAGCTAGCTCTTTCATTACCAGAGTCTTCCTTGGACTACTTTCCTGCCCCCTCCTCTTGCCACAAGTTGGAAATATTAGCTTCTATCTCTTGCAGAGTAGGGGGCCCATTTGAAATGGTTTGGGAGTGGGTAAGGGGAATCTGAAACTAGTACTTAGAGCTTTTACACCTGTCTCCTGTACACTTCCCCACCGTCCCAAATCCAGCTGTTCAGTGAACTATTTCACACTAATTATACCACTGCTGTGTGCACAGAGCTCCAAAGTGTTCTCTGGCCATTGTCACCCCAGGAACCAATACATTCTCCTGGCAGCCCACGCAGATGCTCAGCAGCCCTTCCCTTGAGCTCCAAGTCCAGAAGTCTCCTCTGAAGCCTGGGATCTGGCACGTAGGTATTTGGGACAAACACGGAGAAGGTGAAGAAATGGTAGAGAAGTGGAAGGTTGGGAGAGAGCCCCACAGTTTCTGTGGACAATCTGATTACTTAACAGCAGCAAGAATGATTAAAATAGGGAAGAGGAAGAACTTCCCAGGAGCAGACAGTGCTATTTATTTTCTGAGGCAGAAATCCTGGGCCTGATACAGGGAGGGACAGCATGAAAGGGACCCATGGAGGGAGAACTGATCCCCATCAGTGTTGGGGTTCAGTAAGATGTGGTGGGGGGAGGGACACCACATAGAGCAAACAGGCAGAAAATGAGATGAGACTCTGGGGGGATCTTTGCCTTCCAGTGGAGGCTCCAGTTCCTTACCTCACACACAGGGTCATGGCTAACCATGCACCCTCTGCTGGGCGTTCAGCTTTCACTGCTCTGCTGGGAGAAAGACCCAGATGCTGTGCAGAGTCCTTTCTCTCCTCAAACCCAGGCTGGGAGTGAGGGAGAGTCTCCCTGCTGAGATGGTGGAATGATCCCATGGGGAGCAGACCCTGTTTATCTCTGTTGTCTACTGAGAAGGAGTGGCTTTGGAGTGACCAGGTCATCAGGGCCTCCTAAGGTCACAGGGCTACCAAGGTTCCCTTCTGACGTGGCAGAGCCAAGGTGTCCCGGACCCTGGCCACCCCTGAGGCCACTCAGAAGGGGAAGGGGCTCGCCGAGGTGGGTGGGGCTTCCCCCAGGTGGACTGAAGTGCTGTAGCCCATCCTGTTCCTCTGAACATCCCAGTCCCTCACTCTGCTGATGGGGCGATGTCTCTTCAACCGTTGGTAACATCTGACCAGGTCTGTTCTCATGAGCGCAGGGGAGATGGCAGGCAGAGGGTATGAAGAGAGAGAAGGGGGAAAATGTCCTTCCCTTTATTGGGCTCTGAGCCCTGCACTACTCCCTAGATTCTGAAGGATGGGAAAGGTGTGAAAACAGATGTAGAAGTGACTTGAAGTGAGGCAAAAGGGTGGGGTGCAGCAGGCTGGAGAGATGGAGGTAATGGGAAGGTAGAATCCCCCGAGAGGTGAGGTTGTCTGTGGAGGTGTGTCAGCAGGGTAGGGAGGCCGGCTGGGTTGGGGGAGAGATTGTCCAGGTGGGAAGGGACAGAGTGGTAGGTGGGCAGTGGAGGGGTCAGAGGGAAGGGGGTGGACAGTGAGGGGATGTGGAGGTATGAGGATGGGCCATGTCAGATGGAAACTCAGAGATGGTCAGGGCGACCAGTTGTCTGGAAGGAGGACTAGAGGAAGATTCCACTGGGAGGAGGGGAAGCAGACAACCGTTCCCCAGCAGTCAGAGTCTGGAACGATACAGCAAGTAAAGGCTGTGTTGGGGAAACCAAGGGTGTTTGTGGGTCCTTGGAGGGTCCCAGGAAGTTAAGGGTAAGACTTCCAGAGCCACTTCCTGCTCACACTGAAGCCTGACATTGGCAGGGAGCTGAGGAGGCCTGTTGAGCAGCAGAGGTAGGGGTGAGATCCCAGCTCCACTTGGCCCAAGGCACCTGGTGGGGGTGCCCATCTGCATGGAAGCCACTGGGCTGCTCCCCAGTCTGAGTGCAGAATCTAGTGGGTTTTTTTCTGAAGGGTCATTTAGTATTCATGGATGACACAATCTCTCCCTTCACTGCTTAGCACAACCAGTCCTGTCCAATAACTGTGTCCCACACTGTCTGTCCATAAAGAATGTCTCAGAATTGGTGTAATTCAAGGACATTATGGATCACTTTTTGCAGGACAGCTCCTTGGGGCTGATTAAACCTTCATATCCTTTTGATACAAGGGCTGAGTGCTCCATCCCAAACTTTTTCTCCATGGCCAACTGCATTAAAGTTCATTAGGGGAAAGACTACCTGTAAAGGGGCAAAACGCACTAGGGGACCAGGAGTGTTGGGGGCAAGGACAGGGGCAGGGGAGTCAGATGGAGCTGGCCTAGTCAGAGTTCAAGTTTCCCCAAGTGTGGGCACCTGGTGGTCCGAGCCTCAAGGAGATGGAGTTTCTGTTTCAGGGACAGCAGGACTGGAAGGGTGTTGGGTAGATGCTCACCACATGGGTGGGGAATGGAGGGAATGACTTTCCATCAGTGGCCACATTGATGATGGAAGCTACACCTGTCTTACTCTCACACATTTAGGTAAATTTTGTCAATCCTACTTTACAGGTGATAAAACTGATGCTCAGAGAGGTGATGTCAAGGGCCCAAGGCAACAATATATGAAGAGGCAAAGGTGGGAGTTGAACTCAGGTCCTCACTCCTGAGTTCTTGCTCTTCCCCGCACACACTGGGTAAAAGGTCTTAGCCTTCTATGTGTCTGCCTCAGCTGCAAGCCTGGGGGTGCAGGCAGGGTATAGGTGGCAGGTAGCTGCTCTAATTTGTTGTGAGAAGGATTGAGTTATCTCTGCAGGTTGCACTCCCACAGTGTGGGTCACAGTTCTAAAGACCCTGGTGACTGGAAGGGGGATAGAGCAGAGGAGTTCCAGTGTGGGCCAGGAAACTGGAAATAGCTTTCCTGTGGGTTTCCCTGCTTTGCCCTGGATGGTCTAGACCTCTAAGATCTAGATGACGGGGCTCTGGATCCTTAGAAGAATGGGCTAGAGTGGTGTGTATGTGTGCACAAGTGTGTTTGATGAGTGTATAAGAGTGCGTGAGTCCGGGTGTGCATGACTGTCTGTTAAAGAGTTTGTATGTGTCTTTGTGTTGCATACACATGAGAATGTTTGTGATGTGTGGGTGTGTATATGTGTGTAATTTGAGGTTAAGTGTATGTGTGTACATATGAGTGTGAGCCTGTGTGTGTGTCTGTGTGTATGTGTGTGTGTTGTCCTGGGGTGGGGGTGGGGAACCTGAAGACCCGTAGTAGCAGGTGTCTTTGGTTTGTGCATATTTCTAGCCGGCTCCAGAATGTGCTATGGGGTTGGGGGTAGGGGGAGGCCAGGAGAGGAAGGCTGTTAGTGCTGGAGAGCGGGGGATGGGGAACCTGAGCAGTGGGTGTCTCTGTCCTGCCAGAGGCTGATGGAGACTGGGTCCAGAGGCCTGCCATCAGGGCTGCACTGGAAGAGCTCAGGGGCCCTGCTCTGACCAGAGAGGGCCATAAATAGGTGGGGCCAGGGTGGGAGGAAGGCCAGAGAGTGGAGGGTTCAGGCCTATTCTCTTCCCACCCCCACCAGGCTGCAGCTCCTAACTCTAGGCTCCACCTATTCTGCCTGAGAACCTGAGAGTCCCCAGAAGTCCCTGTGTGCCCCCTAATGAGGCTGGGCTGACCAGAGTCACACTGAAAACCTCTGTCTCTGGTTGGGACTACACAGGCAGGTACAGAACAAGTCCTTGTCCCTTGGAGGCATCTAGTGAGCCATGTGTGCATTCTTACTGAATGTCACAGCACCTGAGGCTGTCAGACCCCTATTGCTGGGAAGTTCTCACTGAGTCTAACTCAAATCCACTTGTGGAACTTCCTGCTCTATGAGTATGAGCTCTCCCATCCCCTGACATGGAGGGAGTTCCTTCTGGATGGGAAGTGGGTCAGAGTGGAGGGACACTGAGAGGATATGGGGTAAAGCCTGGTGGGTCAGACCTTTCCTGGGCAGAAGGGCAGTGATCAGCAGGTCAGTTTCAGAGAAGAGAGCTCAGAGAGCACCAGTTTTCTGTCTGTTTAACCCTGTCACCCCAGACAGTGCCAGGGGAACTGGAGACAGGGGCCATGGTAGGAGTGAGCAGATGAGAATGGGGAAGGGGTTTCTTTGTCTGCAGCTGGGAGGAGCCTCTGGAAACACAGGGTAATGAGCAGATGATGAATGAGCTGTTCTTCCACAGCTCAGGAAGTAGGAGGTGAGGGACAAGGTTGTGGGTCTCTGAGGAGCAGACTGGGTGTGTGTTGAGGGTGGGGATGTACAGAGTGCAAGGACCTATTTAGCCAGAGCGCTTCCATCCGGTTAAACATAATTTTGTTGTTTAAATCTTAAACTGTCCCTGCCCCCCTTCTCCCAGGAGACTTACTTAAAAACAAGTCCCGGAAACCAGTCCCAGGTAACAAGCCCGAATACAAGGGTGTGTCAGGCCAGGTGGAGACATCCGATCAGTGGGTGGGCTCATACTGTCCCCCTAGCTACCAAGGAGTATGGGCCCCTCCCTTTGGGTGCCTTTTGGGCACCAATTCTGACCAAGGTGATAGGCTAGTTCAAATATCTACTAGGGTAAATTGTAATTCAATTGGTCACTTATGTATGACCTAACATTGCTGTGCAGCTTTCTCTGTGTGTTACAATTTCATTGGCCACCTGTGCATGGCCAGGCCAACCACATGACCTTTGCCCTTAAAAGCTAGTCTGTGAAGCAGAGAGAGATCCCCTTCTCTTGTAAGATGTGCGGCCCCGAATGTTCAGTTTCATTCTTGATGCTTGATGTGAAATAAAGCTTTGCTTGACCTTCGCTTTGTATCAGTCTCGCTCCTTTAATCACGGACCCATTATTGTGGGACCTAACAGAGAGCACAATGTGTGTGGCCTACATGTCAGTGCTCTGTGGTTGACAGTCCTCTGTACCCTGTTCTGGGTGTAAGCATACGTCACATGCGGAAGTGGGAGCTCTGACATGGGTGTTTAAACCCAGGGTTGTGAGCTGGCTTCCCACTGGAGCCTAGGAAGAATGCTTTCTTTGAGGAGCAGAGTTCAGCACCACTGGGAAGACCCTGGGGTGGGAATCAAGAACACATGGATTCCAGCTCTGCCCCTAGTTCTCCGCTGGGCCCCTGTGAGTCATCATCACCTCTGGGAGGGGGAATTTCACCTGCTGTCCAACCATAAAGGAAAAGCCAGATGTCTCTTTGTGCCACCAGCCCCAGGGCTGGAGACCAGAAAAGAGAAGGGGGTTGGAGCAGGGGATGGCATTTCAGGGGCTGAAGGGAATACAGGATGCCAGTGGGAAGGGCAGTGGGAGGTGAGTCCTACTGATACAGTTTTAGAATATAGGTGAGGTCGGGAGCCCACAACAAAGTATCCTTAAGATGTCTCTGGTGCAAAAAGGCGATTTTATTAAAGCACTGGGACAGGTCCCTGGGCAGGAAGAGTCACTGCCCTGGGGTTGTGAGGGGTGGCAGGTTATATTGGATGGGGTTGGGGAGGTAAGGCAAAAGGTAGGTTTCAACAGAAGTTTTATATGCTAAAGAAGACCTAGAGGATACTGGATACCGGAAGGCTTGCCATTGTCAAGATTGTTTTTCCGTTCTTAGCAAAGTATTAACATTAAGATAGTTGGGAGATTCCTAAAGAATGTCACACATGTCCCACCCAGGAGTGGGGGTAGGAGGGTTGGGAGGTTGTGGGGTGTCAGCTTTTGCTTTGTCCTCAGCCAGCCTTTTGCTCCCTCATCATTTCCCTCCTGAACAATTTTGACCCTTAAATCTTTAAGGTTCTTGAAAGTGTAAGGTCTCATTTTCTATAACTCCTTCCTGCTGGGTAGGGCCTTAGAGTTGTCCCTACCTAGTGGGGTCAACACTGGTCAGTTGGGGAATGTGTAGGGGAGTTACAAAAGATGGAGGCAGCTGAATCCAGGGTTGACAGTAAAGAAGTATCTTTCTGAGTGGTAAGGATTATCTGTGGACATGAAGTCATTGTAGCAACGGTGTCTTGGCACCAAGTAGAGAAGCACTGAAGAAGACAGAGCATTAAGATTAGTAAAGCCATAAGCACGAGAAGTCCATTAAAGAGATCTTTAATCCTTGACCATAATCCTCCTTAAACTAGGAACTTAACCAATCACTGAGAGAGAAAGAAGGATTTTGTAGATCCCCAATTTGGACTTTCATATTCTTATTAGTCCTGTGACATTTTTGTGATAATCTGGGATGTACACACAGCATTCTGTTTTGATAATGGCACATGTGCCATGCTGTGTGACTGTTAGGACGTCTAAGCCATTCTATTTTGTAGGACCACCTTGTGCTTCAGTGTGACTTCAATATTAAGCAGAGAGATGCTATTTAATGAATCACTGAGTGTCTTTGCAGTGTATTTATTAAGGGCTTCGACATGTCAGAGGACATCCTCTAGTCCTACAGATGGAGCAAAAATGGATGTTAAGTGATCATACTGTAAGGACCTATTTTATATTTCTATTTTAGCCAGAGGCTTCCATTGAGGTTAAACAATAATTTTGTTGTTTAACCCTTAAACTGTCCCTGCTCCCCTTCCCCCAGACGACTTAAAAACAAGTCCAAGAAACCAGCTCCAGGTGTGGAGGCCAAGAAAAACAAGGCTGTACCCACCTGAGTCTAGCCCTGACATAAACACAGCCATCTTGGCAAAGCAAAAGCTGGCACCTTGCACTGTAAGAGTGGGTTAGCAAAGGAATAGCCATCTTGAAGGCTGGGAAGCCATTTTACTGGGTGTCCCTAACTGGCCCACACTGCCTATGTGACTTGAGATAAGAGAAACTAGCTAAAACCTGGGAAAACAACTTAATCATATACCACCAGGGCGGTTAGGTGGTGGTGCCACAGGGACCAGATGTTAATAAAAAACAAATAGTTAACTTGTAGAGATCACAATCCTGCAAGACAAGAGTCTCCCTTGGTTTACAAATGTCCTAGTGATTTACAACAAAGAAGCCATCTTCTCAATAGCCCAATTTCCAGAGACAAATAGGTCAGTTCCTTGAGGCCTAAGGTCGCCCTCCCCACCATAAAACTGAAGGAGGCTGAGGTGGAGGGAAATGTAAATAAATTAAATTTCTTCTAAACCTAAATCTCACTTAACTGCCAGGGTGACGCCGGGGTGGCAAAAAGTTAAACAAAGTTAAACTGTCAAAGTGGGGCGCAAGATATGTATGGAGCTATGAAAAAGTGCCTTGAAAATGCTATATAAACCCTTGGCTTTGAGTGCTCAGGGTCCTTGTTGAAACCTGCAGCGCTGGGCAGATACTTGGACCCCAGCTAGCTGGAAATAAACCTCGCAGTGTGACTTGCATTATCGAGAGTGTTCTCTGTTTCATTGAGGGGTGGTCGACTCCATACCCTAACAATACCATTTAAAAACAGATCTTGTCCTTCTTTGCCTTAAACTGGGGAGATTAGCTGGAGTAGTGACAGCTTTAGTAATGCATCCATGTATCCAGGCAAAACCTGATGTGGAAGCCGAGAAAAATTAAGGCCATCCCACTTAAGGTTTAGCCTTAGCATAAGTACAGCCATCTTAGCATTGGCAGCCATCTTAGGCACCTGTGATTAAGGGCTGAACTTTCCCCTACTTTATTTTAGTTCCAAAGACCCCACCCTGCTTTAGTTCCAAGAAAGTACCCCACCCTGCAACACCCTGGCAACAGCTAATCAGCTTACTGCAGAAAAGTCTGAAACTTCTCCTCCACCCCCCCAAGCCTCTTGTAATGACCCATAAAAACCCCTGCCTTAAGTAGCCTCGGGGTCCAAGTCCCTACTCCGCTGTGTCGGGTATACTTGGGCCCAAGCTTAAGCTTGTTAAATAAACCTTCCTGTGATTGCATTGGTGTTGGCTCCTTGGTGATCTCTCAGATGTGAAAACTTGGGCATAACACTGAGGTGCGGTGAGCTGTCCACCGTGGAGTAAGGCAGGACCGCAGGTTAGTTCCACAGATCCAGTGGGTTCCATTTGGAGCTGGTCATCTGATGCCAGGTTGCCTTACCCAATCAGTAGCAAAGCAGTCAGTACCTTGGAGTACTATTACTCAGGAACACATTTCTTCTTTTTTTTTTTTTCTTAAGATTTTATTTATTTATTTGACAGATCACAAGTAGGCAGAGAGGCAGGCTTGGAGAGGGGGAGCAGGCTCCCTGGTGAGCAGAGAGCCTGATGTGGGGCTCAATCCCAGGACCCTGGGACCATAACCTGAGCCTAAGGCAGAGGCTTTAACCCACCGAGCCACCCACGCGCCCTTCGGGAACACATTTTAATGATAGTCATCCTAGATGTCCTGTGTTATCTGCCCAAGTTCCATATGTATGATTCCTTTGCTCCCAGCATAAAACTGTCTTTTGACTGAGCTGTCTGATAGTGGGTTGAGCCACAAATATGTATCCCAAATTTGATATATGCTATCCTCAGTATAGTGATAAGTAGGGTTTTGTAGCATAAGCCATGCTTGGTGGGTATTAACTTGTGGGCTTCTAAGGCCAGTTAGGACTTTAATAGTTTGAGAGTATGAAAAAGTTTGGTTATGTCCTGGTGAACTCCATGTCTCACTGATCATGGGCCAGGAAGAAACATCTTGATTATGATAGATTTATCCTGATACATACTATCTCCATATATGATTTCTGAAATACAGTCCTGTAGAGAGTCTCTATTAGTGCCCTGTAAAGGGGAAACCCACCAGGGTAACCCAGACGTACTTGACAGAGGCAAAATTCCACATATCTAACAACCCGTTTGATTTTGTAGCTCAGCATAATGCTGTGTCCACTGTAGAAAGGAATTGTCAGTTAAGATAGGTGAAAGGAAGATAAAGAGAATATATACAACCATCACTTTCATTTGAAGAGGAGTTTGAGGTCTTCTGTGGGTTCACAGGAGTAAAAAAACAAGTTAATTTGCTCACTGCATTCCTGTGAAGGAGGTACAGGTATTATTCTAGATATATGGACACATGAAGAGTGTCCTTCTAGCTTTAGTGCGGTGGGAGTATATAGTATGACCCGATATGGACCTTTCCATTTTGGATTTAGGTTTTCTGCTGTGTCTGACTTCCAATTTTTAAAATAAACCGTGTCTCTGGGATTTACATGGGCTGGGTTTTCGGTTATAGTTAGACCAGGTTTTGGGAGTATATGATTAGTATATTCATTGAGTAACTTATTAATTAAACAAGTTTCCAGTGAATAATTTAATAATTTAATAAAGCATTTTATTAATTTTAATAAAAATTTAATAATTTAAAAATAATAATTTAATAATTTAATAAAGCATTACAATTTAATAAAGCATTATAATCTTCATCTAATAACAGATCCACAGAAAGAAATGGTTTTCTGTACAACAATTCTAAAGGGCTGATTTCTAGAGATTGTTTTGAAGCCGTTCTTATCCTGAGAAATCCTATTGACAAGAGAGTTATTCAAGTTTACTGGGTTTCTAGACTAAGTTTAAAAAGATGGCATTTTAAAGCATGATTAGCCTTTTCTGCTTTCCCAGAGGATGGTGGATACCAGGCTGAATGCAAGAAATATTTAATTTTTAAGGTTTGGGCTATTTGTTGAGTTATTTGAGCGGTAAAAGGAGGACCATTGTCACTTTGAAGAGATTGAGGAAAGCCAAATCTAGGAATAATTTCTCCAACAAAATCTTAGTTACTTCTACGGCTCTTTCAGTTTTACATGGAAAGGCATTGACGCATCTGGTGAAGGTATCAACAAACACTAATAGAAACTTACAGCCTTTTCAAGGTGGCATCTGTGTGAAATCAAGTTGCCAGTCCTCTCCTGGTTAGGACCCATGCCTTTAGACTGGTTTTAAAAGAGGGGAAGGGCAAGCTGCACCTTCTGGATTTACTTGAGCACAGACAATACAGGATCCGCAGACCTGTTTTATTGTGGCTATTAAATTTACTCCATCAAATATATTTTTAACTGAGTGTTTTTAAACATCTTTGCTCAAGTGAGTAACCTGATGTAAGCCCTGCATTACCTTCCATTGACTATTTTTGAGTATAAAGATTTTCCCTCATTGTTCACAAGTCAGTCCTGTGTAGTTTTAGTATATCCTCACTCCTGAGTTATGTGAATCTCTTGGTCTGAATAGACTGGAGTTATGGATTCCACTGGAGTTAAGCCTGGTATAAGGCTCAATATCTGTTTACTTTTTGCTGCCTCTTTGGCTGCATGGTCTGCTGAATTGTTTCTTTTAGATTCTTTTTTTTTTTTCAAGATTTTTTTTTAATTTCTTTTCAGCATAACTGTATTCATTGTTTTTGCACCACACCCAGTGCTCCATGCAATACATGCCCTCCTTAATACCCATCACGTGGCTCCTCCAACCTCCCACCCCCCCACCCCTTTAAAACCCTCAGGTTGTTTTTCAGAGTCCATAGTCTTTCATGGTTCACCTCCACTTCCAATTTCCCTCAACTCCCTTCTCCTCTGCATCTCCCTATGTCCTCCATGTTATTTGTCATGCTCCACAAATAAGTAAAATCATATGATAGTTGACTCTCTCTGCCCGACTTATTTCACTCAGCATAATCTCTTCCAGTCCCGTCCATGTTGCTACAAGAGTTGGGTATTCATCCTTTCTGATGGAGGCATAATACTCCTTAGTGTATATGGACCACATCTTCCTTATCCATTCGTCCATTGAAAGGTACTTTGGTTCTTTCCACAGTTTGGCGACCATGGCCATTGCTGCTATAAACATTGGGGTACAGATGGCTCTTTTCACTACATCTGTATCTTTGGGGTAAATACCCAGTAGTGCAATTGCAGGGTCATAGAGTAGCTCTATTTTTAATTTCTTGAAGAATCTCCACACTGTTCTCCAAAGTGGCTGCACCAACTTGCATTCCCACCAACAGTGTAAGAGGGTTCCCCTTTCTCCACATCCTCTCCAACACATGTTATTTCCTGTCTTGCTAATTTTGGCCATTCTAACTGGTGTGAGGTGGTATCTCAATGTGGTTTTAATTTGAATCTCCCTGATGGCTAGTGATGATGAACATTTTTTCATGTGTCTGATAGCCATTTGTATGTCTTCATTGGAGAAGTGTCTGTTCATATCCTCTGCCCATTTTTTGATGATATTATCTGTTTTGTGTGTGTTGAGTTTGAGAAGTTCTTTATAGATACTGAATATCAACCTTTTGTCTGTACTGTCATTTGCAAATATCTTCTCCCATTCCGTGGATTGCCTCTTTGTTTGTTTGACTGTTTCCTTTGCTGGGCAGAAGCTTTTGATCTTGATGAAGTCCCAAAAGTTCATTTTTGCTTTTGTTTGTTTGCCTTTGGAGACATATCTTGAAAGAAGTTGCTGTGGCTGATATAGAAGAGGTTACTGCCTATGTTCTCCTCTAGGATTCTGATGGATTCCTGTCTCAGGTTGAGGTCTTTTATCCATTTTGAGTTTATCTTTGTGTACGGTGTAAGAGAATGGTGGAGTTTCATTCTTCTACATATAGCTGTCCAATTTTCCCATCACCATTTATTGAAGAGACTGTCTTCTTTCCACGGTAAAGTCATATCCTTTTGATGTCTTTTGAGGTGAATCACAGTTACCTCCTTGGGCAGATGCATAGCCTCAAGAAGGGTCATGATCTCAGGCCCATATTGGATTGGGGAGCTATGGCTTGATAACAATACCTTTCCTTCCAAATAGCTCCATGAGCATGTACTACCAGAAAGCCATATTTAGAGTCAGTATAAATGTTAATTTTTAGACTTTTTGCCAATTGAAGAGCACGAATGAGTGCTACTATTTCAGCTTTTTGGGGCAGAAGTATTTATTGGAAGGGGTTTTGCCTCAATAGTTTTAATCAGACTAACTATAGGATATCCAGCCCTTTTTTCTCCCTTATCCATGAAACTCCTGCCATCAGTAAACCAATTATCATCTGCATTTTTAATAAGGGAGACTTTTAAGTCTGGCCTGCTAGAATAGACAAGATCAATGACCTCTGAACATTTATGTTCTATAGAGGTATGATGATCAGGTCCAGGCATCAGAGAAGCTGGGTTTAAAGTCTGACAAGTTTTAAGTATTACTTCAGATATATCTAAAAGCATAGCCTGGTATTTAGTAAGGTGGCCTCCTGCCATCCATTGGTGGCCCTTGGTCTCTAAGACACTCTGGACCTGATGCGAAATCGTTAGTCAGGGACTGTCCCATTGTGAGCTTTGAGGCTCCTTTTATGAGGGGTGCTGAGGCAGCCACCACTCAGAGACAAGTGGGCCACCCTTGGGCTATATAGTTAAGTGACTCTGAAAAATAGCCCACCGGCCTTGTTTCATTTCCTAATTTTTGGGTGAGAACTCCCAAGGCTTGGCTCTGCTTTTCTGCTATGTATAGAGTGAAAGGTAATGCCAAAGCTGGAGCTGACAGAAGTTTAGCTTTAATGTGTGAAAGGCCATCTGGTGCATGTTAGTCCAGAGAAAGGGTTCCTCATCTGGGCCTTGAATTGAATCATACAATGGTTGGGCTAAGAGTCCAAATCCAGGAATTCGTAGGTGGCAAAAACCTGCCATACCTAGAAAAGTGTGCAGCTGTTTTTTTGAAGTTGGAGGCTCCAGATCTATATAGACTTTTATCTATCAGTACATAGAATATGGTGACCTGGTATCAATTCATATCCTAAATATTGTACTTTTTGCTGAGATATTTGTGCCTTTTTAGGGGGATACATGATACCCTCTATCTGCCAAGAATTTAAGAAAAGTTAAAGAATTTTTATCAGATGTCTCCTTTGTGGCACTACAGATCAGAATGTCATCTACATATTGAATTATTGTCCCTTCAGACAAGGATGTATCATGGAGAAGTTTGCTGAGTGCAGCTCCAAATAGGTGAGGACTGTTTTTAAATCCCTCTGGCAAGACTGTCCAGGTTAACTGAGGAGCCTGTGGGCTTGAAGGTGAGGTCCATTCAAAGGGAAATAGAAGCTGCGTTCCTTACTTAGTGGGATGCAGGAAAAGGGCAGCTTTTAGTAAAGTACTGTAAACTAGTTGGTGTCATCAGGGACGTGGGTGTACAGATTTGGCACTATGGGATGAATAGGCGTTACTGCCTCATGGATAGCTCTTCAGTCTTGTACCATTCGATAGTCCCCATTGGGCTTTTTTACTGGTAAAATTGGGGTGTTATAAGATCGACAGGGCTTTAAAATACCATGTTTCAGACACTTATGAATAAGTGGTTGCAACCCAGCTTTGGCCTCATTTTTTAGAGGGTATTGCTTTTTATGGGGTATATTGGTTGGGTCTGTTAAGGTCACTTTAATGGTTGGGCTATAAGAGCCAATCCTGGGATATCACAATGCCAGACCTGTAGACCTACTTCCTTCCAGACATTGGAAGGGATAGTAGGGTATGGTTTTAGCTCTCCAGAAGTTGAAGAGAACAAGCTGTAACCCTCTAGAGTAAGAGCAAATTGACTACCCAGTTTATACATTAAGTTTCATCCAAATGATGGAGTGGGACAAGACAGAAGGACTAGAAAAGCATGAGTGACAAACTGACTTTTTTATTTACCGGTTAAGGGCATTGTCTGACTGACATATTTTATTTTCCCCTTCTATGCCAACTTGAACGACAGTGGAGGATGTACCTCGTCCCACATGACTCTGAAGGTCATTGTGAAGGTGACACTTGCAGCCTGTGACAGAAGGGGACATTCCTGGTGGCTGCTGGAGCCCTGTGTCATTTTTCTATGTGTTTGTTACAACCAGGTAGCAGAGTTCCCAGGAACATCCCAACCTAGTATTGGGGGGGTTGGGAGGGAAGGCCTGGCATTTGCCTGCAATACTGGATTAAGGAGCTGACAGTCCCCTCCCTGCCCACTCATATGCAGAGTAACCTGGTGACACTTACCCAGCACACACCCACAGGTGCATAGGAGCAGGGCAAATTCAGAATCAGTGCCAGTGAGCTCCTCAGGGAAGGCTGCCTGGAGGAGGGGAGTCTGGAAGGGGTATAGAAGGAGAAACCCAGCAGGGCAGGGATAGAGGAGAAGAGGAGGAGAAGCTCTCTGTGCCTCTGAAGCAGGAAGAGCCAAGCCTATGCCAGGCAGGAGACAGCTGAGCTGGGCGGGAAAAACAGCTGGACTGGGGCACCAGCATGAAGGGGAGAGGAGGGAGGCAGATGCTCACAGCCGGGCTGGGGTTCTGAAGTTGCTGGGATTGGAACTAAAGCCCCTGGAGTGAGCCCTGAGATGTGTTAGACAGTGATGTGTGTGCACAGGTATTTGAAGAAGTCGGTGCCCATGTGAGCATGGGGTGTGTGTGTGTGTGTGTGTGTGTGTGTGTGTGTGTGTGTTTCTCAGGTCCTGGCATTAATTTACCCTACCTTTAAGGGAACTCCTTTTCAAAGTGGATTCTAAATTTCCTCTGCTGCAATTGAGCCCAGCTCTATGGAGGCAGTTTCAAACATCTAGGATGTGGTTCACTGTGTTTCATAAAAGATGTGTGTCCATGGGGAAGGAGGATCTAAAAGTTTCAACTTGGAGAAGAAATGTAATTACGAGCTCCTGGGTGTTATTACATGGAAGCCCTGGAATTCTGAACGTTATCACACTTCTTTTTTTTTTTTTTTAAGATTTTATTTATTTATTTGACAGAGAGAGATCACAAGTAGGCAGAGAGGCAGGCAGAGAGAGAGAGAGAGGGAAGCAGGCTCCCTTCTGAGCAGAGAGCCCGATGTGGGACTCGATCCCAGGACCCTGAGATCATGACCTGAGCCGAAGGCAGCGGCTTAACCCACTGAGCCACCCAGGCGGCCCCGTTATCACACTTCTAAGTGTGCGTGGGAGTGGGATGAACCTTGGGGGTTTGTGCCCAGCTCTTCTCTGCAGCACTTCTCTGGAACGTTGCCTCTCCACCCTCCCTATCCACAGATATTCTGTGGTCTGAGATGTCCCAGGACTGGGTCTGCTCTCAGATCACCCTTCTGGCTATTGCCCTCCCTGTGCCCCTCCCTCAGTATCTGAGAGTCTCTTTTGCCATCACATCTGTCTGAGTCTCACCCTGTGAGCCTGTATATGTCTCCCCACATCTCCTTCTGTCTGTGTCCTGTGCTGTCTCCCTCCCCCGCCCTTGATTCCTCTCTGCAACCCCTCCAAGCTCTCTCCATGCTTCTCTTATCTGTGTCTCTCAGCTTCTCCCCATATCTCTGACTCACTCCCCTGCCTCCTCCACTCTCCTTTCCCCCACCTCATCAAAGTGCAGGCACTTCCCTGCTTCTCCCCTTCTCCAATCTTAGCCTTTCCCCATTTGGGACAGAATCTATGATTCCCCTCCTTCCTCCTGTCTCTCCCCCTGGTAAGAAACAAAAGCAGTAACTCCCTGGGGGATAGCAGACAGTAGTGGGAGGTCTGTGGAAGGAGGGGAGCAGGAGCATCATGGAGAAGGCTCACAGACCTGGAAGGGCAGGGCAGGGGTGTAGAGAGGAGAGGGGCAAGGGCAGTGGCCGCTCCTGTCTTCTGTACCCCTGCCCACAGTCCAGGGGCTTCAGCACAACTGAGGGGACAGGTTTGTGGGGTCAGGTCTGCTGGGCCCCTTTCACCACTGTTGTCCTAGGACAGAGCTCAGGGGTATGTTTGCTGCAGATCTCACAGACAGGGTGACATCCCAGCAGTGTACCTGCGTGTGGTCGGAAACAGGAGCCGCGCTTAGCATCTTGCCACACACGTGACACTGCACCTTCTCCCCGTGTGGTACCGTGTGTGCTGCAGTAGGTCCTTCATAGCAAAAGCTGTCACACATGTCACATGTGAAGGGCCGTCTGTGGAGGGCACTGTGGCGCGTGACTGCTGAGGGGATGCTGTGGTCACACTGCGAGTGGCTGTAGGGCTTGTGCACTGCGCCTCCTGTCCTGCGCGCACTTGCGGTAGCTCACGGTGTTTTCGTGCTTCTGGCGCTGCGGGCACACCGTGCACAGGCAGGGCTCCTAGTCCCAGTGCCATAGCTTCTGTGGTTTCAGATGGAAAACACCATGGAAGTCTCGCTGCACCTCTCACAGGTGTGCTCCCCCAGGTGCGTCCGCCTGAGATGGTCACTGTCACCTGCCACTTGTGGTCCCTGTGCCCCTGCAGTCTCTCCGCTTCCCACAACCCCGTCTGTCCCTTCCCCAGTAGATCCGTTCAGCTGGGGACGCTCAGAAGGCTCAGGCACACAGACAGTGGACATCTCCATAGCAACCAGGGGACCTGGCCATCCTTGGCTCCCGGGTGGATAGCCTCTGCCTCCAGAGCCTGTAGCTGTTCTGGAACTCCTTAGTGCACAAGGCGCAAGTGTAGGGTCCCTTGCTCTTCATCTTCCTCTCCCAGACAGATGAGACCCCGGTCGTGTTGACCTTCGAGGTTGTGGCTACAAAGGCAGCAGTGGTAGCTGCCCTGATGGTGGTGGCAGAAATGGTTGCGGCCTATACAGTGGGCGACAACACCAGTGGAGGGGGCAGGGGACTCCTTAGAGCTGCTCTGTGCACTGTGTGCACCATGTCAGGGGCACAGCAGCAAGGGCAGCAGAGATGGCCTGGGACTCCTGAGCAGTAGGGAGAACTAGGAGCAAGTGCACCTTGAGGGCCTCGGTCTTGGTGCTGGGGTGTGGTTGAGGGTGCTGAAACCGCCTGGAATGAACTCTGGGAACAGCCCTGGGAGGCCAAGAAGGGGGTCTGGAACTCAGCTCCAGCTTGCAGGGGGTCTAGGCATGCTCCTGAGGGGGCTAGAAGGAGTTCAGGAGGATGCCCTCTCCATGCGGCCTTAGGGTGGGCAATAGACTACAAGGGAACAGAGGGATCAGGGCCTCTGCTAATGTGGGGTCTCCGGGGCTCAGCGGGGGCTGGCAGACACGTGGCCTGTTCAAATTCAATGCTCTGTTTTAGCATAGTTAGTATAGACTCTGTCCCTTTAGGAACCTGCTGTTGCCCCTCTCTTCCCTCCCTCCACCTCCACCCCAAGTCTTTGAGGCACAGAACTGAGGGTTTAGAGCCATGTCAGCAGTGTCAAGTACAGACAGTGCTGCCCCTTTTCCTTGAACCCATGGACTGTGGTCCCATCACTTGTGCATTCAGCCCTGGGTCTCTAAGCACTTCCTACCTTCTCCACCTCTGAGAAGTCTTGCCTCTGAAGATTAACATTCTGTGAAGGAAGAAGCACCTTCCTTTGATCACTGTTTCAGGGTCTTGGGATCCCGTCATTATGATTGTCTAGAGCAGGAATCTCTGCAGGCAGAGACCACGTGTTTACTTCCTCTAGCACAAGGCTCGAGGCTCATTCAGTCAGAATAAGCTGTGAACGCTGAGTGACTGTCTCGGGAAATCCATCGTGGTAAAATTTAAGACAGGTCCCTTTCAGTTTTATTCCTGGTGTGATTGGAAACGTGGCTGAGGGGCCAGGATGGATGGTGGTGGTAGAGGAACCTATAGGATATGCTGGGAGAGGCTGCTGGGTGGGGGGAGGTGCTTCCATGCTTGTTTACAGGACTGCTGAGTGGGATCTTTAGCTGGAATTGGGACTGGCCTCCAAATCACCACAGGCCAGGCTCCACCAGGCTTCCCACACTCTCCTACCAGCTTGACCTCCTCCACACCCAGGACCTTGGAAATCTTGTTTACTTCTAAATTCCCATCTTGTTCCCAACAAAGTCTCCAGCGAAGCCCAGTTTGAGCCCTCATTCCACCCCCTCATCCATGCAGGGCCCCATTGGTCTTCCATTGCCTACCTTTATCCTTCCTCCAGGATTCCTGCTAAACCGCCTCCTTCCTACTTTCACATCCTTCCCAGGCCCCTTCTGAAGCCCTTTGACCCCAACTTCCTTGGGGACCCAGCCTTGTCAGTGCTCACATTCCTGAGGCTCCTCCTCCCTGAGGGCCCCACCTACCTTGGTCCATAACTCCCGGGCACCACCCTGTGAGCACCACTCCTTGTCCTGACTCTGCTTGGCTAAGCTCTTTACCTCTTCCTGGGTTTGTCTTGCACTTCTTTCTGAGGCAGAAGAAGCCATGGTAAGTGATTCCTCCTTTTTGTAGAGCTGGCAGGAAAGCTGAGATAAGCCGGGGAGGAAGAAGACTGGGCTTGGAATGCCAGTGGCAATAGAAACTGTGTGGGGTTGGAGCAGATGGTATTCATGGCACCAAAGCTAGACCTTGGCTTGGGAGGTGTGGACCAGTACCTTGTGAGTTTTGAAGGGCAGGTAGGTTTGCTGGGGTCAGAGTGATATGGAGGCCTACACTCTGTTCTCCTCCAGCCCAGAAAGGTTCTCAGCTCTGATGAGCAAACTATGAGTTACGGGAGGTTATTCCTTGATGCTTCTCCTCCTGGGTCCTTCCCACCTCTAGGCCCTGTCCTCCTGCCTAGCCTTTACTTTCTGACCTGGTACAGAGCTTGCTTTCTTCATCCTTGTCTTTCCCACAGGCACACAGTATGCTTACACATGTTCCTGGAATGAATGAAGATTTTTTCCATGGAGCTTTGATGCCTCCTTCATGTTTTGCCTCATTTCTCAGTGGAGAGTCTGAAAGTCTCTGTGGGAGGACTTTGGTGTTCACTTTGCAGAATAGCAGGTCCAGTGTGATAAGGGTGTCCCCAGATACCAGAGAGTATTTGGGGTCTTCTCCCTTCAGGCTCAAGGAGCTAACTACCTAATTTTATAGCTGCTGAAAGTGTATCTTCCCGCCTTTCTTATCTAATTTAAAAATGTTATGGTGGGGATGGAGTATAGGCCAGATGAGGCTGTAGGAGGAAAGATTACCATGGTCACCTGGGGTGTGGCTGCCTTGTGGTCATTAAAATGCTAAGTCACCAAGAGGCAGTTTTCCTCTTATCACAAAACATATTTGCAACTCTTTTAATTTGGAAGGCACTTGGAGCCTTAAACTGTTCTCTACTTGTGACACCATGCTGCCATGTACACTGCGGGCATCACCCCCACACCAGAAGCCCAGACAACACTTATCCATGCAGGATACCTGTTTTTTTTTTTTATTACATGTGGCAAATGTTGATTTCTAGGTTGTGTTTCTTGGCCTCTAGCAGTTCTTGGGCTACTTCTCTCCATTATCAAGTGATATGTGTTATGTGATTCCAGAGGGCAGATTCGTTTTGACCTTAGTTAAAACAAAACATGTGTAAAGGCCAATTTCTTCACTTAGTGTGTTCCAAATCGATAAGTATGATTTTTGAATGATATTCATTTGGTTTATCCTTGTCCTTTTTTTCTTTGATTGTCACAGAAATCACAAAAAAGGGTGGGGATGAGAAAGAACTATGAAGAGGGATACAGAGTATCCCTTAAAAAGGGGAGGTGGGTGGGAGGGATGGGGTGGCTGGGTGATGGACACTGTGGAGGGTATGTGCTATTGTGAGTGCTGTGAATTGTGTAAGACGGATGCATCACAGATCTGTGCCCCTGAAACAAATAATATATAATATGTTAATAAAAAAACAGTGGTGGCAGAGAATCTTCCTTGTAGATTATGTTGCCTGAGCTGGGGTGTGGCAAGTGGGTCTTGGTGGAGAAGTCCTATGGATCGATATTTGGAGAAGAACTCAGGTCTTTGAGATGAATACAACTATCATACAACTGAGACCATCTGGTATCTTTCCTGCAACAAAACAAAACAAAACAAAACAATTAACTTTCCAAGGGAGATGCTGGTGTGGAGCAGACACTGAGGTCTATTTCAGGAACCAAGCCAAGCCTGGTAAGACAGGATGGAGCGACACAGATAGCCGAGTACTCTCAAGGTAGGACCGGACACAATTAAAGATGTGATGGAAGATATCTAGAGAGACAGTTGGCCTTTCCTAAGCTGCCTTGTGTGCAGTGTATTACTGAGGGTGTCTACTGGCAGGAGATTCTTGGAATGAGGAGCCATGGGCTCTAACCACTCACAATTTCTAGTCTAAGAGCAGACACAGAGTAAAGTGATGGATGGGACCACTGGATGGATTTCTGGATTCTGTGCTTACAAGGAAAGGAAGGATTTGGGGGAAAAGCAAAGTTGTTTATAAGTCTTCTTGGACAAAATGACTGTGGATCAGTGCTCCCCTACATTATAGCTATAGTTTGGAAAATGAGATGTTTGGGCAGATGGATTACGTTCTACCGCTTTCTCCTGAGGAATTTTTTAAAAAAGATTTTATTTATTTATTTGACAGAGAGAGATCACAAGTAGGCAGAGAGAGGAGGAAGCAGGCTCCCTGCTGAGCAGATAGCCTGATGCAGGGCTGGATCCCAGGACCCTGGGATCACAACCTGAGCCAAAGGCAGAGGCTTAACCCACTGATCCACCCAGGTGCCCCTCTCCTGAGGACTTTTATTAGGAGCTCTGTGTTGGCAGGATTCAGGATTGAGAAAATGGAGTAGAGAATCATAGGGAGAACTAGAAAAGATAATGATTATCACTGTTGACATCTGTGTATCCATCAATTTCTAATCCCTTAATTGAACACCCTTGCTGGCTTTCCCAGCTCTTTCTGCTTCCTGTTTGGAAAATCTCATTCTGGTTCTTCCTGGTAGCCTGTCTAGGTTCTGAAGTCCTCTAGAAGCATAAGCTCAGGCTTTTCTGATTTGTCAAATAGATCTCTTGTTTTGCTGTGATGGAAATGTGAAGAATTTCCAGAACTGGATTCTGACTAAAACTAATCCTAGAAATGTTTCAAATCATGAATGAGGAAGATTGCATTTCAATGCAATCTTTACTGACATTATGTCTTTACTGACATTATCCCAGAAGGACTGAGAAAAGGTGCCTGTTCATAACATCCCACAATGATACTGGATAATATGAAGTCTATACAGCCTCTAGAGGACCTCTGGCTATCTGATTGCTTACTCAATAGTGGTGCAATGATACTAACCTACAGTTGCTGCCAGCAGGACCTTTGTATGATTTTGTAGGGCAGAAGTAAAATGTTTGGGTTTACATCTACATTGATTTTGGTCTACATTGGGGTGGATGGATTTGGTCTACATACAGTTGGTGTGGAGCGTGTTGGTCTCCCTCATGATGGGTTTTCAGTGACTTGGCATTCAGCCTCTGCCAGACTGGGATGAGATTTGAGAGGGTTAGACGTAGAGGTGGAAAGATAGGTAGGTGAGTTGGAGGAGGTGGCTGTGTTTCCTCTTAGTCTAATGGGCAGACAGTTTGGGGGCTGCCATGGCTTCAGATTCAAGGCTTGGTTGCACCTAGTAAGTATTACTTGGAGAATTTGGGTTTCTAGCTTCGTGAAGAGAACATGAAGCAGGTTCTAGTCTAAGGAGCTTTATTTTAAAAAAGGGAGACAAAGGATTCTTCCAAGTAACATGGAAACAGAATATAGTCCAAAGTAAGGTCCTAGGTGGGAGGATGTCTGGTAAGTGATCCATTTGGTGAGGTTGTTTCAAGAAGACTCCTGGGAGATAAGTTGGGATATTTATTTTCTTTAACATGAGCTATATTTGGTTACTTCAGCATTTTTTCAATCTTTCTGGAAAGTTATCTGACCTTTACTTCTCTTTCCCTAAGAGGAAAGTTAGGCATTTATTATTATTGCAATGGTTTCTTTCTCCCTTTTCTCTATAGACTGGGACTGAGAATTATTATGACTATCATTATTATTAATATTATATCTTAGAATCCTGATCCGTATTAGTACCTGTAGCAAATATTTAACTGGATCTGACTAGTTGGCAAACTGGATTTCCTGGCTTGAGGTGTGGTGGAGTTTGTTTTGTGTTTTTGGTGGGAGGCATGGAAGGAAGTCTTAAAGACGCTGTATTTATTGGATCATGGCCAAGCTGAAGATACTGCTTCAACTGATGCTTTCTGAGGAAACAGTTATTCACAATGTCTTGATGGGGTTATTCCTGCCTCTTCCATGCAGACTTCTCAGGCTGACCCACAGTGCACAGATTTTACTAGTCTTGCCAACACTGGAAAATGTGATCCTTAGTACTCTTACCTTTCATCAGCTAGTAAGCCATGTGGGAACTTGACATGTCTTTGCCTTGACTGTTCATTTTTTACTTAAGAATATCCTTCCCAATCACAGTTTATGTATCTTTTACTTATTTGGACAGGTGAGGAGGCATTCATGAAACACTAAATTGTAAGCTCCCAGAGAGGAGAATTCTGTATACTGCCACAACCATCTTGCACTGTGTGTAACTGAGTGTGTGATGATTTGGGGGTAATGCTGGTGGTGTTGATAAGTTGGGGGAAGAGAACTGTGCTTTTGCTTGAGTTCTTTTGCACAAAGAATCTCCATAGTTCCTTAATTTTCCTTTGTACTCATTTATACTTAGTTGAAATCTGAATTTTAACAGATTGAATCCAGTCTCTGTCACTCAGAAACTTGTGTGTTTCTACTTGATAGACCATCCAATTTCTCTGTTTAGACTGTGTAGTTATTACAGACAGTGCAGGCAAATGGTAGCAAATACAGAAACACCTTTTCTTTGGGAGTTTACGCTACAAGGATACTTCCCTATCCTCCTGAGAAAAGTGAAATCCTATTCTACACCCATTCAATTCTTTCACTATTGTCCCACTCTCCCTTCTGCAGACAAGCCTTACTTGTAGTTATTGCAGTGGAGAACCATGTCATGTCACCCAATATCAAAGCAGTAGGTAGTCTGTTTTCCAAATAAAGTAAAGCGGTGGAAGGAATAAAACTCCACATTGTCCGTCTGTTCAGTTGTCACACATCAAGAGCGTGACACTGGAGCAAATCACAAAAGTCACAGATAGAGCACTTTGTCTAGGCTGCCTTGGGTTACTTCCCTTGTGCTTTCACTTTGTTGTGGTGAAAGAGACTTGGATTTCAGTTCTTCTGTCAGACTCTGACTTTGCCAAACTGGCCTGTAAACCCCTGGGGTACTTCCTTGGCTGTGGCCAGTTAACTCTGTACCCCAGGATTTGGCTGGGGAAGGAAAGGTAAGCTGGAAGCATCATCAGGTAGAAACTCTGCTCCTGGGCTCCACTCACCACCTCCTATTCCTGCCCTCCTCTCTAACTGGGATCTCTCCCAGAATTGAGTTCTAGCCCAGAGTTCTGCCACTGGACATTAGTGAGGATAGAGTGGGGGACAAGTTGAATTTACTGGAGAGCTCCAATCCTATCTGTAGGTGTGACCAAGCCATTTCTGGAAGTAGTGTCATGTTGAACAGAGGGGTTTTAGGGAGAGGGACAGTCTGTGTGAGGTCTTATGTTCATGCCAGCAAGACGTGCATGTGTGGGGAAAGATTTGTCCTGTTCAAGCAGGAGCCACCGAAGAAGTGCTGAAAAAGTGAAAAAACTTAGAAATATGATCTTCGATGTTTGGATTTGATAGAGAGCTAGAAACTGCCTGTTTGGGAGTTGTTTTGTGTGAGTGTATGTCTGTGTATCTTTTTGAGACTTGAGGAGAGTGTCATTTTCCAGAAGTTTGGTAGAGAGTACTCCCACTTCAGTTGTGTGGGGCACTGTCATAGTCAGGAAGAATGTGATAAGGCTTTATTGTATTTCAAGGTAGGGGAGCACTCTCTGATGGCTATTGGGTGAATCTGACTGAGATGTGAGAGCATGTTGTTGTTAGTTTCCAATTTTATGGACCAGGAGGGTGGACCAAGTAGTATAGCAGGTGGCTGGACCTGGATATACAGTATTTGCAAACCATAGGAACTTATTAGGCAGAGGAAGTATGAACAAGGTCCTAAGTGTATATGTGACTTCACATGAGCAGAATTGAATTTAGGACTAGGTTGGTGATCTCTAAATATATGAAACCAATGATTTCAGTTGTAATTCTTCAGATTTATTCAAAACTTTTATGTAATTTCTTGTAATGAAGTCCTTAAAGCTGCTTTGTCAATCCCCTCATTTCTGGACATATTTAGGGTTTTCTTTGTTTGAAGCTAACATGGAAAAGCAATAAAGATAAAGGCAAGAAAGATAAAGATCTTATCTGTAGATCCTCCTATATTAATAGCATGTTCACAATGGCCATTATTCTTATGTCAAGTCCATATTTGTTAATAAATTTAAAAATATGGTGAGGTGATCCAAAAATAGACAAAGATATATAATGATGCCTGATGTCCATTGGTCCTTATGATTATTTCTATTAGTGATCAATAAATATTTTTAAACATTTTTTATGTAATTTCAATTAGTTAACATATAATGTATTAGTGGTTTCAGAGGTACAGGCCTGTGATTCATCAGTCTTACATAAAACCCAGTGCTCATTACACCACATATTCCCCTAATGTCCATTACCTAATTTCCCCATCACTCCATCCTCCTCCCCTCCAGCAACCTTCAGTTTGTTTCCTATGATTAAGAGTCTCATATGGTTTTTGTCCCTCTCTGGATTTGTCTTATTTCATTCTTTTTCCTTTCTTCCCATATGATCCTCTCTTTTGTTTATTAAATTATACATATGAGGGGTGCCTGGGTGGTTCAGTGGGTTAAAGCTTCTGCTTTCAGCTCAGGTCATGATCCCAGGGTCCTGGGATTGAGCCCGATAATGGGCTTTCTGCTCAGCAGGGAGCCTGCTTCTCTTCCTCTCTCTCTGCCTGCCTCTCTGGCTACTTGTGTTCTCTGTCTGTCAAATAAATAAATAAAATCTTTGAAAGAATTCCACATATGAGTGAGATGATATGATAGTTGGCTTTCTCAGATTGACTTATTTCGCTTAGCATAATACCCCCTAGTTCCATCCGTGTCATTGCAAATGGCAAGATTTCATTTTTTGATGCCTGTGCAATATTTTATTGTGTGGGTATGGATGTTGTTGTTGTTGTTGTTGTTGTTGTTGTTACTGTGTGTGTGTGTGTGTTTACCAAATCTTCTTTATTCACTCATCTGTTGGTGGACATCTAGGTTCTCTCCATTTTTTTGGCTATTGTGGACATTGCTGCTATGAACATTGGGGTACAGATGTCCCTTTGGACCATTACTTTTGCATCTTTGGGGTAAATACATAGTAGTGCAATTGCTGGGTCATAGGGTAGCTCTATTTTCAACTTTTTGAGGAACCTCCAGACTGTTTTCTAGAGTGGCTGCACCAGCTTGCATTCCCACCAACAATGTAGAAGGGTTCCCCTTTCTCCACATCCTCACCAACATCTTTTGGTTCCTGACTTATTAATTTTAGCCATTCTTACTGGCATGAGGTGGTATCTCATTGTGGTTTTGATTTGTATTTCTCTGATGATGAGTGATGTTGAGTATTTTTTCATGTGTCTGTTGCCCATTTGTATGTCTTCTTTGGGGAAATGTCTGTTCATGCCTTCTGCCCAATTCTTGGTTGGATTATTTGTCCTTTGGGTGTTGGGTTTGATAAGTTCTTTATAGATTTTGAATACTAGCCCTTTACCTGCTATGTCACTTGCAAATATCTTCTCCCATTCTGTCAGTTGTCTTTTGGTTTTGTTGACTCTTTCCTTTGCTGTACAAAAGATTTTTTTAATATATATATTTTTTTATTTTTTAATAAACATATAATGTATTATTAGCCACAGTGTTAGTGGTCTGTGAATCACCAGGTTTATACACTGCATAGCACATACCCTCCCCGATGTCCATAACCCAACCACCCTCTCCCTCCCCCGTCTCTCTCCAGCAACCCTCAGTTTGTTTCGTGAGATTAAGCATCTCTTATGGTTTGTTTCCCTCCTGATCCCATATTGTTTCATTTATTCTTTTCCTACCCCCAAACCCCCCATGTTGCCTCTCCACTTCCTCATATCAGGGAGGTCATATGATAATTGTCTTTCTCTGATTGACTTACTTCACTTAGTGTAATACCCTCTAGTTCCATCCACATTGTTGCAAATGGCAAGATTTGAGGGGTTTTTGATGGCTGCATAGTATTCCATTGTATATATATGCCATGTCTTCTTAATCCATTCATCTGTTGATGGACATCTAGGTTCTTTCCATATTTTGGCTATTGGACATTGCTGCTATAAACATTCGGGTGCATGTGCCCCTTTGGATCACTACGTTTGTATCTTCAGGGTAAATACCCAGTAGTGCAATTGCTGGGTTGTAGGGTAGCTCTATTTTCAACTTTTTGAGGAAACTCCTTGCTGTTTTCCAGAGTGGTTGCACCAGCTTGCATTCCCACCAGCAGTGTAAGAGGGTTCCCCTTTCTCTGTATCCTCACCAGCATCTGTCATTTTCTGACTTGTGAATTTTAGGCATTCTGTGTGGTGTGAGGCGGTATCTCACTGTGGTTTTGATTTGTATTTCCCTGATGCCCTGGGCTTTTGTTTGTTTGGAGATTTTTGATAACTGTTTCAATCTCCTTACAGGTTATGGGTCTGTTTAGGTGTTCTATTTCTTCCTAGTTCAATTGTGGTAGTTTATATGACTCTAGGAATGCATCCATTTCTTTCAGATTGTCGAATTTGTTGGCATAGAGTTGCTCATAATATGTTCTTATAATTGTTTGTATTTCTTTGGTGTTGGTTGTGATCTCTCTCTTTCATTCATGATTTTATTTATTTAGGTCCTTTCTCTTTTCTTTTGGATAAGTCTGGCCAGGAGTTTATCAATCTTATTACTTCTTTCAAAGAACCAGTTCCTAGTTTCATTGATTTGTTCTATTGGTTTTTTGTTTGTTTGTTACTATTTCATTGATTTCTGCTCTGATCTTTATGATTTGTCTTCTTCTGCTGGGTTTAGGCTTTCTTTGTTGTTCTCTCTCCAGCTCCTTCAGGTGTAGGGTTAGTTTTTGTATTTGAGACCTTTCTGGTTTCTTGAGAAAGGCTTGTATCACTGTATATTTTCCTCTCAGTACTGCCTTTGCTGTGTCTCACAGACTTTGAACAATTATGTTTTCTTTATCATTTGTTTCTATGAATTTTTTCAATTCTTCTTTAATTTCCTGGTTGACCCTTCATTCTTTAGAAGGGTGCTGTTTAGTCTCCATGTATTTGGGTTCTTTCCAAATTTCTCTTGTGATTGAGTTCTAGCTTCAGAGCATTGTGGTCTGAAAATATGCAGGGAAATGATCCCAATCTTTTGATACTGGTTGAGAACTGATTTATGAACCAGGATATGATGTATTCTGGAGAATGTTCCATGTGCACTAGAGAAGAATGTGTATTCTGTCGTTTTGGAATGGAATGTTCTGAATATATCTGTGATGTCCATCTGGTCCAGTGTGTCATTTAAGGCCTTTATTTCTTTGTTGATCTTTTGCTTGGATGATCTGTCCATTTCAGTGAGGAGAGTGTTAAATTCCCCTACTATTATTGTATTATTGTCAATGTGTTTCTTGGATTTTGTTATTAATTGGTTTATATAGTTGGCTGCTCCTATGTTAGGGGCATAGATATTTAAAAGTGTTAGATCTTCTTGTTGGACAGACCCTTTGGTTATGATATAGTGTCCTTCCTCATCTCTTATTATAGTCTTTGGCTTAAAATCTAGTTGATCTGATATAAGGATTGTCACCCTAGCTTTTGTTTGATGTCCATTAGCATGGTAAATTGTTTTCAACTCCCTCACTTCAAATCTGGAGGTGTCTCTGGGTTTAAAATGAGTTTCTTGTAGGCAGCATATTGATGGGTTTTTGTTTTTTTATCCATTCTGATACCCTGGGTCTTTTGATTGAGGCATTGAGCCCATTTACATTCAGGGTAACTATTGAGAGATATGAATTTAGTGCCATTGTATTGCCTGTATGGTGACTGTTACTGTATATTGTCTCTGTTCCTTTCTGATCTACTACTTTTAGGTTCTCTCTTTGCTTAGAGGACCCCTTTCAATATTTCCTGTAGAGCTGGTTTGGTGTTTGCAAATTCTTTCAGTTTTTGTTTGTCCTGGAAGCTTTTGATCTCTCCTTCTATTTTCAATGATAGACTAGCTGCATATAGATTCTTGGCTGCATGTTTTTCTCATTTAGTGCTCTGAATATATCATGCCAGTTCTTTCTGGCCTGCCAGGTCCCTGTGGATAAGTCTGCTGCCAAGCTAATATTTTTGCCATTGTATGTTACAGACTTCTTTTCCCAAGCTGCTTTCAGGATTTTCTCTTTGTCGCTAAGACTTGTAAATTTTACTATTAGATGATGGGGTGTGGACCTATTCTTATTGATTTTGAGGGGGGTTCTCTGCACCTCCTGGATGTTGATGCTTGTTCCATTTGCCATATTAGGGAAATCCTCTCCAATAATTCTGTCCAATATACCTTCTGCTCCCCTCTCTCTCTCTTCTTCTTCTGGAATCCTAATTATTCTAATGTTGTTTCATTTTATGGTATCACTTTGCTCTCGAATTCCCCTCTCGTGGTCCAGTAGTTGTTTGTCTCTCTTGCTCAGCTTCTTTATTCTCTGTCATTTGATCTTCTATATCACTAATTCTTTCTTCTGCCTCATTTATTCTAGCAGTGAGAGCCTCCATTTTTTATTGCATCTCATTAATAGCTTTTTTGATTTCAACTGGGTTAGACTTTTGTTCTTTTATTTCTCCAAAAAGGGCTTTTATTTCTCTGGACAGGGTTTCTCTAATATCTTCCATGTCTTTTTTTGAGCCCAGCTAGAACCTTGAGAATTGTCATTCTGAACTCTACATCTGACATACTACCAATGTCCATGTTGATTAGGTCCCTCACCGTTGATACTGCCTCTTGTTCTTTTTTTTTGTGGTGAGTTTTTCCACCTTGTCATTTTGTCCAAATAAGAATATATGAAGGAGCAAATAAAATACTAAGAGGGTAATAAAGACCCCAGGAAAATGTGCCTTAACCAAATCAGAAGAGACTCCAAATCATGGGGGTGGAGAAAGCGGGTAAAAAGCAGTTCAGAAGAAGAAGTTAAAAAAAGAAAACAAAGAAAAAATTTTAAAAAGAAAATGTTAGACTAGTGACTGGA
The DNA here is from genome assembly GCF_922984935.1 of Meles meles. NCBI lineage: Eukaryota > Metazoa > Chordata > Mammalia > Carnivora > Mustelidae > Meles > Meles meles. The sequence goes on from NC_060072.1 coordinate 73,905,318, forward strand.
ACAGGGTCACCCACTTAATTTTGGGAGTATTTTGGTCTCTTAGAAGAAACTACCTCCCAAAATTTTAAAGAATGAAAAACATATATAAGGGTAAACCCAATGAAGGTATGGAATATGATTATAACAGTGAAAATTTTTTTTTTAATTTCTAAAAAGGGAGTTGATAAGGTAAGTTGGTTGGGGAATAAAGAAAAAGAAAGTGGAGAGAATTTGCTTGGGCTGGAGACTAGAACAAACCCAGTGCTAGATTTAGGGTGTATTTTGATCTATTAGAAAAAGTTGTACCCCAAATTTTTTAGAAGAAAAAACCCTATGTGTATACAAAAAATAAAGTTATATACAATGATGGATAAAATATGACTACAATAATGAAGGTATAAAAAATATTTTTTTATGAAAGGAATTGTTAAGATAAACTAGTTAAAAAACGTTAAAAGAGGAAAGGGTAAAAGTTAAAAAATATTTAGCCAAAGGGAAAAAAAATTAAAAAATTAATTAACTTTGCAAGACTAAAGAATCATGGGGAGAAAGCCATGAATTCCATGCTTTCTTTTCTCCTCTTCTGGAATTCCGCTGTTCTCCTTGGTAAGTGAACTTGGTCTTGGCTGGATTTCTTGTTGATCGTCTGGGGGAGGGGCCTGTTGTAGTGCTTCTCAAGTGTCTTTGCCCTGATGCAGAATTGCACCACCCTTGCCAGGGGCCAGGCTAACTAATCTGCTTGGGGTTGCTTTTGGGAACTTTTGTTCCCTGAATGCTTTCTGTAGAGTTCTGGAGGATGGGAATGAAAATGGCAGCCTCCCAGTCTCCAACCCGAAGGAGAAAAGCGCTCAATTCACTTCTCAGTGTGCTCTCAGAGAAAAGCACTCAATCACACCTGTCTCCCTGGCCTCCGGCTGTGCTCTGACCTCACCCAGCCTGTGACCAAGCATCTCTGTCTCTGGCACACAGCTCCACCTGGAGACTCTGAACCCCACAGATCCCTGAGCTCTCCACGGGGGGTCTCATCGGATCTTGTGGGGTTCCCACAAGTCCGTGGCCTGTGCCACGGATTACAGTTCAGGGTAACCCCAAGTTGAGAGCTCACTCTTCAGCTCTGTCTCTGTAGCCAGCTTCCCTGCTCTAATACCTGTGAGCTCTGCGACACTCAAATAGCCCCAATCCTTCTGTTACCCTGCAGGACCTAAGGCTACCCTGTCCCAGTGTGGGCTTCACTCCAGTTTAGCCTCTGGAGTGATGTCCTTCAGTGGAGCAGGCTTTTAAAAGTTCTGATTTTGTCCTCCCATGCTCCGCCGCTTGCCAGGTGCCGGCCCCTCCCCCTGCCGTCTATCTTCCCATTGCTTTGGATTCACTTCTCTGCCAGTCCTACCTTTCAGAAAGTGGTCAATTTTCTGTTTCTAGAATTGTTTCTCTTCTTCTCTTCAATCTCCTGTTGGATTTGTAGGTGTTTGGAATGTTTAGATAAGCTATCTAGCTGATCTGCTACCTGATGTGTCTCAGCATGCTACTTCTCTGCTATCTTGACACCTCCCTCCTCTGCAAAAGCTTTTATCTTGATGAGGTCCCGGTAGTTCATTTTTGCCTTTGTTTCCCTTGCCTTTGGAGAAATGTCTCGCAAGAAGTTGAGCCACCAAGGGCACAGAGGTTGCTGCTTCTTTTCTCCTAGAGAATTTTGATGAATTCTCACATTTAGGACTTTCATTCATTTTGAGTCTATTTTTGTGTATGGCCTAAGGAAATGGTCCAGTTTCATTCCTCTGCATGTGGTTGTCTAATTTTCCAGCACCATTTGTTGAAGAGACTGTCTTTTTTCCACTGGATATTCTTTCCTGCTTTGTCAAAGATCAGTTGGCCATAGAGTCAAGGGCTCATTTCTGGGTTCTCTATTTTCTTTTTTTTTTTTCATTTTTTTAAAAATTTCTTTTCAGCATAACAGTATTCATTGTTTTTGCACCACACCCGGTACTCCATGCAATATGTTCTCTATTTTCTATCACTGATCTATATGTCTGTTTTTGTACTGATACCGTACTGTCTTGATGCTTATAGCTTTGTAAAAAAGCTTGAAGTCCTAGATTGTGATGTCATCAGGTTTGGTTTTCTTTTTCAACATTCCTTTTGCTATTTGTGGTCTTTTCTGGTTCATATAAATTTTAGGATTATTTGTTCCAGTTCCATGAAAAAAAAAAAGTTGATGGTATTTTGATGGGGATTTCACTGAATGTGTAGATTGATCTATGCAACATGGACATTTTAACAATATTGGTTCTTCCAATTCATGGTTGTGTAATGCTTTTCCATTTGTTGTGTCTTCCTCAATTTCTCTCATGAGCATTCTATAGTTTTCTGAGTACAGATCCTTTGCCTCTAGGTTTACTCCTAGGCATCTTAATGTTTGGGGTGCGATTGTAAATGAGATCGATTTTTTTAATTTCTCTTTATCCTGTCTCATTGTTCATATATAGGAATGCTACTGATCTCTGTTCATTGATTTTATATCCTGCCACTTTGAACCCCACAGATCCCTGAGTGTGGGGGTTTTAGCAATTTTGGGGTGGAATTTTTTGGGTTTTACACATACACATGTCATCTGCTCAGATTCAGAGTTTGACTTCTTTGTCAATTAGGATGCCTTTTATTTCTTTTTGTTATCTGATTGCCGAGGCTAGGAATTCTAGTACTACATTGATTAGCAGTGTTGATAGTGGACATCCCTACTGTGCTCCTGACCTTGGGGAAAAAGCTCTCAATTTTTCCCCACTGAGAATATTATTCCCTGTGGGCTTTTCATAGATGGCTTTTATGATATTGAGGTATGTTCCTTTTATCCCTACACTGCGAAGAGTTTTAATTAAGCAAGAATGCTGTACCTTGTCAAAGGAGTTTTCTGCATCTATTGAAAGCATCCTATGGTTCTTGTCCTTTCTTTTATTTATGTAGTGTATCACACTGATTGATTTGTGCATGTTGTACCACCCTTGCAGCCCAGAAATAAATCCCACTTGGTTATGGTGAATAATCTTTTTATTATACTGTTGGATCCTATTGGCTAATATCTTGGTGAGAATTTTTGGATCCACGTTCATCAGGGATATTAGTCTGTAATTCTCCTTCTTTGCTGGAGTGTTTGTCTGGTTTGGGGATCAAGGGAATTTTATCCTTATAAAAAAAGTTTGGAAGCTTCTTTTCCATTTCTATTTTTTCAGAATATTTATTGCTCAGAAGAATGTGTATTATTTCTTCTTTATATATTTGGTAGAATTCCATGAGAAGCTATCTGGCCCTGGATTCCTGTTTTTTGGAACATTTCTGATTATTCCTTTAATTTCCTTGCTGGTTGGGGGTCTGTTCAGGTTTTCAATTTCTTCCTGGTTTAGTTTTGGTAATTTATACATCTATAGGAATGCATCCATTTATTCCAGATTGCCTAATTTGTTGGTATATAGTTGCTCATAATATGTTCTTGTAATTGTGTTTCTTTGGCGTTGGTTGTGATATCTCTTCTTTCATTATGATATTATTAATTTGTGTCCTTTCTCTTTTCTTTTTGATAAGCCTGACCAGGGGTTTACCCATGATTTTTTATTCTTTCAAAGGAAGAGCTCCTACTTTTGTTGATCTGTTATACTTCTCTTTTGGTTTTCATTTCATTGATTTCTGCTCTAATCTTTATTATTTCTCTTCTCTTGCTGGGTTTAGGCTTTCTTTGCTGTTTTGTCTCCAACCCCTTTAGGTGTAAAGTTAGGTTGTGTATTTGAGATCTTTCTTGTGTCTTGAGAAATTCTTGTATATTATATACTGCCTTCTAGAACTGCCTTTGTTGCACCCCCAAGATTTTGAACAGTTGTGTTTTCATTTTCATTTGTTTCCATGAATTTTTTGTTTTATTTCCTAGTTGACCCATTCATTCCTTAGTAAGATGCTCTTTAGCCTCCATGTTTTTGAGTTCTTTCCAACTTGCCTCTTGTGATTGAATTGCAGTTTTAGAGCATTGTGGTTTGAAAATATGCAGAAAATGATTCCAGTCTTTTGGTACCAGTTGAGACCTGATTTGTGACCGAGTATGTGATCTATTCTGGGAGATTCGATGTGCACTATAGAAGAATAAGGGTTCAGATCCTTATTCTATGTGCAGTATAGAAGAATAAGGATTTAGAATGGAATATTCTGAGTATATCTCTGAAGTCCATTTGGTCCAGTGTGTCATTCAAAACTCTAATTTCCTTGTTGTTCTTCTGCTTAAATGATCTTCCCCTAGCAGTGAGGGAGGTGTTAACATCTCCTACTATTATTGTATTATTTTTAATGTGTTTCTTTGATTTTGTTATTCATTGGGTTATATTTGGTTGCTCCCATGTTAGGGACACATATATTTACAATTGTTAGATCTTCTTGTTGGATAGACCATTTAATTATGATATAGTGTCCTTCCTCATCCCTTATTGCAGTCTTTGGTTTAACATCTAGTTTTGATGATATAAGGATGGCCACCCCAGCTTCCCTTTGATGTCCATTAGTATGATAAATACCCGCCCACTTTCAATCTGGAAGTGTCTTTGTCTAAAATGAGTCTCTTGTAGATAGCATATCAATGGATTGTTTCTCATATTTTATTTATTTATTTGACAGAGAGGAAGGTCACAAGTAGGCAGAGAGGCAGGCAGAGAGAGGGGGAGTCAGGCTTCCTGCTGAGCAGAGAGCCTGATGTGGGGCTCGATCCCAGGACCCTGAGACCATGTCCTGAGCAAAAAATAGAGGATTAAATGACTGAGAACCCAGGAGCCCTCCCCCCCCCATTTTTAAAAATCCAGTCTGATATCGTGTGTCTCTTGCTTGGGGACATTTAACCCATTTCCATTCAGAATAGATATTGAAAGATATTAATTTAGTGCCATCATATTTCCTGTAAGGTGACTGTTACTGTAAGTTGTCTCTTTCCTTTCTGGTCTATATTACTTTTGGGCTCTCTCTTTTCTTAGAGGACCCCTTTCAATATATCTTGTGGGGCTGGTTTGGTGATCACAAATTCTTTTAGTTTCTGTTTGTCCTGGAAGATTTTTATCACTCCTTGTATTTTGAATGACTTCCTAGCTGGATACAGTATTCTCAACTGCATCTTTTCCTCATTTAGCTTCCTGAATATATCATGCCAGTCGTTTCTGGTCTGCCAGGTCTCTGTGGATAGGTAGGTCTGCTGCCAGTCTATTTCTTCTACTCTTGGAGGTTACTGACCTCTTGTCCCAAGCTGCTCCCAGGATTTTGTCTTTATTTCTGAGATTTGTAAATTTCACTGTTATATGTCAGGGTGTTGACCTATTTTTATTGATTTTTAGGGGTGTTCTCTGTAACTTTTGGATTTTGATGACTTTTCCTTCCTCAAATTAGGGATGTTCTCTTTTGCAATTTGCTCCAATATACCTTCTGCTCATCTCTCTCTTCCCTTTTCTTCTGGGATCCCAATCATTCTTATATTGTTTCCATTTATGATATATCACTTATGTCTCAAATTCTACCCTTGTGATCCAGTAGTTGTTTATCTCACTTTTTTCTCAGCTTCTTTATTCTCTATCATTTTGTTCTATATATCACTAATTCTCTCTTCTGCTTCATTAGTCCTAGCAGTTAGAGCCTCCATTTTTAATTACATCTCAATGATAGTCTTTTTTATTTCATCTTGGTTAGATTTTAGTTCTCTTATTTCTCCAGAAAGGGATTCTCTAGTGTCTTCTATGCTTTCCAAATCCAACTAGTATTTTTATAATCATTATTCTGAATTCTAGTTCCAACATCTTATTTATGCCCATATTGATTAGGTCCCTGGCTGACAATACTTCCTCTTGTTCTCTTTTTTGAACTTCTTTCCATCTTATCATTCTGTCCAGAGAAGAACTGATGAATGAGAGAACAATGTATTAAAAGTGGCAACAACTACCCCAGAGAAATATACACTAAAAAAAAAAGATGGGACCTGAAACTGGGGGAAAAAAAAAACAGCAAATACAATCAAACTGGTGAGCAGAATAGACCAAAACATTGGATTCTGTGTGTATTTTGGTTTGTTTTTTAGAAAACTTAGATCCCCAAATTGTAAAGAAGGAAAACATATATATGCATAGAAATTAACTATAAAACTGGATATTAAGAGACAAGAAAAAATAACAACCAAAAAGGAAGGGATATAAACAGAAAGATGAACTGAAGAGAGGATTACACTATGCCCTGAGTGTTTTTGGTCAGTTTGTTAAAAGAAACTACATCTCAAAATTGTAAGGAAAGAAAAATATATATACAAAAACAAAATTAAATACATTGAAAGGATAGAATGTAAGTATAATGATGAACATTAAAAAAGAGTTTATTAAGGGCACCTGGGTGGCTCAGTGGGTTGAGCCTCTGCCTTCTGCTCAGGTCATGATCTCAGAATCCTGGGATCAAGCACCACATCAAGCTCTCTGCTCAGCAGGAAGCCTGCTTCCCCTCCCCCCCACCTGCCTACTTTTGCTCTCTCTCTCTCTGTGTCAAATAAATAAATAAAATCATATATATATATACATATATATATATATGTGTATATACAAACACACACATACACACACACTTTGCTAAAATCAAAACAAGGAAAAAATTTTTTAAAAGGAAGAAGAACCAAAAAAAAAAAAAAAAGAAAAAGAAAAAGAAAAATAATAGCAACAACAACAAAAAAGAGAATCGGATCAGACATTGACTAGAACCAGAGCCATATACTAGATTTTGGGTGTATTTTGGTCTGTTGTAAGAAATTTCCTCTCTAATAGTAAAGAAAGAAAAACACATATATACAAAAATAACATTAAATACAATGAAGAGATGGAATGTAACTGTAAAAATGAAAATTAAAAAAAAGTTTAAAAAGTAGTTGATAAAGTAAGAAATTGGCTGAAAAAGGAACGAAAATGAAATTTACTTGAAAGACAGAAGAATCATTGGAAAAAAGCCATGATGGCTACGTGTTGAATTCCCCTAGTGCTGGGGTTTTGCAGTTTTCATTGATTGGTAAACGTGGTCTTGCCTGCATGTTCTTACTGATATTCTTGGAGGAGGGGACTGTTGTGTTCATTCTCAGGTGTCTTTGTCCCAGGCAGAATTGTACTGCCCTTGTGAGGGGACCAGGTTAAGTGATCTGCTGTTTGCTCTCTGTGGCTTCTGTTCCTTGAAGGATTTCTGTCCTGTTTTAGAGGATGAGAATGAAAATGGTGGCCTCCCAATCTCTGGCCCAGAGCCCAAATCTCAGGGCCCAATCCTCCATGAGCCCTCAGAGAAAAGCAGTCAGTCACTCCTCTCTCCCTGGTCTCTGGTTGCACTCCATACTTATCTGGCCTGTGACTGAGCATTTCTATCTCAGGCCATGTTTTGAATCTCCAAACCCTGTAGAATTCTCCTGGGGCTCATGATCCTCCCCAGGGAGGAAGTTGGGTCTTGCTGGTCCTGCTGTTTTTTTGGCCCCTGTAGAGAGCAGTTGACTGACTGTGCCACAGTTCATTGTTTATGGGAACCCTGAGCTGAGATCCCATGCTTTGCAGCCGACTTCCTTGCTCTGATACATGAGAGTACTCAGGCACCCCTGGCCTTCCTGTGACCCGGAGGATCCTGAGACCACACTGCCCCACTTCGCAGCCTGAGTGACATCACACACCAGAGCAGACTTCTAAAATTTCTGATTTTGTGCTCCTCTGTTCTATCACTTGCCGGTAGCCAGATGAAGGAGGCTCCCTCTCCCCACAGACTGTCTTCCCATATACTGCCTTGGATTCACTTCTCTGTACCTCCTACCTTGCAGAAAGTGGTCACTTTTCTATTTGTAGAGTTGAAGCTATTCTTTTCTTAGATCGCCAGTTGAGTTCCAGGGTTTCAGAATGATTTGATAACTATCTAGCTGAATTCCTGGGATAAGACAAAATTCAAGTTTCTTACCTCTCTACTATCTTGGACTTTCCTCCTTGATCAATATATCTTAACAATGCTCCAGATGCTTTGTGCTCTGTGCTTGTTGCAGACATGGGTCACAATGGGGAACAGTAGCACCCATTTTTAGTCACAGGAGGGTGTCTTCTATTTATCATCTAAAGATCAATTATATTATATTTCAACTAACAGCCAAGAAAAGAGAAATGGTGTCAAGTTGTGGGCAGGAATTACATTTAGCTATAAAATTGTATCTGGGGACTATTGGAATAGCTCCTTTTATACCTATTAATAGGGAGTGCTTTAAAATCTTCCTTGGCATCTAAAAGGATGGTCTGCAGACATTGTGGCCCCAGATTTGATTTAGACTTTAGCAGGATATGGTTAGATGGAGCTTTCAGATTTCATGAACGCAAGACATCTAGCTCTAGCCCATCACTATGTATGTGGGAGGAGAGGAAAGATACTGGCAGTTGGTGGCCCAGTCAAAAAAGAGAAGAACTAGCTCAAGTATTCCTTTACTGGCCATGCCCTGGAGTCTTGACTCTTGTGGAGATAGAGTGCTGCAGGAGAAAGAATGTGATCTTTGAAGGAACAAAGAACCAAGGTTGAATTTAACTATTCTTTTTACTTGCTGTAGGAGCTTGGGACAGTCGTCTAAACTCTCAGTCTATAAAGTAGAATAATAATACTTATGTCATTGTGTTGTTATGGGGGTTAAGTGAAATACTTAACTGTGCATTACTTGCAGCTCAAAAATTCTGGTTCTCTTTCAGCCCTCTGTCCATGTGGCCCTAAATGTTGCACATATTCCTGGTACACCTATTTGCCACACACCATTTTTCTCTTCCTCTAGCCTCTGCACATGTTCCCCAGTGCCTCTGAGAGTTCAGGCCTAGGGCCCTACTATATTAGTTTGTGTCATCTGGCAAAATTACAATAAGATGATAGAGTTTTTATATATTCTTACATTTTTATTTTTTTTACAATCCACATTTTATTTTATTTTCATTATTTTTTAAACTTTATTTTCTTTTTTCAGTGTACCAAGATTCATTGTTTAGGCATCACACCCAGTGCACCATGCAATACATGCCCTCCTTAATACCCACCACCAAACTCACCCAGCCCCCCACCCACCTCCCCTCCAAAACCCTCAATTTGTTTCTCAGAGTCTACAGTCTCTCATGGTTCATCTCCACTTCCGATTTCCCCCAACTCCCTTCTCTTCTCCTTCTCCCAGTGTCCTCCTTGTTATTCCCTATGCTCCACAAGTAAGTGAAACCATACAATAATTGACTCTCTCTGCTTGACTTTTTTCACTCAGCATAATCTCTAGTCCTGCCCACGTTGATACAAAAGTTGGGTATTCATCCTTTCTGATGGAGGCATAATACTCCATTGTATATATGGATCATATCTTCTTTATCCATTCATCCTTTGAAGGGCGTCTTGGCTCTTTCCACAGTTTGGCGACCATGGCCATTGCTGCTATGAATATTGGGGTACAGATGGCCCTTCTTTTTTTTTTGGCCCTTCATTTTACTACATCCATATCTTTGGGGTAAATACCCAGGAGTGCAATTGCAGGGTCATAGGGTAACTCTACTTTTAATTACTTAAGGAATCTCCACACTGTTTTCAAAAGCAGCTGCACCAGCTTGCATTCCCACCAGCAGTACAAGAGGGTTCCTTTCTCCACATCCTCTCCAACACTTGTTGTTTACTGTCTTGTTAATTTTGGCCATTCTAACCGGTGGTATCTCAATGTGCTTTTGATTTGAATCTCCCTGATGGCTAATGATGATGAACATTTTTCATGTGTCTGTTAGCCATTTGTATGTCTTCATTGGAGAAGTGTCTGTTCATGTCTTCTGCCCATTTTTTGAACATGATTATCTGTTCTGTGTGTATTGAGTTTGAGGAGTTCTTTATAGATCTTGAATATAAGCCCATTGCCTGTAGTGTCATCTGGGAATATCTTCTCCAATTCCGTATGTTGCCTCTTTGTTTTGTTGATTGTTTACCTTTGCTCTGCAGAAGCTTTTGGTCTTGATGAAGTCCCAAAAGTTCATTTTTGCTTTTGTTTCCTTTGCCTTTGGAGACATTTCTTCCTTCCTACCTTTGTTTCTTTCTTTTCTTTTTTTTTTTTTTTTGGAGACATTTCTTGAAAGAAGTTACTGTGGCCAATGTCAGAGAAGTTAGTGCTTATGTTCTCCTCTAGGATTTTGATAGATAAAAGATTTTAGTTAAGGAGAGAAAAAAAGAGTGAGACCAAGAACATGATCAGGGACAGGGTGAGAGGAAGAAGCAGACTCCCCACTGAGCAGGGACCCCGACATAGGGCTGGGTCTCAGGAACCTGAAATGAGGACCTGAGCCAAAGGCAGACACTTAACCAACTGAGCCACTGAAGTGTCCCCAGGATAGAAATTTTGTAACTATACTAACATGAGACATGGCTTTAGTTTCTTTCCAGGAATTTTTGCTTGCTGACAAAGGGAACCAAGAGAGCCAAGGAAGTCCTATCTTCCCGTGCACTCCTCTGATCTAATGTTCCTGATTTCTTGCTAGATCATTCTGGGTGGGATTTGGCTCCAACCAAAAGTGATGGAAAACTTATTTATAAAGGACATTCAGGGAAGAAGAAACCATAACGTTTACTACTGGGACATTGCTGTTTTCCTCCTATCTTTTAAGTTTGACAAATATCAAACCTATAGAAAGTTGCACGAAGAGTAGCATTAACACTCCTTTATCTTTCAATGGGATTGAACAGCTGTTAATATTTTGGCACATTTTCTAGCTTTCTCCTGTGTGTGTCTGTGTGTGTCTGTGTGAATATGAAAAATGGTCCATATGCAAAGTTTACTAATTATTCAATTTTTATAGTAAGGTGTTTCTCCCTGATCAGAAGCAACCCAGGGCCCTGCATTGCCTCTCATTGTCATGTCTCTTTATTCTCCTTTACTCTGGAACAGTACCTCAGCTTGCCATTCCTGATATTGACAGTTGTGAATCACACAGGTCAGTTGTTTTATCGAAAGCCAACTATCTGTGGAAAACTGTTTTATAGACTTTTTTTCTTTAAGTTTCAAATGTTTATTTAGATTCTAGTCACTTAAGACATATGGTAAAATTGGGTTCAGGTGTAGAATTTAGTGATCCATCCCTTACATCTAACACCCGGTGCTCATCAAGTCCCCTCCTTAAACCATCATCCATTTGACCCACCCTCAAATACCTACCTCCAGAAACCCTCAGTTTGTTTTCTGTAATTAAGAGTCTCTTATGGTTTCCTTTTCTCTCTGTTTTTCTCTTATTTTATCTTTCCTTCCCTTCCCCTATGTACATCTCTATTGTTTGTTAAATCCTACATATGTGTTAAATCATATGGTCTCTTTCTTCCTGCGAGTGACTTTTTTTCACTTAGAATAGTGAATAGAATAGAATAGAATAGAATAGAAGACTTGTTTCGCTTAGAATAGTGAATAGAATAGAATAGAATAGAATAGAATAGAATAGAATAGAATAGAATAGAATTAGAATAGAATAGTAACCTCCACATCATTGAAAATGGTAAGATTTCCTTCTTTTTGGTTTTGGAGTAATATCCCATTTTGTACACACACACACACACACACACACACACCCTTCCATTTTCTTTATTCATTCATCAGTTGATGAATATATATATGAATGAATGATGACCATGAATGAATGATGTGATTCCACATATGATATATGAAGGACGTGCAGGGTATGGAAGAAAAAAATGGTATCTGGCAATGAAAGATATATATATCCCCATCTTCTTTATTATTAATCAGTTGACAGAAATTTGGGCTCTCCAAATTTGTTTGTTGTTAATAATGCTGCTATAAACATCAAGGTACATGTTCCTCTTTGAATCACTATTTTTGTATCCTTTGGGTAAATACCGAGTAGTACAATTGCAGGATCAAAGGGTAGTTCTATTTTTAACTTTTAAGGAACCTCTATATTTTTCTCCAGAGTGGCCACACACCAACAGTGTGAGAGGGTTCCCCTTTCTCCACATCCTCACCAACACCTGTTATTTTCTGTGTTGTTAATTTTAGGTCTTCTGGCAGGTGTGAGGTGGTATCTCAGCATGGTTTCAATTTGTATTTCACTGAGGATGAGTGATACGAGCATCTTTTCATGTGTGTGCTAGCCATCTGGATGTCTTCTTTGGAAAAATGTCTGTTCATGTGTTCTGCCCATTTCTTTTTTTTTAAGATTTTTTATTTATTTATTTGACAGAGAGAGATCACAAGTAGACAGAGAGGCAGGCAGAGAGAGAGAGAGGGAAGCAGGCTCCCCGCTGAGCAGAGAGCCCGATGTGGGACTCGATCCCAGGACCCTGAGATCATGACCTGAGCCGAAGGCAGTGGCTTAACCCACTTCCAACCCACCTGGTTGTCTTCTTTGCATAAATGTCTGTTCATATCTTCTGCCCATTTCTTGATTGGATTATTTATTTGGGGGGTGTTGAGTTTGATAAGTTCTTTATAGATTTTGGAAACTAGTCCTTTATCAGATATGTCCTTTGCAAATATCTTATCCCATTCTGTAGGTTGTCTTTTAGTTTTGTTGATTGTTTCTTTACTGTGAAAAAGTTTTTTATCTTGATGATGCCCCAGTAATTCAGTTTTTTTTTTTCCTTTGCTTCTGGAGATGTGTCTGTAAGATATCCCTATGCCTGAAGTTAAAGAGGTGACTGGTTGTGTTCTTCCCTAAGATTTTGGTGGTTTTATGTCTCACATTTAGGTCTTTCATCCATTTTCACTTTATTTTTGTGAATGGGGTAAGAAAGTGGTCCAATTTCATCCTTCTGAATGTTGCTGTCCACTATTGCTAACAGAATTTGTTGAAAAGACTGTGTTCTTCCCATTGGATACTCTTTCCTGTTTTGTTGAAGATTAGTTGGCCATAGAGTTGTGGGTCCATTTCTGGGTTTTCTATTCTGTCCCATTTATCTACATGGTTTTGTGCCAGTACCATACTCTTTTGGTGACTGTGGCTTTGTAATATAGCTTGAAGTCCAGAATTGTGATGCCTCCAGCTTTGCTTTGCTTTTTCAAGACTATTTAGCTCTTTGGGCTCTTTTGTGGTTCCATACAGATGGTAGGATTCTTTGTTCTAGTTCTGGGAAAAATGCTGGTGGCATTTTGATTGCATCAAATGTGTAGATTATTTTGGGTGGTATAAACATTTTTTTTCTTTTTTGTTGTTGTTTTTTTTGTTTGTTTGTTTGTTTATTTTCAGCATAACAGTGTTCATTGTTTTTGCACCACACCCCTTGCTCCATGCAGTACGTGCCCTCCCTATTACTCACCACCTTGTTCCTCAACTTCCCACCCCCCCCGCCCCTTCAAAACCCTCCAGTTGTTTTTCAGAGTCCACAGTCTCTCATGGTTCATCTCCCCCTCCAGTTTCCCTCAACTCCCTCTCTTCTCCATCTCCCCATGTCCTCCATGTTCTTTGTTATGCTCCTGTGAATATCTATGCCCCCAATATAGGAGCACTCAATTACATAAGAAAACTATTAATCAAGATAAAGAGTCATATTGATATGAATACAATAA